>NC_137808.1:1782523-2076577 GCF_963383645.1 Muscardinus avellanarius
GGAATTTTAAAATCCACTTAAAGCTCTTTTTTTTTTTTTTTTTTTGGTGGTACTGGGGTTTCTGGAAGCCCTTGAACCTCCAGGCTACACTCCCAGACCTATTTTATATTTTTATTTGGAAACAGGGTCTCTTAAGCCACCGAGGCTGGCTTCGAACCTGTGCGATCCTCCTGTCTCCGCCTCCCAAGCGCGGGGATTACAAGCGTGCCCACCGCGCCCGGCTCCACTTTTAAAGCTTTCAGTATAGTGCTGGTTACCCAGTGAGCCCACGGTAAGTGGCCGCAAAAATGGGTCTGGTGCCCAGGCCCCACCCAGCAACAAAACAAGGCCAACGCTTGAACTGAGCAAGCAGGGGCCCAGAAAAGTACTGTCAGGAAACCCTACACAGCCAGTCCAATTACGTACATATAAATTAAAATATATGCTTCATTTATGATGTCAATAAATTATATATATATATATATATATATATATTTTTTTTTCTGTTTGTGGGTCTGGGGATGGAACCCAGGGGCATTTGACCTCTGAGCTACACCCCCTGCCCTATTTTTTTATTCTTTATTTTGAAACCAGGTCTCACTGAGTTGCGGAGGGCCTCACTAAGTAGCCGAGGCTGTCCGCGAACCGCGGTCCTCCGGTCTCAGCCTCCCGAATGCTGGGATTACTAGCGTGCGCCACCACGCCCGGCTTCATAATGTTATATAGTCTATGTTAATATAAAATATACAATTTATTTTTTCTCTGTGGTACCTGGTCCAAGGGCATTCTACCCCCAAGCTACACCCCCAGCACTATTTTATTTTTTATTTTGAAACAGGGTCTCACTAGGTTGCTGAAGGTCCCGCTAAGTTGCTGAGGTTGGTCTCGAACCTGCCATCCTCCTGTCTCAGACTCCCAAGTACCGGGATCAAAGGCATTAATTGTATTTTTCAATTATATTTTAAGGCGTATTGATGAATACACGGAAATTGCTCTAAATGATGCTTTTTACTTCTTTTTTCCAACCAGAAATAAATGTGTGATATGGCTATTTCTTGCACAGCATTAAGTTCTTTTAGGGTATGGGAGGGGTTGTGTTTTATTATTCTTAGAATCATATAAAGTATTGAAAATGAAATTATTCACTTAATTGGCTCAAAACACTAGGTGTGGTGGTGCATGCCTGTAATTCCAGTACTTGGGAGGCTAAGACAGTAGGGTCACAGGTTCAAGGCCAGTATCACCAACTTAAGGAGACCCTGTGTCCAAATTTAAAAATTGGGCTAAGGTGTAGCTCCGAGATAGAATGCCCCTGGATTCAATTCCTAGTATAAATAATAAAATAAAACAAATAACAATAAAAAGAAGCAATGCTTAGCCTGGTATAATGGTGCACACCTGTAATCTCAACACTAGGGATGCTGAGAAAGATAAGAAGTTCGAGGCCAGCCTCAGCAACTGAGTGAAGCTCTTCACAGCCTAGTGAGACAACTTGATTTAAAATTAAAAAAAAAACAACAGCTGGGCGTGGTGGCGCACGCTTGTAATCCCAGCATTCGGGAGGCTGAGACCGGAGGATCGCGGTCTGCGGACAGCCTCAGCTACTTAGTGAGGCCCTCTGCAACTTAGTGAGACCCTGTTTCAAAATAAAGAATAAAAAATTGGGCAGGGGGTCTAGCTTGGAGGTCAAATGCCCCTGGGTTCCATCCCCAGACCCGCAAAAAAAATTATAATAATAGAGACTTCCGGGAAGATGGCGACCGAGAAAAGCGGGGCTTAAGAGCCCCGCTAACATCCAATCTCCATTACCACAAAATCAGCGCCTTTCATAGCCAGAAAACACCATCACCAGAGAAACAAAAAAATCACCAGGCTCCAGAGAGAAAGCGGACTGAGAACAGAGCTCAGAGCCACAGAGGAGATACACCGGCCTCACGCCCGAGGACGCAGCTGCAGCGTCACATTGCCGGCGGCAGCAGCGAATTCACCGGACGGCTACAGCAAGCCAAGGTGAGACGCTGCGGAACAGCCAGGCGGGATTTTTCAGCGCAGGGAACATCTAAAGCTCCCAGTGGCTGAGCTCAGCACACGCTGCAAGGACTCAGAGTGGAACTCAAAACCAGAGAAGAAAAAATACTCCAGCCTCACGGCCGAGGGTGTGGCAGCGGCGCCATATTGCCACCGGCAGCAGCAGCAGCGAATTCAACGGGTCCAGTACAGCTACATCTGCGAACTCAAGAACAGTGAGTCAAATTGCGGGCCACAGAGGAGAAATCCCAGTACTGTACTCCCTGGGACTTGACCCAGTGGGGGAGTGGCGGTGGCAGAGATATCACACCATAGGAGAACACCCAACCTGGCACCCCACATAGTTTAAAGCAGCCTCTATCGACTCCCTGGGTCGGAGACTCTGTGATACAACCCAGTAAAGGAGTAGTGGGGTCTGAGATACTACACACTCGAGATCCAGAGCACCTTAAGTGAAGTCATAGTGACCCAAGGGAAGAATCCAGAGAAGGCACAAACTTCCAAAATCATGGGAAAGAGGAATAATACTGGAGCAATGAATGCCCACAACCCCACAACATCAGAACCTGATAAAACAGAAATTCAGAGATTTCTAGAAGATCAAATCAGGAAAATAACTGTAGAAATAATAGAGGTGCTTCGAAAAGAACTCAGAGAGAGCCAAAAAGAGATAAAGGATGCAATTAATGACGTAAAGGCCTCAATTCAAAGCACAAACAACCGATTAGACCACATGGAGAACAGAATCTCGCTCTTAGAATATGATCATTCCAAAAATGAACACATAGTTTCTAATCTAGAAAAAAATATCCGACAGCAGGAATCTGACATTGAAGAAATATTGGCCCATTTTAAGAGAGCTAACCTAAGAATAATTGGAATAGAAGAGGGAAAAGAAAGTGATACCAAAGGGATCAACAATCTCTTCAAGGAAGTAATAGCAGAAAATTTTCCAAACATAGAGCAAGAGGTTGTTACACAGATCCAGGAAACTTATAGAACTCCCTTTAGACAGGATCGGAGAAGAGGATCCCCACGCCATATAATTGTCAAAATGACCAATGTGGAAGCCAAGCAGAGAATCTTAAAGGCAACAAAAACAAAGGGCCAAGTGACATTCAGAGGCAAGCCAATTAGAATCACTCCAGACTTCCCAAACCAAGTCATGAGAGCCAGAAGGGCTTGGAGTAACATATTCCAAACTCTGAAAGAAAACAACTTCCAGCCAAAAATTTCCTATCCAGCAAAACTTTCTATCAAATTAGATGGAGAAATAAGAAGCTTCCATGACAAACAGAAACTGAAGGAATTTATGTCTTCAAAACCAGCGCTAGAGAAAATACTCAGAGATTAACTACAAAGAAGAAATAGGTAACACACACCAGAACCAGAGAAACAAGATTTTCCATCCAACAGACAACTAAGATTGGTTATCTGTGGAGATTCATTATTTATGTTGGTCTTTTACCTATCTCTAAATGGTATTGTTTGCCTTTATTGTTGTTAATTTTTAGGATTTCTAGTTGGAATATTAATATACCTTCAGAGATAGCATTTGGAAATATTTTATCCCATTCTATTAGTAACTTTTAACTCTGTTTACATTGTCATTGGATATACAATATTTTTTTATTTCTTAGGGAGATTGTATACTCTTCTGTTGCCTGTGCCATTGAAATCATATCCAAGAAATCACTGCCAATTTCAATGTTATGAGGTTTTATGACCCAGATTTTCTTCTAAAAGTTTATAGTCTTAAGATTTATATTTAGGTCTTTTATCTATTTTGAGTTAATACTTGTATATGGGATTAGGTAAGGGTCCAATTTTATTCTTTTCCATGTAATTATTATTTTTCAACAATATTTAGTTAAAAGATTATTATTTCCACCACCAAATGTTCGTGGAAACCTTGTCAAAAATAACTTGACAATATAGGGAAGAATTTAGCTCTAGGCTTGTATTTAACTCCAATGGTTTATATATCTGCATTTAGAACAGTATTACACTGTTTCAATTATTGTAGCTTTATATGGTTTGAAATCAGAAAATATATATCTTCTAGCTTTGTTCTTTTTCAAGATCGTTTTGGGTATCTAGAATCCATATTCCATATTAGGATACATTTTTTTCTGAAAAACAAATATATAAATATATGATAGTTTCACCTAAAAAAAAATAGAAAAAAAATATTCTCTGGTAAGAAAGAAAGCAAAAAGAAATATTGAAATGTTATCTTTAAGTCATCAAAAGCTTGGTATCAGACAAATGAAACTGTTATGTGAGATTATCATTTTTAATTTTGGATAAATTGCTATAATACTAGATGTCAACCACTAAGCCAAGCATGGGAGGGAGGGATGGGGAGAGAATGGGGTGGGGATCAGGTGGGGGCTGACTGGGCGATGTGTGCATGAATGTCTACAAAAGTTTGTATCCCACTATGATGTATGAATACAGTGCACCAATAAAAAAAAGTGAAAAAAATAATAATAATTAATTGTACAAAAAGTCCAGGTGTGGTGGCGCATGCTTGTAATCCCAGCATTCGGGAGGTGGAGACTGGAGGATCGCAGTTTGCAGACAGCCTCAGCTACTTAGCCAGGCCCTTTGCAATTCAGTGAGACCCTGTTTCAAAAAATAAAAGACTAAAAAATAGAACTGGGGGTGTAGCTTGGAGGTAGGACGCCCCTGGGTTCCATCCCCAGTACTGAAAATATAAATAAAATAAAATAAATAAAATAGGGCTGGGGGTGTAGCTTGGAGGTAGAATGCCCCTGGGTTCCATCCCCAGTACTGAAAAAATAAATAAAATAAAATAAATAAAATAAGGCTGGGGGTGTAGCTCAGAGCTAGAATTTCCCTGAGTTCAATCTCCAGTACAGTAAAAAGAAAGGAGAGAGGAGAGAAGGGAGGAGAGACAGAGGAAGGGAGAAAGGAAGGGGAAGAGGAGTAGAGGAAAAGGAAAGGGGAAAGAAAGAAGGAAAGAAGAAAGGAAGGAAGGGAGGGAGGGAGGGGAAAGGAGGATTTCTTTATCTACCATGGCTTTGGTAGGTAGGAAACACCCCCCAAACACCAAGCTCTGGCTGGATACACTCTGCCTGGTACCTAAGGCAAACCCCACTCTTCCAGTAGTGAGCAGAGGTTTTCTAGACACGCTCAGTCTTGCGGACTCTGAGCTGTGACACCTCTGCTCCCGCTCTGTGCACCCCACGCCCTAAGCCTCCCCGGACAGCACCTGCCGGGCTCCCCCAGCCCTGCCGGCTCTACAGGCCCACGGAGCGCGGGTCCAGCTGGACACAGGAGAAAAATCTCCTCCGTCTTTTCTTGTACCTGCCCAGGGCGCGGCATCAGTGATCAATACACACTTTATTTGTTGTTTTCAAAGCAGTCAGGAATGAATTATTCAGCACGCTCCCCACCCCCGATCAAATCCCCCAAGACACTATTTATTTTTCTTCCTGTTTTAAAGTCCTTTTTTAGATAAGTGATATGAGCAGCCCTCAATGGATATTCCCACTTCTGAATTTCACAAGAGCCCTGAGGAATTCGGCCCTAATGCATTAGCACTGGGGGGCCTGAATAAATGTCATCCAATCCTATTATCAGGTAAGCCTGGAACTGTGAATACATTACAAAACTTGCTTGTTCCTTAGGGCTATAAGGCTGGATGATTAATAAAAATAGAAAAGGAGGTACTGAGGATTGAACCCAGGGGCGTTCTGCCTCTGAGCTGCATTCCCAGCCCTTTTTATTTCTTAATCTTGAAGCAAGACCTAAGTTGCTGGGGTCTCGCTAAGTTGCTGAGGCCGGCCTCAAACCAGGGATCCTCCTGTCTCAGCTTCCCAAATCCTGGGATTACAGGTATGCACCACCATGCCTATCTAAGTTTTATTTTATTTTATTTTATTTTATTGTGAGTTTTATCTATTTTATTGTTAGTTCTATCTAATGGAGGTATGTGAACTATACCTCCATTATCTGCAAGTGCAAACCTTGGGTAGTGGCCCACCACCAAAGAAAAAGCAACGTGAGAAGAGAAATAAAATCTAGGAATTAAGGGTAGTTGGCGTTCCTGGGAAATGCAGGTAAGAGCCACAGTGCTGACCAGGGGCGGGCAGCGATGTTCTGTGTGCTCCCCAACCCTGCCTGATGGCCTCTATCTCTCTGTCCTCTCCTCTCTCCTGTCCCTTCTTCTGTTCTCTTCTTTGAAAAGATAGCTGCTACTCTTCCTTTTTTTCTTGCTGTGAAGCTACTCAGCTCTGGACCTTGTGGGACCTTTCGGCTCTCTGCAATTCTCCAGTCTCTTATTAGTGGATGATTATGAGAACCAAACAAAATAACACTTGGTTTAAGAGCCTCTCGCGTCTCTTGACCCAGCACAGGAGACACCCAACTTCTTCAAAACTCAATAGACTTGACTGTAAAATGTAGACTATCATCACACCCAAATTAGGAGAGTTCTGTAAAATGTTTAGTATGACATAGTAGGTGCTTAATACTCAGTAGGTTATGTGAGCATTCCTATTATTGCTAAATGCATCCTGATTGTTATTTTAAGGATTTAAGAAAATGAATGGCCTGCTTAGCCCCAGTGTGCAGATCTCACACATACTACTTCAGTTTGTAGAGTTTACATCATACCTCAATTTCCATGTGTGCTCTAGAAGAAGAAAAGTACTTCTCATCTAGTAAGAAAGTGGACAACTGATCAACCTTTCTCTTTCTTTTGTTTTTTGGTGTGTGTGTGTGTGTGTGTGTGTGTGTGTGTGTGTGTGTGTATTTTACCTGGGATTGAACCCAGGGGTATTCTACCTCTTAATTACACCCCCAGCCCTATTTTATTTATTATTTTGAAACACGGTTTCACTAAGTTTGGGAGAGCCACATTAAGTTGAAGTTGCTGGAGGGGCCCCCTGACAGGAGATCTTTCTGTCTCAGCCTCTGGAGGACTGAGATGACCTGAGTACAGGGATTACTCAGATTACATGTACCACCGTGCCTAGCTACAATTGACAATCTTAACAGATATAAAAAAACAAATCTCTGGTGCACCAATAGTTCCTTAAGGCCAGTAATGAGAACAGACAGAAATACAGTGATAACACCATTTAAACCAAAGGTAGTGTTGAGAAGAAATACAGTGATAACACCATTGAAACTAAGGGTAGTGTCGAGGCTTTATTAATTCTGCGCCAGGAGCTGGCTCAGCATGTAACTATGGAAAAATCTGTGTAGCTCCCAGTCCTATTTGTGTTTTGGTCCAGTGGAAAAGATTTGATCAGCACATTAGAGAGAATTCCTGCCAAATTATCACAGACAAGGAGTGTGTATGTGTGTATGCGTTTGTGTATACATGCGTGTGTTAATGGGGATTGAAATCAGGGGCATTCTACCTCTGGGCTATACCCTCAGCTCTATTTTATTTTTAATTTTGAAACAGAGTCTAAGTTGCAGAGGACCTCCCTAAATTGCAAACTGGCCTTGAACCTGCGATCCTCCAGTCTTAATCTCCCAGGTACCAGGATTATAGGCGTGCACCGCCACACCGGGCTTCATGCAAGGAATTTAATAAAGAACACTTTTCAAACCATCAGATGACCCACTCCATGTCTAGGGATGGAGAGAGCCTGGGATGAACTTTGAAGAAGTCAGGAGAGGCGTTTAGACACATTTTCCCATGCCTCTTATAAAATGAGCACAGTGTATAACATACCACCATCTGATTAATGGGACGCGTCAGCATTTATTATGTTCAACGACGTGGTCTCAGATCTCCAAATAACAGGTGTTTCAGAGATAAAGAGTCAAGACAAAGGCTTCGTGAAGCGAGGGCTTTCGCCGTTACTTTTCTTGAAATTTTACGGCAACCCAGTTGTTGACAGAGGGCCTGCTGACTGCTCAATCTGACGGCCAGGCAGCCTCTTAAAAGCTCAAGTATAGGATTTCCCCGGGGACAGCGGGACGAATCGCCCGCTCTCATGCATCTGGGTGATGGGAGGAGACCATCTGCTCCTTACCAGCTTCCTTTCTTATATAACAACTCACAAACACTCAGCCCTACCCCTATGCCTACTGAGTCCTCCAGAAAAGGAGAAAAAAAATGAAATGAAGGAAAAAAGAAAGGAAGAAATCTGCATTGGGCGATTTGAAGACTCATTAATGTTTTGTGATAGGCAGGACACAAAAATTCCAGTGGAAATTTTTTTTTATTGTCAAACTGGACGTAATAAATGAATAAAGCAGAGTATTTGTGCAAATACTCCAAGCTGTGACCCCTCTCGCTGTTTCTCTAACCTTCCAGAATGAACTTGTGTTGTGTTTTTTTTTTTTTAATTTGCTGCTCCATAAACTGAAAGCCACACGAACTTATCTCTTGGTCTACAAGTGTGACCACAGACAAAACACCAATAACTGCAGAGTCGAGGATATTCTGGCGTTCGGGAATTCTGACTTAGCTCCAGCTGCTGGATAGTCAAATCCAATAAATATGAAGCACTTCCCTGAGCCCTTTGCAATCCATATCTTACCATGAATTTTGAAAACAGAGAATAAGGTCAAGTTCACTGTTCAAAGGCGACTGAAGAGAAATCTCAAGGGATCAGAAAATAGCATTGACACAAGGGAGGGAGGGACGGGGAGGGAATGGGGTGGGATTTGGGTAGGGGTTAAATCAGCGATGAGTACATGTTTGTACACACAAGTTTTTTACCCCAATAAGTTGTATGAATATAATGCACCAATAAAAAAAAATTAAAAAAAAGAAAATAGCGTTGACAAAGACACAGCAATGAATTGCTTGGAAAGGTCGGCTGCAAGATGATGAATATTTTTGGTCAATCATATATTTAAAATGCATAAGGAACACTTGTGCATTATTTGTGGGATTCTTTTGCTAAATCTTTTGTCAGGGACATGCATATGAAAAATAATCACTTCTAATTATTCTTTTTTTTTTTTTTTCAAATTCAACCTACCGAATATCTAGCCTTTGTAGAAGAGTAATGTTTCAAGTGATTTTCTATTGTTTCGGGGAAAAAAAAAAGAATCAAATATTAAACTCTTCTAACGACAAAATAGGATTAGGAATTTGTATGGGGCTTTGGGGGATTGAACCCAGGGGCATTCAAATTCTGAGCCACACGCCCAGCTCTAGCCTATCATTCATATATATATATATATATATAATTTTTTTTAACAGTATCTTTCTAGGCTGCTGAGAGGCTCACCAAATTGCTGAGGTTGGTCTCAAATTTGTGATTCTCCTGTCTCAGCCTCCCAAGTTCTGGGATTACAGGCATGCACCACCATGCCAGGCTTGACTAGAAAAATAATTTTTTTTTTTTTGGTGGTACTGGGGATGGAACCCAGGGGCCTTCTACCTCTGGGCTACACTCCCAGACCTATTTTATATTTTATTTGGAAACAGGGTCTCTTAAGCCAGCTAAGGCTAGCTTTGAACCTGTGCGATCTTCCTGTCTCAGCCTCCCAAGCGCGGGGATTACAAGCGTGCGCCACCACGCCCGGGTGACTAGAAATTTTTTTAAAAGACAGTGGCAAGCCAGGTGTGGTGGCGCAGCACACTTTTAATCCCAGCGTTTGGGAGGCTGAGACAGGAGGATTGCGGTTCATGGCTAGCCTCAGCTACTTAGGCCCTTTGCAATTCAGTGAGACCCTGTTTCAAAAATAAAGAATAAGCCAGGCATGGTGGCACACACACCTGTAATCCCAGTGCTTGGGGGGGCTGAGACAGGAAGATCGCACAGGTTCAAAGCCAGCCTCAGCTACTTAGTGGGGCCCTCAATAAGTGAGACATTGTTTCCAAATAAGGTATAAAATAGGTCTGGGAGTATAGCTTGGAGGTAGAAAATCCCCTGGGTTCCACCCTCAGTACGACCAAAACAAACAAACAAAAAGAATAAAAATTAGGGCTGGGGGTGTAGCTCAGAGGTAGAATGCTCCTGGGTTCCATCCCTAGTACCGCAATAATAATAATGATAATGGTAATGATAATAATAATAAATAATAGACAGTGTAAGCAGCAACCCCTGTGCTTTATTAAAATCTCTGAAATTAGCCTGTTTGTAGAGATGGTCTATGATAAGATGTTACTTTTTTTCTGGAAATTAGAAATCTTAGGAAAACAATATTGTTAAATTCTAAAAGGTGGTTAAAACAGATGGAAAAGAGCATATAGGCTCTGGATTGAGAAGCCCAAGACTCCAATCCACCTGCTTAGTTACTAGCAGTGTGGCCTTGGGTTATCTCCCGCACTCTGTGGCCCTCCACAGTTTAATACATCAGAAGAGCATTAGGGACGCTGTGGTGCTCCTAAGGATGAATTGGTAAGATGATGCTAGGAAACGTTTTGATTAACATATAAAAGACTTCATAAAACAAGCATGAAGCCAAGCATGGTGGCACATACCTGCAATCCCAATACTTGGGAGGCTAAGACAGGAGGATTTTAGGTTCGAGGCTAGCCTCAGCAACTAAGCAGGGCCGCATTTCAAAATAAAAAATAAAGAGGGCTGGGGTATCAACTGGTGGAGAGTGTCCCTGGGTTCGTTCCTTGGAACAGAAAAACAATAACGCCACTAATAACAACGACCAAAAACCAAAAAGCAAAATAGTCCTGAGGCATGCATTGCAATGAATTAAATCATAATAAAAATAAAATGTATTAGCACCTGAATCACTTCTTATTTCTCAATCACTACGCATCATGAGCTTTCCAACAGCCCCTTACACAGACAGACAGTTCCACTCATCTTTGATGTCTGGATCTTACTACTGTGATGAAATCCTGGATACTCGACGGACTGCGCTCTACTTGGGCATCTGCAAAGTGTCCCCATATGCCAGCATCCTAAGGGATGTGATCCAAGGAGAATGGGGCTCTGAGATCTCCTTGTAAAACTAATTTTACATGACTTTGCTAGATGCCTGTCTATGAAGATGCATCAGCGGACAGCACCATCTCAAAGGCTCCTGGCCCTGAAATTTTGCCGTGTTCAAAACTGAGGTACGGCCGCCAGGCGTGGTGGTGCACACTTGCAATCCCCGCGCTTGGGAGGCAGAAAAAGGAGGACTGTGCTGGCTTAAGAGACCCTGTCCAAATATTTGTCTGAGACTCTTCACCTCACTTTGGGATTTGGGACAAGGAAAGTGGTTAGTTACAAAGTCTTTCAGGGCATTAAGATCCTGGACGTGCACAGTGAGGAAGTCTGGCTCTAAGTCCTCTGACTGTATTATGTTCTAGGACAGTGTTAAGATAATTGAGAGGCCATTAGACAGCAGCTAAGGGTTCTACCTAAGCTAACGAAAATGCAACTCCATGTAAGGATGAACTAAACTTGAGTTGAATGACAGAAATCATGAACTGTCTCTAAC
The DNA here is from genome assembly GCF_963383645.1 of Muscardinus avellanarius. NCBI lineage: Eukaryota > Metazoa > Chordata > Mammalia > Rodentia > Gliridae > Muscardinus > Muscardinus avellanarius. The sequence continues at coordinate 1,793,924 of NC_137808.1, forward strand.
AAGGTACTTCCCAATGCAGTGATACAAACAAGGCAACTGGTCTACCTTTAACCAAGCAAATATTTCAAGTACTTCTTTCTGCCAAGACTCCATACAAGCCCTTCCGTCCTGCCTTTAGCGCCACCTTCTGAATGGCTTGTAGTCAGGAGCTGCCGATTCATGAATTGTTCTCCGATCAAATAGACTCTTTAAACTTTTCATGTATTTGCTGGGCGTGGTGGCGCACGCTTGTAATCCCACTGCTTGGGAGGCTGAGACAGGAGATTGCACAGGTTCGAAGCCAGCCTCAGTTAGTTAGGCTCTCAGCAACTTAGGGAGACCCTGTTTCCAAATAAAATATAAAATAGGTCTGGGAGTACAGCCTGGAGGTAGAACAGTCTCTGGGTTCCACCCTCAGTACCACAAAAATAAACATTAATTAATAAATAAACTTTCGATGTACCTAAGTTTATCTTTAACAACAGTTGAAATATATCCACCTTAACTCCAGATTGAAAGTTTGTTAGCCCTGGAAGACAGAGGCTTGCTAAAATGTAATATCTCACCTGTAATGCCACAGAACACAGCAGGACACAAACATGATGTTTTTTAAGTGCTGAGAATTGAATATATGGGCATTCTACCTATAAGCTACACTCAGAGCCATTTAATTAATTAATTAATTAATTTGTTTATTTATTTTTTCAGTACTAGGGATGAAACTCAGGGACATTATACCTTCGAGCTACACTCCCAGGCCTACTATTTTTTATTCACTGAGTTGCAAAGGGCCTAAGTAGCTGAGGCTGGCCACAAACCATGATCCTCCTGTCTCAGCCTCCTGAATGCTGGGATGACAAGTGTGTATCACCATGCCTGGCTTTTTGTTATTTTTATTTTCAAACAGGGTCTTGCTGAGTTGCTGAGGTTGGCCTTGAACCTGTGATCCTCCTGTGTCAGCCTCCCAAGATTACAGGTGTGTACTACCACACCTGGCTTCAACAATAACTTGATTAAATGTAAACAACTCAAAAATATAATACTGAAAAAAATGACTCAATCAACAAATAGGCAATTGAAATAGAGAATTCTCAGAAGAAGAAAATACAAATGGCCAAGCAAAACATGAGAAAATGTTCAATATCCTTAGCAATCAGGAAAACACAAATCAAAACTTCACCGTGACTTCATCTCATTCCAGTTAGAATGGCAGTCATCAAGAATACAAACAATAAAGCCAGGTGTGGTGGTGCACAACTGTAACCCCAGTGGTTGGGAGGCTGAGATAAGAGGATCAGAGGCCCTCTGAAACTTAGTGAGACCCTGTTTCTAAAATAAAAAATAAAATAGGTCTGGGGTTGTAGCTCAGAGGTAGAATGCCTCTGGATTCCATCTCCAGCATCAAATAGAAGAAGAAGAAGAAGAAGAAGAAGAAGAAGAAGAAGAAGAAGAAGAAGGAGGAGGAGGAGGAGGAGGAGGAGGAGGAGGAGGAGGAGGAGGAGGAGGAGGAAGAAAGAAAAAAGAAGAAAGAAGAAGAAAGAAGAAGAAGAAGAAGAAGACGACGACGACGACGAGGAGGAGGAGGAGGAAGAAGAGGAGGAGGAGGAATTATGAAGATGATCAACAACAGCGATATCATCGTCGTCATCATCATCCTCCTCATCCTCACCCTTTACTAATCCTGAGGATGTTTTCTTGACCAGGAAGCTTTCTAATAAAGCCTCCTTCCTTGCCTAAGTAGCCTGTCTCTCCATTTAATTGGTCCATCAAGTGATGAGAGGCTAGACCTGGGTCTGATAGGAGAAAGAGAGGACAACCTCCAATCAGTGTACACAGAGCCTCTGCGACCAGAGACAAAATGTCTAGTCGTTTCTGTGGCATTCGGGCAGAATACGGGATTTATGTAGGCAATCTAATTTAGAGGCCTAGAAAAAACACATCACAGACTAATTTTTAAAGGCCCAGTGGCATTTTTTTCAAGCCATTAAATCGAAGGCCACAGTTTTGGAATTTATGTCAACCAGGTCCATAAAGGTCCTGAGCACTGGAGCATCACACATATATTTCCCACATACTTCAAAGTTGACGATGTTACAGCTTTGAAGGAGAAGGTGACAACTTAATTTGACAGAAATCCAACAATTTGATGTTTTTTTCAGTTGCGGAAATCTTTCTAAGTTACATCGAATCGGTTTCCAGAATATGAAGTTTAGCATGTTACCAGGTCTGATTCAAAACAAACAAGTTGTTGTTGTTGTTGTTATTATATTATTATTATTATTATTATTATTATTATTATTATTATTATTATTATTTTGGTGGTACTGGGGTTCCTGGAAGCCCTTCTACCTCCGGGCTACACTCCCAGACCTATTTTATATTTTTGAAACAGGGTCTCTTAAGCCAGCACTGCTGGCTTCGAACCTGCGCGATCCTCCCGTCTCCGCCTCCCAAGCGCAGGGATTACAAGCGTGCGCCACCACGCCCGGCCAAACAAGTTAATTTGACACAAGTTTTTATGACAAAGGGATGGATAACCAGTCCGAAAGCAGGGATGTTAGCCACAAGAGGACGTTGACAAGCACAAGGACCAATTCATTCCCCATGTTCTGAATTTGTGGTGCCCAGAATGAGTAGAAGATGTAAATGTTGAAAGAGGATTAGTAGGTGTTGAATAAGATCAGTGAGATTTTGTTAGACGTGCTGTTTTACTTGGATTACTCTTTTTATATGATTAGAGACCAGAATAAAGTCAAAGCTCAAACGGTAATTTAGCAAGAAAATTCAGCCAGAGTTTTGTTAAAAATTGTTTGCTTCCTTCTTTTTTCCTTCCTTCCTTCCTTCCTTCCTTCCTTCCTTCCTTCCTTCCTTCCTTCCTTCCTATTGAATCCACATGTGTTATACTTCTGAGCTATGCTCCAGGCCTTTTATTTTCTATTTTGGAATCAGAGTCCCACTAAGTTACTGCATGCTGGCCTTGAACCTGCAATTCTCTTATCTCGGCATCCCATGTCCTAGAATTACAGTATGTTCCACTGTGCCCAACTGGATTATACATTTCATTTTAAATCTACCAGCAAAACAAAGTAGAGAGGAATGCTTGAAATAAACTTGTTCTTCTTTTGAGAATACTTTAATAAAAAAAAACACCTGCATTCATGCATAACTTTTATAATATAAAAATTCAGAGCAAGGTGGCACAAACTTGGAATCGTAGCACTTGGGAGGCTGAGACAAGGAGGATCGCGGTTCGCGGACAGCCTCAGCTACTTAGGCCCTTTGCAACTCAGTGAGACCCTGTTTCAAAATAAAGAATAAAAAATAGGGCTGGGGGTGGAGCTCGCCGGTGGAATGTCTCTGGGTTCCATCCCCAGAACCGCACACATACAAAAAAATACATGCATTTAAAGCTTATAATTCAATGGCTTTGGGGAAGTTAGTTCCTGAACATTTTAATCATCCCCCAAATTTTCACTATTTCCTTGCAATCAATTCCAACTCTCTATCTACACCAACCGCCAATCATCACTACTGAGATCTACACAGAATGCGCTGTGTGTGGTTTCAGGGAGCTTCTAGGTACAAAGCAGGCAAACGCAGCTAGTATGGATCATTTCCACCTCTCCATCCCTCTCTGACCTACTTGAACGTAGGGCTAGTGCCTACACAGGGAGCGATTCTCTTTTGGAAAGTGAGCAGCTTTAGTGAGGAGGAGGGCTTGACTGGCTACCTCTGGACCTCTTGTATCACCTTGTCACACTGTAATAATACCTACTGCAGAGTTGAGCAGCCCTTACCTAAAATACACGGAACCATAAGTGTTTGTTTAGGGTTTTAGATTTTTCTTTTAGCATTTTGGAATATTTGCATATGCAGCGGGAGATATCTTAGAGCTGGGATGCTCCAAGTCTAAAAATAAGATTTACTTATGTTTTGCTTTTTCCCTATACACAAGGTAAATTATATAAAATTTGTAGTGTGTCTGCATTTTTGCCACACCCCATTGCATAAGATTAGTTGTGAGATTTTTTTAATTTGCAGCATCATGCTGACACTCAAAAATTATCATAATCTGCATTTCAGATTTTTAGATCAGGGGTGCTTCATCTGTAGTGACTGAGGACCTATTGTGGACAAAGTATTTTATGTGCATTCTCTCTAAACATGACAAAATTTCAGCTGGGTGTGGTCGTGCATGCCTGTGATTCCCAGTACTTGGGAGGCTGAGCTAGGTGGATCACGGGTTTGAGGCCACTTACTGAGACCCTGTTTCAAAATAAAAGTAAAGCCGGGCGTGGTGGGCACGCTTGTCATCCCCGCGCTTGGGAGGCGGAGACAGGAGGATGGCGCAGGTTCGAAGCCAGCCGCGCGCGCTGGCTTAGGAGACCCTGTTTCCAAATAAAAATGTAAAAATAGGTCTGGGAGTGTAGCCCGGAGGTAGAAGGGCTTCCAGGAACCCCAGTACCACCAAAATAAAATAAAATAAAATAAAATAAAAATAAAAAATAAAAGTAAAATAGGGTTGTGGGTATAGCTCAGAAGTAAAGCTCTTGAGTTCATTTCCTAGTACCCCTAAAAATGTTTTCAGAAGTTTCCCTAGCTCTGTAGATGAATCAGTTGAGAACTGGGAAAGTTTAAGTAAAAGTTTAAGGAACTAGGCCAAAAGGTGGACTTGGGATCAAACCCGATCACACTCAGCTCATCTGTGCCAAACCTGAAGAAGAAATGTACATTCATTAGCAAGATGACTCTGGGGCCAGGGCTATGTCCGAGTCTCCTTTGCAACACATGCCAGCCCAGCTCCTTTCCTTTTTTATAACAGAGTAAAATGTTTTATTTTTCTTCTGTAATGAAAGTTTGGCACTAAGTCTTTACATTTTAAGGCAATATTTTTCTTCAGGGAAAATTAGCATGGAGGGGCAAACAGACAGAGTTTTGGGTAATTTTTTTTTATCAAAATGGTCAAGTAATTCACCGTAGGTCACTCTTTAGGTTGCATGAATTAATGGTTAGTAACAGAGTAATTTAAGGCGCTTGGAAATTCACCTCATGGAGAATAATACCCTTAGGTGGAAAATGATCTCCAAACATTTCTCCCTATTCTTTGACACACAACTGGCTTCTCTTTACTTCCACAGAATATTAATTGGGCCTCCCAGGGCTTCTAGAATATGAAAGGTTCCAAATAAACACCCTTTCTATGCATAGTACAGGCAGAGTAGCTTAGAGGAAGACGGATGAGAAAACAATGTTCTGCTCTTGCTGGCTCGCTTGATTTATTTATTTAGCGGTGCTGGGCATTGGACACGAGAAGAATCGACCTCCGAGCTACATCCCAACCTTATTTATTTATATTTATTTATTTATTTATTTATTTATTTATTTATTTATTTTGGAACAGGGTCTCGCTAAGTTGTGGAGGGCCTTATTAAGTTGCTAAGGCTGATGTACATCCTGCGATCCTTTTATCTCCGCCTCTCAGATACTGGGATCACAGGTGTGTGTGACCGTGACCAGGTTGATTTTTGTTGTTGTTTTTTTAGAACAATTTCACCTTGGAGAGCATTTCCCAAGCAAACATCCTAGGAGACATGTGTAACCTGCTCAGGGGAAAATTTCCAAGTTTGGAAATGATGTTTCTGAGAAACTCCTAATTCACAGGAATAAAAGGTTCTGGGGACAAATAAACAAGGCATACTTAACTTTGCTTAACCCAATGTTTTGAAATTTATTTCATCTAAAATATTTTCATTTATAAAACATTTTTATATTTATGATACATAATAGGAAAATTGCTTTTCCAGGAGTATTAAAAAGAACAACAGCTGATTTGCTCAACTATTATACTCCGTGTAGAGCAGTGGTCAGCACAGCCCGCTTTCAGCGGGTCTGGGATCTGTTTTTGTAAAGCCCAGGAATCAAGAATGGTTTTCATATTAGTAAAACATATAAAAACACAAAGGGTATACAACAGAGACCTAAAATATTTACTATCTGGCCCTTTGAAAATAACATCTGCTCACATATAACTTTATTTATTTAATTACTTTATTTATTTATTTATTTATTTTTTTATTTGCAGTACTGGGGGGTGGAATCAAGGGGAGTTCTGTGAGCAACGCCCCAGCCCTATTTTTTTTTATTCTTTATTTTGAAACACGTTCTGAGTTGCAAAGGGCCTCGCTAAGTAGCTGACGCTGTCCACGAACCGCCTGTCTCAGCCTCCCAAATTACAAGTGTGCACCACCACGTCTGGCTATAATTTTAAAATTTTTAAATTAAGTCCATATATTTTGAGCATATAAAACATGGAGAGAGAGAGAGAGAGAGAGAGAGAGAGAGAGAGAGAAGAGAGTGGAGGAAGAAGAGGAGGAGGAGAAGGAGGAGGAGGAGGAGGAGGAGGAGGAGAAGGAGGAGGAGGAGGAGGAGGAGGAGAAGGAGGAGGAGGAGGAGGAGGAGGAGGAGGAGGAGGAGGAGAAGAGAAATAAGTAAAAAGACAAAGGACTTCCTTTCTCTGTGAGGGTGGTACTGGGGATTAAACCCAGGCATATTCTACCTCTGAGCCCCACCTTCAACCCAGTTTATTCTTTTTCGAAAGAGTCTCCCTAGGTTGACGAGATTCTCATTACTTACTGAGGCTGTCCTAAAACCTGCAATCTTCCTGTCTCAGCCTCCCGAGTACTAGGACTACAGGCATACAGGCATGGTAAAAAGTGATGCGTGTGCTGGGTATGGTGGTGTGTGCCTGTAAACCTAGTGCCCAGGAGGCTGAGACAGGGGGTTCTCAGGTTGGAGGATAACCTCGTTAACTTAGCGAGGCCCTCAACAACTTTGTGAAGAAGTAAAATGCTTCTGAGTTTAATCCCAAGTGCTGCTGCTGCTGCTGCTACTACTACAATACTATTTAATAATAATAATAATAATAATAATAATAATAATAATATGGTATTGTAACATGAGAACTAACCTTTCTCACTGTATACAATAACTTTCTAGTATCTTCTCTGAGACAGCACATCAATTATCCTGTCATCCAGAATATTGTGTCTCTAGTTCCGCCCCTTTCCTGACACGTGTCTCGGTCCCCTCATCACCGTGACCCTTGTCTCTAAAAGCATTCCACTTGGCCTACATCACTCTCCAGCGATGGTGTCCAAACAATCTCCCATTCTATCAACAGTTGACAGAGGTCAAGTGAAGCCGGCCTTCCTCTTATCTTTTTCCCAGACAGAGGTCACAATTCATGCCAAATTAGACACATGGCTGTGTTTTAAAGTGGACACAGCCTGCCCAACATTTTAAAGTAGAAGAAAATCTATTTGGTTCTGACTCGGAGTCCAGATATTCAGACTTGCCATGAGAAAAGAGTACACAGGAAGGTAAGGTGGCCTTAGGCCTGCTGTCCACCAGAGCCCAGGGCAGCTGGAGACTCTGTGTAGACCAGGCACAAGCCCTCTCTGGTTTGCTACAGTCCTCACCGCTCCCTAGTGTGGACACCAAGACTGTCCCACTCCTTAGGACTTCCTGCTTGGTCCCCAGGTATCCAAGCCTGCAGCCTCTTTTATCCTCTGACCCCTTTAGCCTATTTCTAAAAATTCTTGTGCATGTATCTACCATTCACCAGCAAAGAAAGGGCCTTAAAGAAATTATAAATTGGCATAAAATTGCGACAAAGAAAAATGTCAGGGAAAAAAAAGATCCTGAGCCTGGGTGCCTGTTGGTTTAGATAGGCCGCCATGACAGGGTGCTCTGCACAGCTCGGGACAGGTGGGTGGGGAGTGCTGAGAACCAGAAAGGAAAGAAAGGCAGCGCTGAAAGAGGGGGCCAAGTGGAAAGAGCACGTGATGAGAATGAATACCTGGTTTCTATTTCTAGGTATTTCATTTAACCTACTTTGTTTTTGGGGGCAGCGTGCCGGGCCTCTCTGGGCTTTAGCTCCCTCTTCTCTAAACCACAGTGAGGTAGCACCTCGTCTTGCCTCTCGGTTCATGAGCGCTCAGTAAAATCAATAAGAGCAGAAGACAGTGAATGGATCCACTACGTGATCCAGCTCTGCCACTCCTGGGAATCTTTCCCAAGGAACTGCAATCGGAATGTTATAGTGATCCAGGCTTACCTAGGTTTTTCTAGCAGCCAAGAGCCAAGTTGTAGAACCAACCGAGGCATCCGTGGACGGATGAAGAGGTTACAAAACTGTGGCCTATGTACGCAAAGGAATTCTCCTCATCGCTAAAGGATGCGGTTATTTCGTTTTTAGGAAAATAGGTGGGATGTTGAGAATGATGCTTAGTGAGATTAGCCAGACTCAGGAAGTGAAAGGTCATAGGTGGAAGCTAGGGAGAAAGAGGTACAGAAGAAGAACTCCAGATAAAAAGGGAGAAACCCCCACGGAGAAATGGAGGGGTCTGGGAGAAGGAGAAGAAGACTTGGACAAGGAGACACTTCAGTGGATGCTACGTACATGTATGAATTTATCAATGCCAAACTCAGTATCATGTACAGGGAAAGGGAGAAAGTGGGGTGAAATGGGGGTAGCTCACCAGGTGCTGTATGCATATGTGGCCCCATTGCGATGCAGTAAAAATAGTATATTAAAGATCAAGTTATAGCTGGGCGCGATGGCGCACGCTTGTAATCCCCGCGTTTGGGAGGCGGAGACAGGAGGATCGTGCAGGTTCGAAGCCAGCCGCGCTGGCTTAAGAGACCCTGTTTCCAAATAAAAATATAAAATAGGTCTGGCAGTGTAGCCCGGAGGTAGAAGGGTTTCCAGGAACCCCAGTACCACCACCAAAATAATAATAATAATAATAATAATAATAATAATAATAATAATAAGAATAAGAAGAAGAAGAAGAAGAAGAAGAAGAAGAAGAAGAAGAAGAAGAAGTCTGGGAGTGTAGCCCGTGGGTAGAAGGATTTCCAGGAACCCCAGTACCACCAAAAAAAAAAAAAAAAAATCAAGTTATAAATGAGTGAAAACTCTAGTATCTCAAACATACAACACATTAGTAAGGTACCATAGATCCATTCATTTTCAATGTGGTCTAAGGCTGACCTGGTAGGGAAAAATCCAAAGTAAAATAAAAAACACAACACAGACAGGCAGGCAAAAATCCCTACTAGTAGAAAGAGCTAAGTCCCTCTAGGACTAAGACACATCCGTCTTTGTTTGCTGCAAACTGTGTGTTGTGCAAAGGCCCAGATGGGCCCAGCATGAATTGAGAAAGATGGATAATGAGGGCCTCATGCTTCTCGTGAGCTGCAGACCAATCAGGCTTTTTGGCACAGACGCCAGCCTCTTGGATGCAGAATGTCAGAGGTGAGGTGTGGATTAGCTTGAGACAATCTGGCTGCCGCTGAGCTCAGCAAAGGAAGCCGAGCTTCGCTTTACCTTCTGTTTGAACTCTTTTTGTGTAAAGCAACCTTCCACCCATACCCAGCCCAGTACACTTTACGGCGAGTCTTTCCCTGCCTCTCCTCAGCCCTTCAAGGAGTCTGCCAGGGTTGTTTGGAACAACGCTTGCACTTACGCTTTCTTGAAATCGAATGTCAAGGACGGCCACATCTACATGGACACCAGTTGCGATATTCCCAGTGAGGCAGGGCAGAGGATCTGGGAACAGGAGGAATTTTAAAAGGCCATCTGCATTGCCTTCTGGTGGGGAGTAGAGGGCAAAGAGTGAGAGACCGACCGGTGGGCACTAGGAGACCAGGGCCCGTCGTCCCACTGGGTAACAATTCAAATTAAGGACTGAAGTTAGTCAAAAGACACTGGTTCCCCCAAAGCCGATTCTGGTCAATCACAAAAGGGAAGCTTGGAAACCTCAGAAGGGTATAAAAGCTTACCTTCCAAGAGCTTTGGTGGTTACTCTTTTTCAGGGATCCCTCACTCTGTGTATGGGTGCTGCTTTCTTTCCTTGACTCAAACTTTCATATTTCCACACCCTTGCTTTGTCCTTCAACTTCATGCACTGACATCCACTAGACAAGAACCCAGTAAGAGGAGACGTCCCCGTTTTACCAGGACCTGCTGACTCACATTGCTACAAGAGATGAAACTTCTGGAAGCCACAGCGGCGGAAGGTATTCCTGTTGGGGCTTATTCCAACTCTGTAGATACCTCAAAGCCAAGAATTTCAGTGTGGGTAGCTATTCTGAGATTTTTCTTTTTCTTTCCTGGCTGCAATTCCATTTGATAATTTTCCAGAAATGTCTAATGCACTGCGCATATTAGAGTAACTCATGATCGTTAAGCCCAATTCTTTGCCAACATATCTGATCTCAGAACTAACGTTATTTTTTTTTTCTAAAAGTAGAGAAATTTCTGCCATGTTTACCAGTATTTTTATACTTGTATGGGTGCATTATCGTCTCACATCTTAATATAGATCACGGTGAAAGTGGCATGCATGCGGTTAAGAAGAGTTGCCCCGTCGTAAGAGAGCTGCCCTCAAACTAGATATAAAATCTAGATCCAAAGAGATCTTTACAAAAAGAGAGAAGTCACAGGGAGGCAGATTTGGAGAATGTTCCATGATTGATTGTCCGAGCTACAAAAGGTGGGCTTTGGGCTTCCAAAAGCTTTATGCAAATATGGTAAGACAGACTTGTGCCCTGCGGCACGGTAAAAGAGACTTGAACATCTAATAAGGTCATAGGCCAGACTCTGTTTGACCTTCCGGGTTTTTTGTAACCCTCTGAGGTCATCATTTGGGGCCAGGAACAATGATCCTGATCTAAGAGCTGGCTTGTACTGAGTCGGGCCAGGGTGTGTACAACCAGCGATCTGTGGCCACAGTGGGATATGCACGGTGATGCAGGTATATCATGACCCAAATTAACGTTCCCACCACTCTATCAGAGTGAAACCGAAAATTGGCACTTTAGCAAAATACAACGATGGGTTTGCATATTTTAACCCGAGGGTGGAGATGGGCGCTGTGAATAGGATTTTTGAGCCCATGCTCGTCCAGAGAATAGAGGAAACCGGTGGGCTTTCTCTAACCCAGTGCACCAATAAAAAAAGAAAAATAAAAAAAAAGAAAAATGAGTTGCTGGACACCTCTTTCACGTCTATGTGGCAAGTTTAAACAGGAATATGAGCTCTCTCCCGTCGACACCCTAGTCAATTTTCCAGTCGGTCTAACAACGTGTTTAAGAAACTTGTCTCCTCCAAGATTAGCTGGGCCTCGCCACACAATCACTAGGAAGTTAATCTATTCATTATGCCCGTTTTCATTTTTACTCTTTTCTAATTTCTGAGAACCAACTGAAGCATGAGGGATAACATAGCTTTCTTAAGCAATTGCTTTTACGTTCTGATTAAGAAAGTTCCAAGCATGTATTCCTCCATAGTCTATCTCAACGTGGTTCAATTAAAGTCCGTGGGAAGATTACACCTGGAGCTGCCTTTTCTCAATGATTCCCTTCTTCTGAAGCGGAATTCATACTTCAGTCAAGGTGACCTACACTTGGTATTGTCCACATTTCCACAAGACTGAAAATTTAATATATTACCAAAAAAAAAATCTCCATAGATTTTCATATATCATCCCGACCGTTCCATCTGAATGGGTAATAACTGACTATCCCAACTCTGTTTGTGCTGATGCTAATCTTAGAGATGAAAAAACTATCGCGGGGGAATATCTCCATAAATTTATCCTTGCTCATGAAATAACTATGGGAACAATTCCCACAGTAGCGGCATTAACATCCCAAACTAGAGAACAGAAAAAGAAATAACCATGAATATATTACTGTGGCCTATCCTTGCATACTTGGGACATTAGAGGCACAATAGCGTTCGTTCGTGTTCTCTCTCTCTCTCTCTCTCTCTCTCTTCCTGTCTCTTTCTTTCTCTCCCTGTCTCCTCTAAACTCAAATACACAATTAAACAATCAGCATGCAAAGCTTACTAATGCAAAATGTTACACTGAAAAGCAGCAGCCATATAGGGCCCTTTCTGAGCCTAAGTATCCTAATAATGGCCTTGGTGTGCGGCCTCTCCCTGAGCTGTCCCATCCTGGTGCTTTACATCAGGTTAAAACCTTCTTCAGAGCAGAGACCACCAGCACAAGGGGTTTTCGTCCTGGGGGCTTCTTTTTGACATTGGCAATGATGGTGCCAATTTTAGAAAAGAGTCATCGTTTGGCCAAGAAAAACTCTTTGAGACTGTTTCAGCTGAAGTTGGATTCACCTTCCCTGCCAATTCTATTCAGAAGATAATGATAACACAAAATGTCACCCAAGAAGTCCGCTACTCGGTTTTCCCCATTCTCTCACTCAGATCCAAGAGGAAGAATTTGGGAGAAGTAGAGTGGATCCTCTTTTCCTCCCTACACACTGCTCACCCCTGTCTTGGCCAGCATTCTCACTGCTATAATCCCAAACCACTTGCCACACAACTAAGAGGAGGGAAGACATATTTTCTCAGTTATTTAGAGATGTCAGAGTTTCGGCCCATGTTACGCTGGGCCCACAGATTTCAGGATATGGAGGTAGAAAGCAGAGGGAGGGAGCAAGGGTTCTGCTCTCACATCCCGGAGGCCAGAAGCGACAGAGAGAGCCAGCCAACAAAGGATTCAAAGACACAAGCACAGTCCCGAGGGCCACACCCCTAGGGGCCCAGCTTCTACAGACACACCCCTCCTACCTCGGTGACCTACAATCCATTGGCGAAATGACATCAACTCATGACTTCATTACATTAACTTGGAACCTGAGCCCTTCAGGGGACCGTCTATGTGTAGCCATTACACACCACACACACACACGATTTCCCAGCACTGGGCTGTAATTTAAGTATTTGCTAGAGAACACAGTGGTAACCCCAAACAAACACCGATCTTTCAACCCTGCCCTGTTCAAACTCACGAATGCGAAACTGAAAATGTAGATGGGGGCCTGAAGGAAAAGATGACAACGCCCTGCCACAGAGACCCATCTGAGAAGGCATCCTTAAAGAAGGTATGACTGAGCTGGGATCAGAAGACAACTAACAGCACAGACGAGAGGAGAGAGAGAGAGAGAGAGAGAGAGAGAGAGAGAGAGAGAGAGAGAGAGAGAGAGAGAGAGAGAGGGAGGGAGAGAGAGAGAGAGAGAGAGAGAGAGAGAGAGAGAGAGAGAGAGAGAGAGAGAGAGAAGAGGGAAGCTCAGGGTGAGCGAGAGGGAACCAGAGTGGCTAAAACACACAAAAGAAAGAGGACTGTATCATGGAAGAGCTGGTCAGCTTTCAGGAACTTCTCAAAAGAAAAATTGTCAGATAGAGGTAAGTGTAGACAGGCAGAGAACAAACAGCCTCTCAGAAAGTTTTCTTTCTTTTTTTTTCGTGGTACTAAGGATTGAACTCCAGGACATTCTACTGCTGAGCTGCACCCTTAAACCTATTTTATTTTTTATTTTAAAATCGGATCTAAGCCGGGCATGGTGGCGCATGCTTGTAATCCCCGCGCTTGGGAGGCTGAGACAGGAGGATTGCACGGGTTCGAAGCCAGCCTCAGCTACTTAGTGAGGCTCTCAGCAACTTAGTGAGACCTGTTTCCAAATAAAATATAAAATAGGTCTGGGAGTATAGCCTGGAGGTAGAAAGCCTTTGGGTTCCACCCCAAGTACCACCAAAAAAATAAAATAAAATAAAATAGGGTCTAAGCTGAAGAGGCTGGTCTCAAACCTGCGCCCTTCCTGTCTCATTCTCTCAAGTACTAGGATTACAGTCAACCACCACTGTGTCCAGCAGGAACAGTTTTTATTTACTGCAAACTCAAGAATTTTCAAATACTTGGCCTGATATAAGATGAGACAATGTTGAAATATTTTGTTTGTTTGTTTGTTTGTTTGTTTGTTTTGGTGGTACTGGGGTTCCTGGAAGCCCTTCTACCTCCGGGCTACACTCCCAGACCTATTTTTACATTTTTATTTGGAAACAGGGTCTCCTAAGCCAGCGCGTGCGGCTGGCTTCGAACCTACGCGATCCTCCTGTCTCCGCCTCCCAAGAGCGGGGATTACAAGCGTGCGCCACCACGCCCGGCAAAATATTTTGGAACCAATCACTAAACAGTTGTTTCTGTGACCCTGAAAAAAACCCATCCCTTGATATCCCTACTGCCTAATTCTACCCAAGAATCTTCAAGTTATCCCTGTGACCAAGCAGCTAATGGAGTGATGGCTAGCATAGCAGCGTCCTCCAGGACAGTATCACAGAGCTGGCGTCCATGCTGAGATGTACTGGTACCTGGGCCTTGCACCTTGTTAAATGTTAGGAATAAGTTGGGTGTGGTAGCACATGCCAGTAATCCCAGTACTTGGGAGGCTAAGACAGGAAGGATTACAGGTTCAAGGACAGACTTAGCAATTTAGCGAGACCCTGTTTTGATACGACAAAAATAAAAAGGACTGAGGTAGAATGTCCTGTTTACAGTTTCCAATACTAAAATATAAATGAACAAACAAACAAAGCAGGCACCAGAATTCTAATATACATAAACCCCTTGAGATTTTCATTCAAGCTTAGCTCCAAAGTATATTGTTCTTCTAGGAGATGACTTTAATATCTTCCCAGAGAGCCTGGTTTATCTCCCTGCCTCTGAATCACACCCCAAACCCCGTCTACCGGTGCCGGGATCTTTGCTAAACCATTCAGAAGTCTCTTGGTTCATGGCAGGGAGTCTGAGATACTCCGCACTGTCCCAATCAGCTGCCTCATTGTATCCCAAATGCTTCTGTCCCCCAGGATGTGAGAACAGAGCCCTTTCTCTCTCCTCTTTTCCGGGTTCCACTGCCATTGTCTCAGCTTTGCAGACCCAGCCTATCATGGACTGAACTTCTAAATCCCCAAAACTTTGAGTAAATAAGTCTACTTTCCTCTAAGTTGCATGGTCAGTCATTTTGTATTATATCAGTGAGAATGTCAAAAGGGACAAAGGGGTTATAATTATTTGCCCAAGATCATGGTGGCGCTGGAATCTGCAAACCTGACCCTAAGCCTGTAGCCATAAGGACGCCACTGCGCCATCTCTAATAGCATTTCTTATGAGTTGCCAAGTGAAGTCTTTGTTTCAGTTGAACAAACCCACCAAGACATCCACACATAAAAGAGGTATGCCAGTCCACAAAAATAGTTTGTCTACCATGGTTCAAATCTAATCCTACCCTCAGGAAGTAACTTCCATCTTTCTTGTCCAGATAGACTTCCCTGAGCTGCACTTCCTAGACCGTCCTTCGTCTCTGCACCTGCGCAGCTCAGACTGACTCACATGTGATATGCCCGATTCAATGCACTTGTCCTGTACCCGAAGGAGATCCCCTCAAGGATGTCCTCCATAAGCCATCCCCCACCACACAGGTGACTCTTAATTTCTGTATCGTGAACGCAATCAACGAATGCTAACAGAGGAAAAATTTCATTCCAGGCCACTCTGCTCCTACAGGACTGTCACCTCCCCCAAGGCAAAAACAATGGCTCCTCATGTTTGCAGGGCAGCATGAAACAGAGGTTCTGGCACATGGGAGGTCTCAGCAGATGGTGTCTGAACACATCGATGACTGGAGTGTTCATTTAATATGACAGTCATGGGGCACTTAAATAATACTGGGCATTCGATGTATCTTTTTAGGTTGCATATCATTGCCCAGGTAGACCTTTAGTTGTCTGTGGACTAGAAATGTGTTTTCAAAGCTTAGCATCCTTAATGAGTACCGACACACAGTTAGATTGAAGTCCTAGGTCCCAGTGCTCACAGAACTGTGGGGAGATTACAGTTCACAAAAAACTACTATGTGTCTTATGAATAACCAGAAGAGAGGAGCTTGAAAGCTCTAAACACAAAGTAAAAATGAAGAGATGGAAGTGTTAATTATGCTGACTAATAATTACACATCGTATACATGTTTTGAAATATCACACTGTACCCCATACGTACGTACAATGATTATGCTTTAAATTTTTTTCCAGTTTAAGGAGATGGAAATGTTCTCTATCCTGAATTGTACACAGTATATAACTTTATCAAGTGATCACAGTATATGCCATAAATATATACAATTGAAATAATAATTTGAATATTTTTTTTTGTAGTACTGGGGATTAAACCCAGGGGTATTTTGCCTCTGAGCTGCATCCTGTTCCTACTTTAATTTTTATTTTGAAGCAGGATCTCACTAGGTTGCTGACAATCTTGCTAAGTTGCTGAGGCTGGCCTCCAACCTATAATCCTGTCTCAGCCTCCCAAATACTATATTTACAGGCTTGAGCCACTACATCTGGTTTAAAATACTTTTAAAATAGAAATGTGGTACCTTCACACTGAGCTCAGAAGGAACAGGACATATGGTGAGCGGTCTCTGTTAATTTATTAAATCAGTACAAACTCCCTGAGCACTTGTGCTACTCCAGGCTAGCCACAGAAAAGCCACTGTACAGAAGGCAGACAAAGGTCTGCCCTCTGAAGGCTCAGAGTCCAAAGACATGTGGCAAAAAAAAAAAAAAAAAAAAAAACTATGGAAATGATCCAATGAGTCAAAGAGAACCAGGTGGTCAAAGTGACCCAGCAGAGCACACTGGGAAGAGGAGAGGACTCTTTAGAAAGGCAGTCAGGAATTTCTCTCTGCAGAGGTGAAATCAGAGCAAAGACCTGAGCCATGAGCTACGTTTCAAAACTTCCAAAGTGAAAAATGACACTTTGCTGCTAAAATCGGGTTTTAAAAAAATTTAGAGTCATCTCAGGTGAATGTCATTCCGGGAAAAGGGAACATCAGGAAAACAGTCGTAAGGAGGCAGCTGCAACACTGGCTTGTTAAGGTCCAAAAGAGAGAAGGACCCCAGTGGCCCGAGGTGTGCTGCAGTGGGAAAGAGAAAGGGCCAAATCACGTGTGGTGGTGAGAGAGCTGGCGCAGGGGTCAGCCCAGGCCCACCACGGGAGAAGCTGGGAGTGTACGCTAAGTGCGAGGGGCAACTCCCAGGAGTCGCTTATACGAGAGGTGTCATCCTTTGACAAGACACTTCAAAAAATTTATTCTGGCTGCTGTCTGCAGAACAGCAACTAGAAGGGGAAGGTAAGACATCAGAAAAAAAGGGCTAGAAGGGATGGGAGCAGCCCCAGAGAGGAGGGAAATAAGGATGGTGAGAAAGAGATGTGCGGGCATTCGAAGTATATTATAGATGCAGCCACGATGGGACTTGTTGCCTGAATGAACATGAGGAGTGTTGTGGCTGAGTATACAATGTCTCCCAAAGAGCCCAGGTCTTAATATGCAGGGCTGAGATCATGAAGCCATGCGGGCTGTAATCTCCTCAGTGTAAGAAGACTGCCCCTGTTCTCTCCCTCTGTCTGCTTTCCATTGTCATGCTCTGAGCTCCGCAGACCCAGCCTCACATGGACTGAACCTGCAATCTCCAAAAAATGTAAACAAGTAAATCTTCCTTCCTCTAAGCTGTGTGCAGGCTTTTGGATCATAGCGGGGAGAATGTTGGCCGAGACAGGAAGTAAAAGAGAGGGGGAGAAATTCAAGATGATTCTGGGTTTTGGTAGCAGCCAATGTTTGGACATCAATGTCTGTGGGGGACGGGAGAATAACCAGAGATAACTTCGGAGTCTAACAATGAATATATAGGTCTGCTACCGCTCTTCTCATCTCTCTCGACTGCAGATATCTTCAGCGACAAACTCATCAAAAACGTGTAGGGATTAGATGACTTAGGGAGGAATGTGGTAAGGCCAGATATTGCTTTGAGAATGTCCTCAAAACAACTGTGTAACTCAGGCCACCAAGAGCTTGTCTCTATACAGGCCTTTTGTGTGTGTAGGTGGGGTGCTCCAGTTTCCAGCCGACAGCCTGTAGTTGGAGAAGCTCCTTATAAAGGTGCCCTTATTCCATCCAATTAAGTCACCTTTTTCACCTAGGGTTTTCTGTGATTTTGCCTGCATCATAAACTCAAAAGCATCTTTTCAACTTAGGCCCCACTACAAAAATCCTACTCCTCTCCCTGTATATCTTTTAGGTTGGAAAACATCAGGATACCAGATGAGACACACAGACAGTTCGTTAAATATAGTTGGTGAGAGCGAGAATTCAATTCAACAGCATGAGCTTCAAAACGACCTGGGGATGGGTCATGCCCAAAGGTATTTCCATCCTGGCCTCTCCCATATTCCATACTCGAATCACTAGTTTATTCTGAGAATTTTTTTAAATCAAATATTCAACTCCAAAGTGTTCTGGTTGCATTACCTCTCAGGGAAAACTTACTTTCAACTGCCTTCCCTCCTTCCAAGGCACAGGACTGGCTAAATCCATTAATTGCCTTTAGATTTCATGGACCATTGAAATGTCAGCCTTTGTGGTTTCCCGCTGACTGGCTCAGGGTCACCAAAACCCACACGGTCTATAATCTTCCTAATTTCAATTATTGTCTCCTTGTCTGCATAAGCTTCTGGGAGGAGCCCTCCCCTTCAGTTTGATTTTCTTTACTGAGAACTGAATCCTTTAACCAGTTACTCATTTCTCTCACTACCTCCTTCCTCCTGTGCCTCATTCCCATAGTGCCAAATCAATATCGGGGGATATAGCTGCTATGTGTCCCCAAAATATATTTAGTTATGGTCATCAAAGGGCATTTATTATGGGAGGAACAAGTAGGATCATTTAATCCAGAAAAGCTCTCAGATCTTGGAGCAAAATTACCTGCAATTTAAATTCCTGCAGCCCCACCACCTCCTAGCAATATGATCTTGGATGAGCTATTTATATCTCTCGGAGTTTCAATCTGTTCAACTATAAAATAAGGGTGCTTAAAAAAAAACAAAAACAAAGATTTGTCACATTTAATGAAACAATACACAGGAAGAATTTAACACAATACCTGTCACATAGGAATCATCCGATAAATACTCATGATTAGTAACATTATCAACAGCCTAGAAAATGCTGTAGAGTTGACATGCATCTGATTGCGTGTGTGTGTGTGTGTGTGTGTGTGTGTGTGTGTGCTATCAAAGATCGAACTCAGAGGCATTCAGCCTCTGAGCTCTACTCCCAGCCCTATTTTATTTTTATTTTGAAACAGGATATCACTAGGTTTATGAGAGTCTCACTATTTGCTCAGGCAGGCCTTGAACCTGCGATCCTCCCGTCTCAGCCTTTAAAATACTGGCATTACAGATATATGCCACCATGCCTGGCTAGGAATCTTATTTTTGTACAGGAAAGGCACTTAATCCAATGACCAGCACTCATTAGACAGTCGATAAATGTCAGATATTAATACTTATGAAGCAATTAGAATCATAGCATCGTTGCCAAGGGAAGGAAGGCTGGGATGAGTATAATCCTCTCATTTCATAGATAACAAAAATGTGTTAGAGAAGGGGAATCGCCTGCCACATACCAGCGGTCTCTATCCCAAGCCATTCCCCATCTGACCAGTGGGCAGTGGACAGAGGGGACAGTTTTTAAGCTTTCCAGGAAGTGGAAGACAGGAAAAGCCAGAAAACAAAAATGTATCAAAGATGCTGGCAAAATGGATCCTGCAGAGAACATCAGGAAAGATACAAGAAGTTCACAGTGGAGGATGCTGCTAATACTCTACAGGTTGAAGAGAAGCCTTCAAGAAGTCAAATTCTGACTGCGAACGTTGGGGTGAAGAAGAGGAAAGTTTAGAGGCAACTGCAAAACCAAGCTCAACGATAAAGAGTGAGGAGTTGGGCACAGACCTTCGGGATGCAAGTGTGCCCTTGCACCGAGATAAAACCAGGTGCATATGAAGCCAATATTTCCCCCAGAGCCTCATCTATTTATCACCTGCATACGATTTAGAATGTGTCCAACACAAAGCTGTTATGGGGCAGCAGCTGCTGCCACAGTTCAAGGCCGCTGGAGGGGGGGGGGATAAGAAACAAGTATATAACCATTGGTGGTTCGAGTGAGCCAGCAAGTGTTGGCTAAGGGCACAGCAGTTGGAACGCCAATATAGAACTTCCATTCCTGTGTCATGGAGAAGGGCTGCTGATTCTCATCTCTAGTTTTCTTATGTTGAGTGGTGCGTTTGTCCGGGACGCACATATACAAGTGCAAACTGACCCCGGTGACGGGAGCTGGCACGGAGAGTGGCTCATGTCTGGGAAGAAGGCACAGATTTAGAAGGCTCGAATTCTCAGGGCTGATGCCTTCGCATTTGACTGCCTTGTTTGGCTCCTGCCACTCTGGGTCCTTGTGGCTGGATCCCTGGGGTGCCTGAGAGAGTTCAAGCCAAAGAAGTTTAAGCAAAACATCTCTCCACTACTTTGCTGTGTCATGAACTTCAGGGGTCAAAATGGAGCAGAGAGGACCTGCATCCATATGGGAAAGGGGATCCCCAAAGTTAACAACAGATACAAGTGCAGGCCAAAGGACAAGTGTGTGCTGGGGGAGGAGTGTTTCAAAGGAAAAAGAAAGCTAGGTGCAACGGTGCATGCCTGCAATTCCCAGGACTTGGAAAGCTGAGACAAGATGATCACAGGTTCGAGGTCAGCCTTGGCAACTTCGCCAAAACTTGTTTCAAAATAAAAAATAAAAAAGAGCTGGGGGTGTCGCTCAGAGGTAGAACATCCCTGAGTTTAAACCCTAGTACCACTGCCGGGCGTGGTGGCGCACGCTTGTAATCCCTGCGCTTGGGAGGCAGAGACAGGAGGATCGCGCAGGTTCGAAGCCAGCCGCACGCGCTGGTTTAGGAGACCCTGTTTCCAAAATGAAAATGTAAAAAATAGGTCTGGGAGTGTAGCCCGGAGGTAGAAGGGCTTCCAGGAACCCCAGTACCACCAAAAAAAAAAAAAAAAAAAAACCAAAACAACCCTAGTACCACAACTAAACTAAACTAAATAAAATATAATGGATAAAAGCAAGACCAAGTAAATTCTTAGACCACAAAATGGACTTCAGCTTCCACATAAATATGTTGCCAAACTATAGAGCTGGCTGAGATGTCCATCAACACAGGAGTGGATAACAAAAGTATGAGCTACACAACGGAATTCTACTCGGCTGTAAAGAACAAAATTATGTCATTTGCAGGGAAATAGATGGAAATGGAGAACATTATTCTGAGTGAGCTCAGTCGGACACAAGAAGTGAAAGGTCAGATGTTCACCCTCATAAGCGGAAGCTAGGGAGAAAACAGGGGACAGGAGGTGTTTCAGACAAAGGAGGAGAAACATTAGTGGAGGAAGGAGGAGGAGGAGCTGAAGAGGGAGACTCCTCAATAGACATGATGCACACAAACAAATTCATCAGAGCCAATCGCTGTTCTGAGCACAGGAAGGTGGGGAGGGAGAGTGTGGGGTAGGAGCTGGGGGCGGCTCACCGAGTGCTGTGTGCACAGTGCCTCCATCACCCTGAACTGCATCAAGGTATATGATTGCATGGCACCAATAAGATAAAATAAGTGTATATGCTAATATTAAAAATAATGTTGACAAAAGAGAGGAGAAGGCGTCAACCTTTCTTCTGCCTCGGTCCCTCCATTAAGGAGATGATCAACTTTCTGGCCCATTTAGAATGTACTGCTGCAATCACTGACAGCAAAGAGAATGGGAACATGGATTATACCTCAAGAATCTAAGCCCATAAGACCACACAGGGGCCGGAGCAAAAGAAAATCAATCACGCCATGTCCAAAGGATGCTCTCTCCTCTGTGAAGGCCTCGAAGAGATAAAGAAGTGAATCACAGCCTCCACGTGTTAGAGTTAGAATGCTATAATTGTCAGGATGCCAGTTCCTGGAACTAAAGGCCATTTCCACAGGAGCCACACGCATAGGTTAACCCTTGTGTCCAGACACAGCTTGGGCACCCTAACTAGTGCCACACTCTGGCAGTAACCGCCAACAGGATTTGCAACGGGAGTCACCCTTACCCGCTAGGCCCCACAGTCTACACATAAATTAAAGGCAGACACAGGGCTAGGATCCGGGCAGAATAGTACAGAGTTCAGTGCCTTTTTTTTTTTAACCTTCATTCTGCCAGACATGGTAGCACACACCTATAATCCCAGTACTTGGGAGGCTGAGACAGGAGGATCACAGGTTCAAGGATGGACTCAGCAAGTAGTGAGATTCTCATCAACCTAGTGAGACCATGTTTCAAAGTAAAAATAAAACAGGGCTGGAGATGGAGCTCAGAGGCTGAATGCCCCTGGGTTCAATGAACAGGATGGCCAAGAAGAGCAAGTGACGATTGGTTTACTTTTTTATACTTTTCTTGGTGCACCGTGATCTCCCATCATATTGGAGTCCAGAGTGATAGGGGCACGTAGACACACACACACACACACACACACACACACACACACAGAGCAGGCGGTGGGCTTCCCCTGGCTCCTTGTCTACTTCCCCTCCTCCTCTCCCTCATACATGATATTGGCAATTTCACATATGTATATAACATCAGTGGAAGTATTTCTTTCATTAATTCTCCCCCCTTGACCCCTCCATTGCTCCACCATTATCTAGATTACTGCACCATTATAAATCGCTCCTCTAATTATCTATAAGTCCCTCTTGTATCCAAACTCCCTAGCTCCCACATAAGAGAAAACACATGACCTCTCCGTTTCTGTTACCGGCTAATCTCACTAACGTGTTTTTCTCTCCATCCATTTTCCTGCAAACGACCTAATTTTATTTTACTTTATGGCTGAGTAGAATTCCCTTGTGTTTCTATCCCATAATTTTGCAATCTACTCATCTGTTGATGGACACCTAGATCCATTCCCAGTTTTCTGAGGAACCACCACATTGATCTCCATAGTGGCTGCACTAATTTGCAATCCCACCGGCCCTGTAGGAGAGTTCACACGTGATGTGATGGGGATGTGCTCAGGTCTAGCTTCCTGACAGTACAAAGCCTGGCAGGCTTGCCTTGGTAGGACTGATTGCGCACGCAGTCCTACCACTCAGTGGGATAGCTGCTAACATCTCAGTGATCTTTCCGGAAGCTGCTGCCTCTATTTGAGGCAGAGGAGAAGAGCAGGGAGAGTAAGGTCTTTAGAGTCAACTTGAGTTTGGTAGCCATCACCGTCTCTCCAACTAGGTATGTGACCTCGAAAGTGTCTCTGTTGACTACATCTGAGCCAATGACCAATAAATGTTAGCTATCATGATCATAATTGTGTTTTCCCTGAGATCTGGGATGGGAAAAGGATTCCTGAAGCAATGGGATACAGGCCAGTGATCTTTTTCTTTTTTTTTTTTTTTTTTTTGGTGGTGGTGGTGGAGATGGAATCCGGGGGCATTCTACTTTCAAGCAACAACCCCAGCTCTATTTTTTTTTTTTTTTAGGTCTGGGAATGGAACCCAGGGGCATTTGACCTCCAAGCTACACCCCCTGTCCTATTTTTTATTCTTTATTTTGAAACAGGGTCTCACTGAGTTGTGGAGGGCTTCACTAATTAGCTGAGGCTGTCCGTGAACCGTGATCCTCAGATCTCAGCCTCCCGAATGCTGGGACTACAAGTGTGTGCCACCACGTCCAGCTCCCAGCCCTATCTTTTATTCTTTGTTTGGAAACAGGGTCTCACTGAGTTGCAAAGGGCCTAAGTAGTTGAAGCTGTTTGCGAACTGCAATCCTCCTGTCTCAGCCTCCCAAATGCTGGGATTACAAGCGTGCGCCTCCACGCCTGGCTCGCCAGTGATGTTTTAAAAGGGGAAAACCAGAAGAGAGGTCTCCATCTGGCCCCTGCGGTGGGTGGGAACTGGCAAAAAGTGAGATGCAAAAGAAGCTAGGAAGATCATTGGTCTAGAGACACAGCTGGGTACCCCCTGATTGGCTATGGGGACCGGGCCTGGAGCTACAAAGACACCAGAGGATGGAGCGATCGCAGATGCTAAGGAAAAACCCAGCCTGGCAGTCGACACAGCATTCAAAGGTGGAACCCAAAAAGTAGGTCATGGACACAGCAAGTAGCAGGCACCCAGCCTTATGGGTGGAGTGGAAATAGAGGCACTGTATTAAGTTAGAGTGGAACACATTCTTCAACATGCCACGTGGGGATAAAGTAAGAACCAATTTGGTAGTATGAGCCCAGCTGTGCGAAAATTCACTAATTTATTGACATGCTTACACGCGTGTGTGTGTGTGTTCAGGAACAAGAACTCACGCTCATTTGCTGATTATGGCTATACTGGCAGTCCGGTGGGGGCTGAGGCAGGCAGAAAAAAAATGGTAAAGAAAGACTTCCAATGTTTTTCTGCATGTAATACGTATATTCTTTGGATTTTTGTTTTGTTTAGTGGTGCTGGGGATGGAACCCAAGAGCATTCTACTTCCGAGCTACACCCCAGCCCTATTTTTTCTTTATTCTGAAACAGGATCTCACTGAGTTGTAAAGGTTCTCACTAAGTAGCTGAGGCTGTCCACAAACCACGATCCTCTTGTCTCAGCCTCCCAAATGCTGGGATTACAAGCGCGCGCTACCACGCCCGGCTTATTTTTCGATTTTTTAACACAAAACTGGATTCATGCATTGCTAATGTAAGAGTGAAAATGAAAATCAAGAACCCAAATATTAACATGTGCATAATTAACAATTACAGAGAATGAGTATTAGTTCTGCAATGGGTGTTATCAGACTAACTCTTTCCACCAAAAGGAAATTAGGGGAATTACCAGGTTTTGACCAAAATGAGATTTCTGGAGCTTCTAATAAGCCCCTAATAAACTATCAGAGAAGGGCTAATGCTCGGAACCTGAAGCTTTCACAGATGCATTTATCATCATTATCTTCCTATTCCTTAATACGCAACGATTCATTTTCCTGCCTTCGTAGTTTTCAAGGGACTTTTGCACTAACCCTTAAAAGTTGAAATTTTTCTAGACTCTGCCTGAGCCTAGCACTCGGTGCCAATAAAAAAGCTCACAGCAATTTGTTTTCCTCTATAATTTCAAAGTGGGTCGATACAAGCATCCTTTATTGCTGTGGTGGCTTATCCTAAGCCTTGATGGTGAGCCATTAAAAAAGTCTGGGATCCATACATACCATGTATAGGATCCATACATCAGAGGTGGCCTGACTCCACTTTTCATGTGTTTTTTATGGTTGCAAGGGGGTTTGGGGTAGAGAGAGGAAAGGCTAGCGCTTCCATCACACATAACTGAGGGTACAGGCTTCTGGGACTGGAAGATGAGAAGACCGCAAAGGATAAGGTACAGGCTCTGCTGTCTGCTAGAATCCAACCCCAGCTCCACCCTGCTTAGAAAGATGACCTCGGACAAGTCTCCTCGCCCTGTTCATCTTTTGTTCCTCGTTGGAATAATAAGAATAAAAATGGTATCAACACGATAGTTGTTACAGAGAATCGATGGGGTGATTCAAGCTCCTGGTACAAGAGCAAGTGTCCAATCCATGCTAATTGCTTCTCTTCTATTTCAGATAGTACAAACTGAGTCTGGTAGAATTTGTGTCTTCACTCAAATTCAAATAAATATATGGTTTTGTTTGGTTTGGCTTTGTTTTGTCTTGGGTACTGGGAATTGAACCCAGAAGCATTTTATCTATAAGCTATACCTCCAGCCCTAATTTATGTTTTATTTTGAAACTAGGTCTCACTAAGTTGCTGAGAGCCTCGCTAAGTTGTTGAGCTGGCTTTGAGCCTACAACCCTCCTGCCTCAGCCTCCCAAGTATCCAGATTATAGGCATGCACCATCATGCCCTGCTCAGATAAATATAGATTATTAAACACCAATTACAAGATAGTCTTACTTTGTAATCACTGGGAGTTTATTTTCTAATTGAGGAGTATAACATTTCTACGGGGAATTAGATAAGTATAAAGATTTGGGGTTTGACTTAGACCTTAGGTCAGGTTTGTTTGGACAGAGAGCAAGGTAAAAGGAATTTGTGAAACTTTTTTTTGATTCTGACGTAGTTTATGAGTTAGCTCACTGTTGCAGTATTTTTCCTTCCAAACATATATATTTAATATTTGCATATTGCTTAGCGTAATAGGCAGCCTCCTTACTCCACTGTTACTTACCAAGAGGCTTGAAACTTCCCTGCCAGTTAGAGATAACTCTTAGGAGGGACAAATCCTAGCAAGGTCTGAAATATGATTCTTCCACTAACAGCAAGAAGAGAAGGGGAAAAAATCATCAAATGGTCATTTTAATAATGCAATTTTGCTTCTTGTACTGTGGCTCAATAGAAATACCATGGACGATTTTTAAAAGAATAGCCAGTGTAATTGGAGCTTTATTGACTTTTTTGCTGAAAATGCTTTAACTGAAGATAGGCCGGATCCCATTAGCGAATGTACTCGGGAGCCCACAGGGGCTTTCTGATGAGAACATCCTGTCACGGTGGTGGCAAAAAGCATAAAAATTGATTTTAATTGTTCCAACTCTAATTTCAAAGTCAGTGATTGACGCTAGAAGATGAAGATGTTGCTAGTGTCTTCTACATTCCTTTCTCAAATGTCCTTTTCAAAGGATGGCTCTCAGGCTCAGATCACCAAGACATGCAAATGAATAAAAAGAAAAAGACAACCTGAACTCAAGACACCAGAACAGACACAAGTCTGACCAGTATCCATCGCCCCATGGAGTACCAAAACGTAGCCCAAAGATCTACGCAACTGTGGCCCTTCCATTTCTCTATTTATCTACTACGGTCTACTACTTGGCTTGTCTTATCCCAGCCACACAGGCTTCCTTACTAGTGCCAAAATCACCCACCAAATCTGCTTCCAACGGGCACTCCCTTCTACCTTCATATCCTTACAGTCATCCATTTACCTGCCCGGAACATACTACCATGGTCTCAAATCAACCTCCTTTCCTAGCCTCCTTCCCTAATTTTATTTTCTTGACATATTGAATCATTTACTTGATGACTGTCTATTACAGTTTCTCCTTTTTCCACTACAACATAAGCCCCATGAAGGCAAAGGTTGCATACATTTTGTTGACCCTTGTATTCGCTAGGCCCGGTGTTATGGTTACATAAAGGATGTCCCTGAAGAGGTCATGTATTAAGGGTTAGAGTTGATATATTTAAGTCCTGAGAGTTCTAATCTTAGCAGTAGATAAATCCAGGGGAATGAATTTACTGGGTGGTCACCTAGGCAGGAGGGGTGTGGCTGGAGAAGTTGGGTCCCTGGGGTGCGGCCTTGGGAACTTCGCTTGTGTCTTTGAATCTCCTTGCTTGCTTTCTGGTTTTTCCTGGACTCTGTGATGGGAAAGCAGAGCCCGTGCTCTCTCCCCCTCTGTGTTTACTGACACCATGCCCTTAATCTCCACAGACCCAGCCTAAGATGCACGAAACTCTGAGATCTCCAAGAATACTGTGAGAAAATAAAGTCATCCTTCCTCTAAGTCGTGTATTAAATTTCCTTGGGTTACAGCACTAAAAGTGTTGATTGAGACTCCCAGAAGAGTGCCAAATACATGGTAGGCATTCAATACAAACTGACCAGAGAAAGAACAGTGAAGGAAAGGCTGAGAGGAAAATAACCAGAGAAATCCAGAAGGTTTCAATTTACCTTTAGCATAGACAGGAAAAAATGTTCATGACTGTTTACGCAGAATTAACTCTTTGGCCAGGTGTGATGGTACACACCTGAAACCCTGGTACTTAAGAGGCTGGGACAAGAGGATTTGGGGTTTGAGGTGAGTCTCAGCAATTTAGTGAGAACCCGTTTCAAAGAAAAATAATTTAAAAAGGATATCAGTGGAGCTCCAGGTTGAATGCCTACAGGTTCAATTTCCAGGAAGAAGAGGAAAAGGAAGAGGGAGGAGGAGGAGGAGGAGGAGGAGGAGGAGGAGGAGGAGGATGAGGAAGAGGAGGAGGAGGAAGAGGAAGAGGAGGAGGGGGAGGGGAGGAGGAGGAGGAGAAGAAGAAGAAGAACAACAACAACAACAACAATAACAACAACAACAACAACAACAACTACTACTACTACTACTACTACTACTACTACTACTACTACTCCTCTTCAATAAAATAATAAAATAGTGCCAGGCTCAGGCGTGGTGGCACATGCTTGTAATCCCACATTTGGGAGGCTGAGACAGGAGGATCATGGATCATCCCAGACAGCCCCAGCTACTAGTGAGGCCCTTTGCAACTCAGTGAGACCCTGTTTCAAAATAAAGAATGAAAAATAGAGCTGAAGTTATAGCTCAGAGGTAGAATGCCCCTGGGTTCCATCAGCAGTACTGCAAAAAAAAGTAAATAAAATATAATAGATAAATAAAAAAGTAAATAAAATATAATAAACAAAAATCTTTATACATGAATTTACAAGGTTTGCTAGTATAAGATCAAATGCCTATGCTGATTAGAGCATGGTGGTGCCTGCCTGCAATCCCAGTATTTGGGAGGCTGAGAGCAAAGGATGTCAGGTTCAAGGCCAGCCTCAGCAAAATGAAACCCTGTTTCAAATAAATAAATGAATGAATAAATAAATAAATAAATAAATAAATGTGAGGGTGTATCTTAGAAGTGAAATG
This sequence comes from Muscardinus avellanarius, assembly GCF_963383645.1. Classification (NCBI taxonomy): domain Eukaryota; kingdom Metazoa; phylum Chordata; class Mammalia; order Rodentia; family Gliridae; genus Muscardinus; species Muscardinus avellanarius. Next base: position 1,822,379 of record NC_137808.1, read on the forward strand.
CCCCTGGGGTTCCATCCCCAGAAACATAAACACACACACACACACACACACACAGCCTATGCCCACCACAACATCTAGCAGTAATCCTGAAAACAATTTTATATCATCAAGAAAGTGGTCAGATCTTCCTACCAAGGCTGGCCACTGAAAGTCACATACATATCCGCTTCCAGATGAGACCTGGAAAAGTCCCCTGAGTTGTATGGGTGGGAGAGGCTATGGTAGCCTCTCCAAGGGGAAAGACTCTATCCACTCTACCCCAGGACTCAGAGCCCTACACTTGGAGCTGAGAACTGGCTGACCTTCAGTGCCCACGGTGGTTCTTACGAGAGACCAGATGATTCGCTGGATGACACCCTCTATGTTTGAGAAGAACGAAAAGACCCTTCTCTTTTCTCCATGAATTAAGGACAGACAGACGTCACTCAGAGCCTTCACGCACGGATTCTAACCTAATTCCACTACCACCTAGCAGAGGAACGTGGGCAAGGCATTTCTTCGAACATTAGGGGTTTTTTTTCCACCTGTCAATGAGATTATGGGAGGAATGTCTCTAATGTGAAAATATAAAATCAGAAATGCTCTGAAATTCAAGAATTTGGGGATGCTGATATATTATCACAAGTGGAAAATTCCATGTGTAAGCTCGTGTGATGGGTAGCAGTTGAAACACAGGTACACAGAGAGTACTGTATAGAATTACCATCAGAATGTGTGTATAAGGTGTGCATAAAGTACAAATTAATTGTGTGTGTGTCTGTTACTGGGTATTGGACTTGGGGAAATTCTACTGCTGAGCAACACTCTCAGCCCTTTTAAAAATTATTAAAAATTATTATTATTATTTATTATTTATTATTATTAGGAAACTAAGTTGCCGAGGCTGGCCTTGGGTATGCAATACTCCTGACTCAGGCTCCTAAGTACTGGGATTACAGGTGTGTGCCACCACACCCAGCATAAGTGAATTTTGCACTTAGAGTTGGGTCCCTTCCAATAAAATACCTCATCGTGTATATGCAAGTGCTCCAAATGCTCACAGGTATTCTTGAAGAGGGCACTAGGGTGAGAAGACCTTCAAGTCATTTCCTTAAGATCACACAGAACATGGCAGGACCCAGCTTTAAACTCCGGTGGGTCTGGGTCAAAACCCCAGCTCATAATCACAGCAGTGTAACTCCTCCCCCCAAGTTCTCAGAAACGGATAGAGTTATCAAATAGCATTCTGAAAAAGATAACACTTTGAAAATTAAAATGCATGTAACAGGGCAGGTGTGGCAGTGCACGCTTGTGATCTCAGTATTTGGGAGGCTGGAATAGGGGCATTTCAGCTTTGAGGCTAGCCTCAGCAATTTAGTGAGGCCTCTGGCAACCTAGGAAGACTTTGTTTCAAACAAAAATAAAATAAGGCTGGGGTGTGGCTCAGAGGTAGAATGTCCGTGGGTTCAAGCCCCAGTATCACACATACACACAACCAAAAAAGCACTGGGCATATGGGATTTCACTGAAAACATTAGTCTGGGCAGCTACAATGGAATTATATGAATGGGAGGGAGCCTGTATTTTCCCCTTGAATAGAACGAAGAGAACTTCTTCATCTAGCCTTCAGGGATTATATAAGTCTAATAACCTTTGTTCAAAATCTCCCTGGAGAACATCATGTTAAGTGAGATCAGCCAAGCACAGAAGGAGAAGGCACGTATGTTTCCTCTAATATGCCCAAACTAGGAAACACAGAGGATACCGGTGGGACTCCAGATAATGCAGGGGAAATACCAGCAAAGTTTGAATGGAAAGATAGGAGAGGAGGAAGGCTGGACTTGATTAATGAGGGTCTACATCTGAACATGTGTAAAATTATGAACATGGTTACCCTGGACAACCATGGGTGGGAGGGGGGAAGGGAAAACGGGGGCGGGGGGGAGGGGAGAGGGCACCAAATATAGTTTAAATGTATACCATTTATGTTCAATAAAAATTGTTTAAAAATAAAATAAAAATAAAATAAAATAAAAATTAAAAAAAGTAAAATAAAAAAAATAAAATGAAAAAAAATCTCCCTTAGCACTTACTTATGCCAAGGTTCTTTACAAAGTGAACAGAAGAGCCAATGGACAGCATGAGAAGGCACGGGAGGGACTTGTGGCTGTCCTCTACAAGCAGCCTTGATATGCTATGGGCGAGGTGGAAAATGCACATTATATACAAGACACCACCTAGTAGTAGAGTAATCTTGGACCGCCACCTAAGCCCTGAAAGTCTTGGTTTCCTACGGTGCAGATTGGCAATGATGATACCCACTGAGGGAATTCTTCCAATTAGCATGAGCCCTGGGTGTCCGCAGTGGTATCTGGCCCCTGAGGAAATCTACTACAGACCTTCTTCTCTCCTCCGACCCAGAGTGCTAACCTGATCCACCTCCCAGATCATGACGTGGGCCCGAATCTATGCCTGCTTTGGGGAATACCATAATGCATAGATTATTAAGTAACCAAGTAGAGAAAGCAAAATTCTAAGACAGGTCTTCAGATTCCTCACCTTGCCGAATTCACTGCCTGCACAATCCTAGACCACGAAGATGGTGGGATTTGTACTTCTGTGCTTAGATTCTACTTTATGGACGGCAAGACTTCAACAAATGGAGATTATTAGGGTGGGCCTGACCCTACTCGCTTGAGCCCAGCTCGGAGCTTTCCTCAGGAGTGTGTGCGCCCTTTTTGTCTTCAAGATGCCTAGGGCCACGTGACGAGAAATGTAGCTACCTAGGAACACGCCGCTGTCAATCAACAAGGAAACATGGACCGCAATCCAACAGAAAGAACAAAAAAAGGAATTGTTCCAATTAGCATGAGTTTAGAAGGCTTTTCCCCCAGAGCCTTCAAATATGAACTCAGCCCAGAAAGCACCTGGATTCTAGTCCTCTGTGGCCCTGAACAAAGAATCTAGCTGAACCCACGGGACTGATTACTTATGCTCATGTGAGAAAATAAATTGGGTGTTGTTAAACTGCGAAATTTGCAATAATTTATTATATAGCAATAGAAGTCAGTATGCAAATAAAGAGATACACACCTAAGTGTTATTCCACTGATAAAATCAGGGGCTATCACTCAAGTCATAATCCAAAAGGGTTCATAAATAGTATTGTGTTTATTCACAGTTTTCTAAAATAATATTATATTAGCTAGCTTTCTTTCTTTCTTTCTCTCTCTCTTTCTCTTTTCTTTTCTTTTCTTTTTTTTTTTTTTTTTTTTGGTGGTACTGGGGTTCCTGGAAGCTCTTCTACCTCCGGGCTACACTCCCAGACCTATTTTATATTTTTATTTGGAAACAGGGTCTCTTAAGCCAGCGCGGCTGGCTTCGAATCTGTGCGATCTTCCTGTCTCCGCCTCCCAAGCGCGGGGATTACAAGCGTGTGCCACCACGCCTGGCATTATTATATTAGTTTTCAAACATCAAACTTATTTCCACCATGCTGAAAAATTCACATAACAACAGAGGCATCTCAAAAGTAAACACCTAGTGGCTGACCGTGGTGGCACACGCTTGTAATCCCAGTAAAGGGAGTCTGAGACAGGACGATCATGGGTTTGCAATCAGCCTCAGTAGCCTCAGCAATTTAGTGAGACCCTGTTTCAAACTAAAGAATAAAATAGGGCTGGGGTTGTAGAGCACCCTCGAATTCAATCCTCAGTACTGAAAAATAAAAAAAGGAGTGTTCCAAAAATATTCCACAAATAGTATAGTGTTTATTCCCCCTGTTTTCTAAAACACATTCCATTAGCTTTCAAAGATCGAACTTATTCCAAGCTGAAAAATTAACATGACAATGGAGACATTTCAAAAGTAAACACCTAAATAAAAAATCTGGGTGAAGCGTTTCAAGGTAAATTAAACTGTGATAATGTTAATTTGAGAGAAAAGACACTGCTTACAGTAAGAGTAGGGGTGTCGAAATAAACCTAGTGGCATAATGTTTCTTAAGGCACCACGCAGCCATTACATGGGCGGAGAGGTCTGTACCCAGAAGCCATGAGTTAGGCCGGATTTATACTCATGTCAGTCTATTTGGGATGTGGAAATCGTAGGCTGCGGAGCCAAGGACCGCAAGGTTCACATCTTATCAACTCCCCCCACCCCTTATCAGTGTCAAGAGTGACACCTGGGATCACCAACATGGTGTCTATTTTAATGACATCAGAAAAGAAAGCCGGGCGTGGTGGCGCACGCTGGTCATCCCAGCATTCGGGAGGCTGAGACGGGAGGATCGCGGTTCACAGACAGCCTCAGCTACTTAGTGAGGCCCTCTGCAACTCAGTGAGACCCTGCTTCAAAATAAAGAATAAAAAATAGGGCTGGAGGTATAGCTTGGAGGTTGAATGCCCCTGGGTTCCATCCCCAGACCTGCAAAAAAATTTTAAAAAAAGAGGAGGAATAAATCATGCATGCTTTCTATGGCTATAGATTCTGAAACCATGCAGGTGGTAGGTAGTCAAGAGCACTGGGAATCCTGGATGCAGCTAAGTACAAAAAAAAAAATAATTGCAAAACTCAGACCAATGCTGTGGCATAAGTCTGCCTGGCCGAATTCACACCATCAGAGGGTGGGACTCGGCACCCAGGGGGACACGTTTACCTCCCTGTTTCCTGCAACCCATGCCTGGTGTTGGTTCTAGCTTGGGGTTTCAAGCCTGAAAATGTTGCCACCCTCAGGGAGACCCAGACCGCTGAATCTGGTGTTAGAAGGGAACAGCGGCACTTGGAGGGGAATCTGGTGTTAGACATCACCCTTTTTACTTCTCCCAAAGAAGAAAGGGACTTGCCTAAGACCACGAAGCAACCAACTAACAAAGTGGGGTCCGAGTCCAGGCTCTGTGTGTTCAATTTACTACATAATGGGGTGTTTTTCTCCTCCTTTGCTCTGAGTTTTGGAAGCGCATATGGGCCCTTTTCTTTTCTTCTCCCCTCCCCATCTCCCTGCGGTTCAAACTGTTGTATGTAGAGGTGCCAAATGAGTGCTTAAAATTGTGCATATAACATGCCAGTCTGTCTCAGCCCTCTTATGGTGTCTAGTCACATACAGAATAAGGTCCCAGGGTTTTTAAACTCAAGCCTTCAACGCTCCATGACAGCGGCTCCTGCCAGCTCTCAAACTTACTATCTTTGTTCACAAAACTCTGCCCCGCACTAGAGTTCTCTTCTATTCTGTAAACCCATTGACCCTTCCTTCTACCTCAGGACTTTGCAATTGATGTTTTTCATACACGGAAGATCTTCTGTGGCACCTCTTATTAATGCACACGCTGTCTTTTTTTCACTAGAATATAAATGTCAAGGAAGCAGGCATCTTGTTTGTGATATTCACAAACATCTATTAAATGGACCGTACTCACACTAAACATTTGCTGGATAAACGAACAAATGGATGGATGGATCTGCTGAATACCATACCTTCCATCTAGCAGAATTCGTGTGATATAACCCCTACTATAAAAGTTAATAAGCCCAAATAGAACACGCCAGGAAACAGACTTTCCAATGCACCCATGCACATTACAGCTTCCTACAAAGAAACATTTGATTGCTAAACTGGACGGATCAGGCCACTGTAAGAAGCAAGAGGAACTCATGTAACTGTGTCCGCTGGAAATTCACTACCTAGGGTGGAGAAAGCTGATAGAAACTCTATTTGTCCTCTTTTTGGGGCTCAAGAGTCGAATCTGTTTATTTTTCCCTACTGTGCTAAAAGCGCTTTCCTTCATCCACGGGGGTAATGAATGTGCAAAGGAGATAGGATCTCCCTCCCTCTGCTGCTCCTGGACTCAAAAACTCAGGATTAGACTGTCTCACTGAACCCTACAGCCAGAAAAAATGCTCATGGCAAACTTCTCCTCCTACACAATGTCAAAGAGACATCTTGTTCTTAAAAACCTATTTCTTTCTTTCCTTCCTTCCTTCCTCCCTCCTTTCCTCCCTCCTTCCCTCTCTCTCTCTCTCCCTTCCTCTCTTTTTTCTTTTTTATTTATTCTGGTACTGGGGATTAAACCCAGGGAGATTCTACCTCTGAGTTACATCTCCAGCCCTATTTTATTTTTATTTGGAAACAAGGTCTTATACGTTGCAGAGGACCTCACTAAGTTGCCGAGACTGGCCTCAAAACCTGTGATCCTCCTCTCTCTGCCTCTCAAGTGCCGAGAGGACAGTTGTGCGCCGCCGTGGCTGGATTTTTTTTTCTTAAACGTATATAAATATTATACTCACAGATAGTATTGTATTTTCGTGTGAAAGAACACGTGTGAAACTAATAATATGTTTGCTAGTCCCCCAACTTATACCTGTAACATTTTAGGGAAGTAGGTTCGGTTCTCTTTCTATGAGAAGAATTTAAGAAATATATCAACCCCAACTCTGGGGACAAGAGCTCGTCGAAAGCAAGCAATTGTTCCGTGACCAACTCCATCTTTGCCCTTCACAGGGACTCCACCCTCGGGAGCTGACAAATAAAGAGAAATGAGCAGTCTGGAGTCTTCTAACTAACGAAGCCACTGCGGTCACTTAAATGGAGCTCAAAGCCCCAATTTTGCTTTGTTTGCTAAAATCTCTCCTGTCTTCCAGGCTGTGACCTAGAATTATATAATGCCAAGAAAAGGCTGTGAGCGCCAGGTTCTTTATCACACTGACTTTGCTTTCAGACTTAAGGATCTTGCTGAACTGGCAAAGGAATGGCTTCACCTCAGGAAGGGCTGGGAGACAGATCCTGTGCTTTCTCTGCTTAGACGTGATCTCCCTCTTTTCCAAAACACCCATGGAATTCATACGGCAGTATGCTGGAATCACCCAGAGCCACTGTTTAGCTTTTCAGATGAGGAAACTGAGTCATTTCTCATCCCAAGAAAATGACCTGCCCTGTCTGCTCAGTAGATCCCATCTCTCCCTCTCTGACCGCCAGTGCAGAGGGGCTTCTCATTACCCTCCATGAGAGCTCTCATTTGTACCCAACCCCCCCCCAAAGGGTGGAGGGACTATAGGAAAGGTAAGGGAGAATCTGGGCATGGTGGTGCACACCTGTAATACCAGTACTTGGGAGGCTGAGACAGGAGGATCGCAGGTTCGCGGCCAGCCTCAGCAACATAGTGAGACCCTGTTACAAAATTAAAACTGAAATAGGGCAAACTGAAATAGGGGTAGGGATCTTCCATACTGTTTTCTAAAGTGGTTGCATTAATTTGCAATCCCACCAACAATGTTTTAGAGTTCCCACTTCTCCACGTCCTCGCCAGCATCTGTTGTTGTTTGTGTTTTGAATGATTGCCCTTCTAGTTGGAGTTAGGTGAAATCTCAGGGTAGTTTTGATTTGCATCTCTCCGATTGCCAGTGATGTTGAGCATTTTTTCATGCATTTATCGGATCCTCAGAAGAATAAGAACAAATTAACCATAGGATCCAGCAATACCACTGTTGGGTATCTACCCAAAAGAAATGAAACCAAACTGCCAAACTAATGCATGTGTATCTATGTTCATAGCTGCACAATTCACCATTGCCAAACTATGGAGATGTCCATCAACAGATGAGTGGATTAAAAAACTATGGGATATGTACACAATGGAATTTTACTCAGCCCTAAAGAAAAACACAATTACGTCACTTACAGGGAAATGGATGGAAATGAAGGACATTATGCTAAGTGAGATTAGTCAGCCACAAAAACGAAGAAATCAGATGTTTTCCCTAATATGTGAAAGATAAGGAGAAATGGGTAACGGGAAGAACTCTAGATGAAGAAAGGAGATCTTATAGAGGAGCAAATAACCTGAGAGGATGGGAGGGGGGAAAAGGAAACTCTCTAAAGCACATGATGTAATTAAATATATCAAAGTCAATCACTAAGCCAAGCATGGGAAGGAGGGATGGGGAGGGAATGGGTTGGGTTTGGGTAGGGGCTAAATGGGTGATGGGTACATGTATGTCTATACAAGTCTTTTATCCCATTAAGATATATGACTACAATGCACCAATAAAAAAAAATTGAAAAAATATAAAATAAATAGGGCTGGGGGTATAGCTCAGAGGCTGCATGCCCCTGGATTCAATCCCCAGTATCACAAAAGGAAAGAAGGAAGATAAGGAGGGAGGGAGAAAGGGAAGGAAAGAAAGAAAAGAAAATATGACAGGTGTCTTTCTGTAATAAATGTTGACAGCACTATAAAGACATTAAGTTAAATACGATACTGAAGATGTTGAGTTGGATGGTAGACTATGTCGTCCAAGCCTCAACTGCTCTTTATTCCCTGGTCCTGAGTGAAATCTTTAGGGTTAATCCTTATCTCAGCCTGCAGGCTTGGGGAAACCCATCTGGTGTCCTTTCTACCAATCTATCTTATCTCAACATGAGCTTTCAAAAATAATAAACATGAGCCAGGTGTGGCAGGACACAGCTGTCATCCCAGGACTTGGGCATCTGAGACAGGAGGATTGGAGGTTCGAGGCCAGCCTCAGCAAATTAGCAAGAGCCTCAGAAAACTAGTGAGACCCTGTTTCAAAATAAAATATTAATAAGCCGGGCGTGGTGGCGCACGCTTGTAATCCCCGCGCTTGGGAGGCGGAGACAGGAGGATCGCACTGGTTCAGAGCCAGCCACGCTGGCTTAAGAGACGCTGTTTCCAAATAAAAATATAAAACAGGTCTGGTAGTGTAGCCCGGAGGTAGAAGGGCTTCCAGGAACCCCAGTACCACCAGAAAATAAATAAATAAATAAATAAATAAATAAATAAATAAATAAATAATAAAAAATTAATGAAAATTAAAAGGGCTGGGGTGTAGCTCAGAGGTAGAATGCCCCTAGGTTCAATCCTTGGTACCATAAATAATAATAATAATTATAATAATAATAATAATAATAATAATAATAAACATGGCATGTTTCATTGTAAAAATGAAATTAAAGAAAATCTAGCACAAGAAACTTCCTTCCTTCCTGCTCGCCTGCTTGCCTTTCTAGGGGCATTCTTCCTCTGGGATACATCCCAACCCTATTTCATATATATATATATATATATATATATATATATATATATATGTGTGTGTGTGTGTGTGTGTGTGTGTGTGTGTGTGTGTGTTTATTTATTTGAATCAGGATCTCATTAAGTTGTTGAGTGCCCCATTAAGTTTCTGAGGCTGGCTTTTAACTTGCGATCCTCCTGTCTTAGCCTCCCTAGTACCAGGTGTACAGATATGTACCATCATGCCCAGGTTATTTTTTGTTTGTTTGTTTTGAAACAAGTTATCTCACTAAGTTGCTGAGGCTGGCCTCAAACCTGTAACCCTCCTATCTCAGCCATCAAAGTACTTGGATTTCAGATATGTACCACTAGCCAGGGGGGAACTTAATTTAAAAATTGGAATGCTGTGCTTGGTGAGCCACGCCTATGAATCCTGATACTTGGTAGGCTGAGTTAGGAGAACAGCAGGTTCAAGGACAGCCTTGACAACTTAGTGAGGCCCTCGGCAACTTGGAGAGACCCTGTTTCAAAATAAAAATAAAATAGGGCTGAGATGTAGGTCAGAGCTAGAATGCCTCTTGGTTCAATCCCTAGTGCCAACAACAACAGTAACAACAATAACAACATCAACAAGACAACATCTTAGGAACTTCATTTAAGCCTACTACACATTTGAACTCTGTACCATGACATGAAGTTTGCATCTTTCTAATGGGAATAAAGTGAGAGCCGTGACAGACATCTATTGGTAAAATTTAACATTGATTTTTTCCCCTTTTGTACACATGCCCAGACATAATTGTGGTGAGTGGTTTTTTAAAAATTTAAAAAGACATTAAAAAGACTAATGAGCCGCCAATAGATTGTGCACATGAACAGTTCTTTCCTTTACAAAGCTTTCCCCCATCAAAACAAAATGCGTTCCCGTAAAGTGCTGTCACTATTCTTTTGACAGCTACTATTTTGGATGTTGATATTTTATACTTGGGTTGCAAATGGACTCTGATGTTTTGACTCCCCTATCCTTCATTTTTATTTTTCTACCCAGGATATAAATGCTGCAGAGTTGCAAAACTTCTCGGTGACATCCTCCTCTCGTCTCCTCCTGGCGTCATGTCAGCCTGGCCCAGCCGTCTCTGCTTTGTTCTGGGCTAACTGAAGATGATTCCAAACTGGTCTAGAAGAATCCAGCTCTCTCCACTGGGCATCTCAGCAGCACATGTAAAAAGCTGCAGTATTTATGAGGATGAATCTAGAGTCTCCCAAATGTACTGCAAAACTCGGCCATCTCTTACAGTTAGATATAGAATGTCCCCTCAAGAGATCATGTTCAGAGTTGATATAAGTCATGAAGGTTGCCATTCATCAGTTGATAAATCCATTTTAGTTGATTTACTGGGAGGTAAGTTAGGCAGGTAAAGTGTGGCTAGACAAAGTGGGAGCAGAGATTTTTTTTCTTCTCTTCTCTTCCCTTCTCTTCTTCCCCTCCCTCTCCCTCTCTCTCTCTCTCTCTCTCTCTCTCTCTCTCTCTCTCTCAATATATATATATATATATATATATATATATATATATATATATATATATATATACTCCCTCTATGTCGCTCCTTCAAGCCCTGAGCTCCACAGACCTGGCCTCACATGGATGGATACTCTAAGGTCTCCAAAAATGCTATGAGTAAATCTTTCCTCTAAGTTGTGTGATAGGTTGTTTTGATTACATCAGCAAGAATGCTGACTGAGATACCTTTCAAGTTTGTATTGTTTATTTCTTCAACAATGGGCCAATGAAAGATTCATCCCAATCCTGAAAACAGTGACTTTCTGAATAATTTATTCACAAGGAATTATGCTTCTATTAACAAAGCCAGGCAAACCTAATTCACCACTTTGTTAATTCCTATTAAGCTTTGAGTTGGTTGAGAACCTAATTGCCAGCGTGAAGAAATCACTAACCATCTTCCCAGATGGTGTGGCCTGCTACCCTTAGTGTAGAAATACAAACACTATGGGTTGCCTGTCATTCCTACCAAGAGGCAAACACAATATTTTGAGGTTGCAATTTTCATCACTGCTGAGAATTAAACCTTTATGCTACTCAATTATTTTTAATTATTTTATTGCTAGGAATTGAACCCAGGGGCATTCTACCACTGAGCTACACACCTGACTCTATTTTTTATTTGGAAAAAGAGTCTCAGTGATTTGCACTAATTTGCTGAGAGCCTTGAACCTGCAATCCCCTCCTGTCTCTGTTGCCCAAGTATTGGGATTCCAGGCATGCACCAACATGCCTCGCTGCTCTTTTTTGTTTAATATATGCTAAGCTTCTCTTCACAAATGAATGATGTGTTGCTTGAGGTTACAGAGACTCTCTCAGATACATTTAGTTATTTTTAGGGATAGAGTTGTTATTTGGGGGGGGGAGGATTAAAATTGTTATTTTGCTTTGGTTTTTGTTGTTTTTGTTGTGGAGGTAGTTTTCATTATTGCTGTTTTTGTTTTGGTCTCAATTACTCAGACATAGCAGATCAAGAACTAGTTAATAATACAAATCTACCACTCCGTGGATGGAAAAGATTTTAAAAACATCATAGTATCTATAGGGAGAATCTTTCCACTTCAAATAATAGCAACCTGATTTAAATAAGCTTGAGCAAGTCATATATGGGATCAGGAGCGATTTTCCAAAATATATAAGGATCTCAAACAACTATAGCCTCTCCTTCCCATAAAAAAAAAAAAAACCCTCTGAGGTCTTACGTAGACATTTCGCAAAAGATAACACACATAATGGCCAATAGGTATATGGGTCAGCATCATTACCATCATGAAAATGCAAATCAAAGCCATAATGAGAACCTAACATTGTGGCACATACCTGTAATCCAAGTACTTAGGAAGTTGAGACAGGAGGATCACAGGTTCAAGGACAGCCTCAGCAAGTAGGGAGACTCTCGTCAACCTAGTTGAGACCCTGTTTCAAAATAAAAAATAAAATAGGGTGGAAGGTATAGTTCAGAGGTAGAATACCCCTGGGTTTATTCCCCAGTATCACATACACACAAAAGCCAAAAAAAAAAAAAAACCCATAATGAGGTATCATCTCAGAACTGCTAAAATGACTATTATCAAAAAGACAATAGCTATGTAATCTGGCAAGGATGTGGAGGGAAGAAATACCCTTATGTATGTTGATGGGAATGCAAATTGGCATAGCCATTTTGGAAAACATTATGGAAATTCCCCAAGAAACTAAAAATAGAACTACTACCATACGGCTCAGCAATCCAACTACTGAGTATCTAGCCAAAAGAAATGGAGTATTTCAGAAAGATGCACTCACTCCCACATCCAGTGCAACGTTCTCCATGAAAGCTGAGATACGGGAAAAACCTAAATTGTCGACAGGTAAATGGATGAATACACACACACACACACACACACGCAAATAGTATTCAGCCTAGAAAAAGGAACATTGTTGTTTGTGACCATACGGGTGGACCAGGAAGACATTATGCTAAGTGCAAGAAGAGAGACAGACAAATACTGTGTGATCTCATGTATCTATAGAGCCTAAAATAGTTGACCTCATAGAAGCACTGGGTAGAATAGGTATCGCCAGGGAGTGGGGAGCGGGGTATGGGGAATGATCATTCACAGGCTACAGTGTCAGAGTTCCGCAGGATGAAGAAGGGCTGGGGATCAAATGTACACTGATGTGCATGGTTAACAATACAGTCGTGTGCATTTGAAATGTGCTAAGTGGGTAGATCTGAAGTGTTCTCACCATCAGGAAAGGAAGGAAGAGCCGGGCGTGGTGGCGCGTGCTTGTAATCCCAGCATTGGGGAGGCTGAGACAGGAGGGTCGCGGTTCGTGGCCAGCCTCAGCTACTACTTAGTGGGGCCCTTTGCAACTCAGTGAGACTCTGTTTCAAAATAAAGAATAAAAAGTAGGGCTGGGGGTATAGCTCAGAGTTAAAATGCCCCTGGGTTCCATCTCCAGTACCACAGAAATATTAAAAAAAAGAAAAGAAAAACGAAATGAAGGAAAAATGGAAGGAAGCTACGTGAGGTGTTGAATATATGAGAGTCTGACGTAGAGATCATTTCACAGTGTCTGCATATGTCAAAACATTAAGCCATGCACCTTAAATACAGACAGTTTCTATTCATCAGTTCTACCCCAATTAAGTGAAAAGAATTTACACTAGCTTAAGCAAAAAAAAACACAAGAATTGTACACTGAGATTTCAACATTCCAATTAAAATGACAATTACCAAGACTAAAAATAATAAATGCTGGAGAGGATGTAGAGAAAAGGAACTCATACGTAACCTCTGAGCGTAAATCAAGGCATCCATTGTGGAAACAAAAATGGGGGTCATCAAAAGACTTGTACTCGAACCTCCATACTCCTCAGTAGTTACAGAAAAGAAGTAAAGTCATCAGGCTATAGAACACATGCACACCCATGTTTAGAGACGTATAATTCATGATTGCCAAGGTATGGAACCAGCCTTGGTGTCCGTCAACCCACAAATGGGTAAAGAAGATGTAGTAAAGAAGATGTAGTCAACCCACAAATGGGTTGAACAACTGGAAGATGAACAACTGGAGTTTTATTCAGCCATATAGAAGAAAGAAATGTCATTTGCAGGAAAATGGATGGAACTGGAGAGTATCAGGTTAAGTAAAGAAACCTGACTCCTAATGTCAAGGATTGTATGTGTTCTCTTTTATGGGAAAATGAGAGAGAAAAAGGAGAGAGAGAAAAAGATCTTAAGAAGAGAAGGGATACCAGAAGGATAGAGGAAATGGATCAGGCAGAGAGAGGAAGGGAGGGAAAGGAGAGAAAGTGTGGAATGAAGCTATTCAAATTATGTCATGTAAATGTACAAGGAGGCCACAATTAAACCCACATTCTGTATAATTATTATGCACCGATAAAAATATTAAGGGGAGATTGGCTTATAATTAAAAATTTGATGATTATGCTAATTCCAAGAAAATATAATCCTGATGCTCTTATAAAGTCCATGAGGATCTGTCCCTTGATATCTGTACTCTCCTGTTCTCTCCCTCTCTCTCTCTTTTTTTTTTTTTTTTTGCAGGTCTGGGGATGGAACCCAGGGGCATTCGACGTCCGAGCTACACCCTCTGCCCTAATTTTTATTCTTTATTTTGAAACAGGGTCTCACTGAGTTGCAGAGGGTCTCACTAAGTAGCTGAGGCTGTCCGCGAACCGCGATCCTCCTGTCTCAGCCTCCTGAAGGCTGGGATTACAAGCGTGCACCACCACGCCCGGCTTCTCCTGTTCTCTATACTGGTGTTGCCTCTAGAAGTTTCCCCAGCCTGGTCGTCTCAGGATCTCCAGCAGTCTGTCTTACCGACCATCACCCTCACAACTAGTAGAGTAAGAGTGTCTCCCTGCAAGAACAGGTGTGCCCTAGGGTGGTGAGACTGGATTGAGATTCACATCCCCTGCAAAACTATACAATGGATTTGGAGGAAGGTAGAACCCTCCATTTTATAGTCTCCCCGGATTGGATGCAAATGCAAAAGAAATTGTGCTTAAAAGAAAACCAAGAGCTGTTTCAGATAAGAAAGAAAAATGTTATTGGCTAGACAAAGACAGATGCCCACTGGATCATCTAAGGCTCAGGAAGCCCTGCTTTAGATACTCAGCTCTCTTTGAGCCTCTGGTATAAGAGTTTAATGATGAGACTGATTCTAGGAGAATACCTAGGGCACATTTACCTCTGCAGGTTAGTTTTGTCTTCAGTATGCATCCTTTGGGTAAGTTGGTTATAAGTAATGTGTCTTTTTTGTTGTTGTTGTTACTGTAGCTTGAACCTGGGCCTATCACTGAGCTACACCTCCAGTCCTATTTTTTCTTTGGAAACAGGGTCTCACTAGGTTGATGGGAATCTCACTACTGGTTGAGGCTGTCCTTGAACCCATGATACTCCAGTCTCAGCCTCCCAAGTTCGGGGGTGACAAGCGGATTCCACCATTTCCGACTCTCTGTCTCTGTAGTATACTGTGTAGACTTTCAAGTCTATAAAAGAGCTGAACTGTTGGTTTTTGTGGGACACTATTTCTGTCTGATCTGAAGCCAAGTGAAAGAGGGTAATAAACACATAATTTGAGTTTGAATTCTACTATAATCAAGTAAAAATTTTTCTCTCTTGACATCATATGGCCCCTTCTGTCTACTTTCTAATATTTTAATAAGCCTATTATCACCCAATATTGATTAATTGCCTATATATGCCAGGTACTGGACTAGACTAGACACAAGTGTCAAATAATTTCAATATTTAACCTTTGGGGGGGATATATCACTGTTACATTATGGACATATTAAATGATTTTTAAAAGGTTAAAGAATATGAGGAAGAGCCAGGTGTGGCGGTGCACACTTGTAATCTCACTACTTGTGAGGCTGAGACAGGAAGATCACAAGTTTGTGGCCAGCCTCAGCTACTTAATGAGGCTCTCAGCAACCTAGTGGGACTCTATTTTAAAATAAAATATAAAATAAGACTGAGGTATAGCTCACAGGTAGAGTGCCCCTCGGTTCAATCTCCAGTAACACAAAAAAATAAAGAAAAAATAAAAAAAAATAAAAGAGAAAAAATTAGGTAAGAAAGAAAGAAAGAAAGAAAAGAGGAAAGAAAGGAAAGAAAAGAAAGAAATAAAAGAAAACAAGAAAGAAAGAAATGTGATGTGGGTTCAGCAAGGCATCTTTAAAAATTAAGATCTCAGAGTAATGGAGAACAGAATGAAATTTTCTGCAAGACACAGAGCGGCGTGGGTAAAGAAGGCTCCTTACAGGACAGAGTCTCTGTCAACAGCCAAACTTGTTAGAAGGCACCCTAAGCTTATGAGCAATGCAAAAAAAAAAAAAATTCAAAACATAGGACTCTAGGTTGGGCTCTGTATTGGTTTCCTTGGTAAGCTATAACAAAGAATCACCTCTGGTGATTTTAAACTAAAGACATTTATTCATACAAAATTCTGGAGTCAAGAAGTCCCAAATCCAAGTGTCAGCAGAACCATGGTCCTGTCAAGGGCGAAGCCTTTGACCTTGTCTTCTAGTGTTGCCTTTGCCTCCATCAGGACGAAAGTCTCCCTAAGAGTCCATCTTGCTGATTCTCTTCTTATAAGGACCCTAGGACCTCGTTCATCCAATGGCCTCATTGGCTAATCTTGTAGCCTATCTCCAAATAAGGTCACATTCTAAAGCTTGAGTAGTTAATAAGACTTCCGTCTATCTTTTTGGTGGACACGATCCAACCCATAACAGGGTCTCAGAGGAGTGTCAGGAAGTAATCACAGTGGTTCAAAGGAGCAGTTTAAGAGTCACAGAGTCACATGCTGGAACTGTGACTTTCTGCACTTAGGTTGTGACTGACCGAGTTTCTTTTCCTCAAAGCCATAGGTTTCTTTTTGTATAAAATAAGAACAATACCACTATGCATTCACTATTATTTGTCTTTGCCCCCTCTCAGATATAAGCAATTATGAAGTTAGGAGTAGTCACTCAACTTTCTTTTTTTTATTTTTGGTGGTACTGGGGTTCCTGGAAGCCCTTCTACCTCCGGGCTACACTCCCAGACATCTATTTTTTATATTTTTATTTGGAAACAGGGTCTCTTAAGCCAGCGCGGCTGGCTTTGAGCCTGCGCGATTCTCCTGTCTCTGCCTTCCAAGTGGGGGGATTACAAGCGTGCGCCACCACGCCCGGCTTCGACTTTCTGTAACTCATCCAAGTGGTGAATTACATGGGTCCCTCCTGTGTAGCAGACGTGAAGAGTTGGAACCTCCATCTCCTGGCTCGCCTCCCCTCCCAGGGCGCGTCCTAAAGACTTGTGTTCAGACAGTAGCATCACCCTTCATAGCCTTGATTTCTGAATGATAGCGATAATCAGAGACCCCTGGCTACCTGCACTGGGATAGCATTAGAAACAGGAGGACAAGGGTCTTTTAAGCCATTAAGATTTTTATGTCTTCTGCTACCACAGGGCGACTTCTCTTATCCTGACTGGATACATGGGGCTGGTCCCATAGCATTATTATGAGATTTGAGTGAGATGAGACACATAAATTGCTTAGTGCCGAGCCTGGCACACAAGAAACCTCAGTCGAATACAGTTCTTTTAGTGTTTTGTTTTGTTTCTGTCCTGGGGGGGGGGTTGAACTCAGGGCCATTCTACATCTGAGCTCCGAGACATACGCCTATTTATTTGTTTATTTATTTATTGTGGTACTAGAGATTGAACCCAGGGGCATTTGACCTCCGAGCTACACCTCTCGTCCTTTTATTTTTTGTTTTGAAACAGAGTCTCACAGAGTTGCTGAGGCTGGCCTTAAACCTGCAAATCCTCCTGTCTCAGACTCCCATATATTGATATTCCATGCTCAGCTTGAATACAGTTTTTTTCTTAAAGCTATGTCCAAAGGGAGCAAATATACTACAGTACTGACATGACCAAAAAAAAAAAAAAACAGATTAGTTTATCCTCATTCTTGCATAGCAAGATATTCAACAGATGATATATCCCTTTTGCACTGGTAACATTTATTGAATGCTTTCTACTGTGCCCAGTGCTACTTCAATAGCTCCATGTATTAATTCCTCAAAGAACTAAAGTAGAAGTACTGTAGTTAGATAGAAAATATCCCCTAATGAGCTCATTTATTAATATTCAGGGTTGACAGCGTGGAACCATGAGGGTTGCAGTCTCAGCAGTAGATAAATGTATTGTACTGATTTACCTGGGCGGTACCCAGTAGGCCAGGAGGCTGTGGCTGCAGGAAGTGATCCCTGGAGCTGCGGCCTTGGGGATTATATACATGGTTTCTCCATCCCCTGCTCTCTCTGGCTTCTGGCCTCCATAATGTGAGGAGCACAGCCCATTTCTGTTCTCCCTCTCTGCGCTTCCCGCCGCCATGTCCTGAGATCCATGGTCCCAGGCCTCACACGGACTGAGCCCAAAACCTTAAGAAAATAACTCATCTTTCCTCTGCACTATGAGGCCAGATCTTTAGATTATGGCTACGAGAATGCCGACTGGAACCAGGAGGTAGTAATCGATTATCCTTTTACACGGGTAAGGAATTGAAAGCACAGCAAGGTCAGATCACTTGTTCAAAGTCCCAAGAAGCGGCGGAGCCAGCCCCTGAAACCAACGCTGTCAGGCCCCGCAGGAATGCTGCCCTACACTCATGATTTTTCAGGAACAAGTTCAACCAACAGCAGAGTGCGTCTGAGTACTTTCCAGGAATGTGTTGGAAGGGCGAGCAAGAGTAGAGGAAGAGGCGTCTTGCTCTACAGATGCCCCAGGGTCAAATTAGCCGTCATCCCGGGAGAGCCACAAAACGCTTCTCAGTCTCATCTGTTCGACTTGGACGAGACGAACCTAGAACATTGGTGAACTAGAGACAATGTTTTGTTGTGCCATCATCATCACACCAACACTTGTGGTTGGAGCTAGATGTTTACAAACAGGCAGGGCACTTTGCCTGGAGGTTAAACACACACAGGTGTGACAGATGCTGCCCACAGAAGGCTACGAGCCCTTGATCTCCAAGGTCGCGGGAGGGAAGGAGGCACTCAGAATTCCTCTGAAGCTGGGCATGGTGACACAGGCCTGTAATCTCAGTACAGGCTGAGACAGGAGGATCGCAGGTTCAAGGCCAGCCTCAGCAGCTTAAGCGAGGTCCTCTGCAACTTACTGAGACTGTGCTTTGAGATAAAAAAAAAAATTAAATAGGGCTGAGGCCATAGCTAAGAGGTAGAATGTCCCTAGGTTCAGTCCCCAGCATCGAGGAAAAATAAGTAAATATTCCTCTGAAATCCCAAAGCGATGGATTTTTAACAGCCCCTCAGATCATTCTATCTAAACGCATATGAGTTTGACTTTAGTCTCTGAGCTCCATGAAGAAGCCTAGCATGGCAGGGAGTGAGAGCACGAAGCCTATTCTACAGTCAAGTTTCATGTGCTGAAATTACCCTCAGGATCTTGGAATCAGAAGACCAGATGTGGTTTTAAATGTGCTGTGGTTTTCCGGAAAGAAACATTTAAAATGTCTGTATGAGTTTCCTATGTCTTCCAGAACGAGATACCACAGAGCGGGTGGCTTGAACAATAGAAATTGAGTTTCTCCCCATTCTGGAAGGGAAATCTACGTGATGTCACACTTGATATATCTCTTGGCTGAATCTTCACATGGTCTGTGTCCTCATTCATTCATTCATTCATTCATTATTTCTTTCTCCTCTTCCTCCTCCTCCTCCTCCTTCTTCTTCCTCTTCCTCTTCATCCTCCTCCTCCTTTTTCTCCTTCTCTTTCTCCTCTTCCTCTTTTTATTCCTATTATTATTATTATTATTATTATTATTAGGATATCAGTGTTTATCGAATTAGGTACTATGGGAACAATCTTCATTTTAACTTGACTGCTCTGTAAAGATCCTCTCTCCACCTACACCTTCTGAGCTCCTGGGAGCTAGGACTTCAACATGAGACACGGCAGAGCCAATAACATGCTGCAGCTCGGGAACAGGAAATCTCTAGGAATAAAAGTCTCACAGCCTCTAAGGCCAGAGAAGGAGTTCCCAATATTCTGGATAGAAGGTTCTTAGCAGACATTGTTGTGTGGGCCTGGGGATGGAACGCAGGTGCTCTGTGCTGAGCTACACTCTCAGCTCCTATGCTTTTTTGTTTTTTTTCTTTGATTTTCTGAAAACAGTTGATGCATGTGCTAGCTGAGCACAGCTGAGCCTTACCAGATATTTTTTAAAGATTCTTTGTGCTGGGCGTGGTGGCGCACGCTTGTAGTCCCCGCGCTTGGGAGGCTGAGACAGGAGGATGCATGGATTTGAAGCCAACCTCAGCGACTGAGTGAGGCTCTCAGCAACTTAGTGAGACCCTGTTTCCAAATAAAATAGAAAAGAGGTCTAGGAGTATAGTAGCCTGGAGATAGAAAAGTCCCTGGATTCTGCTCCCAGTACTACAAAAGAGAGAGAGAGAGAGAGAGAGAGAGAGAGAGAGAGAGAGAGAGAGAAGAGAAGAGAAGAGAAGAGAAGAGAAGAGAAGAGAAGAGAGAGAGAGATTCTTTTGTAAAAATTGCTATTATCTCCAATTCACTGTAAAAAGAGGGGGGGATGAGAGGAAAAACTAATTCCCTTTACGAAAGGGCCTTACTTACAAAGGGCGCCACCAGCCAGACGTACTGAACAGATAACCAACAACCAGCTCATATCTGACACCCTCCCTGCATTTTCTAGCTAAACAACTTTCTCCTCAGTACTTTCCTTGGCGCGTTATTGTGGCTCATCATTATGCAGTTTAAGCTGATAGTGACACGCAGAACACTTTATAGTTTCAATCACTCATCAGCTCCCCCCTTCTATCTCGACACCACCACCACAATGAAAGATAGACGAGGATTCCACTGAAAGAATGGGGACAGCCGGGCTCGGAGCGACAAGCCACCTGCTCAGGAAAGGGCAGAACAGAGGATGGGACTGGGGACCTTCTGCTGTGTCTTCAAAATGTTACTTATCACACTAACTTTACTGTGTTTTCCCAGTTAATGCCTTTAATATTGTGTGATTTTATTATATATATATTCTCATAATATATATTTATATATATGTATATTCATATTATATATGTTCATATATGTATACATAATACATATATTCATATATAATACTATATATATATATATATATGCATGCAAGTAAGGACATACAATAAGTGTAGATGTTCTACATGGAATTGCATTTAACCTCTACCTTTATTTATAGGGTCAAGTATTCTTAATAATCTAGTTTTCTTATTTGTGTTTTATAGGTCAATATTTGATTCCTTTGATTAAGAGATTTTCTCTAAGAACAACATGGTACTTTCGAAGTTTATTCCTATCTATTGAGTATTTTCTTGCGATTTTTGTATGCATCACTTATTTTAATAAGTTGTCTAGCATGTTATTATTGGTACACAAGCAAAGTTATTTTTAAAATATTGATTTTATACCTAGCTCATGTCACATTTTTGCTATTATTGCTAGTAGCTTTTATGTTTTAGGTCCCGACTAGTCATTCGTAATATTTTTTCTAGCTTCTATATAATGTTTATATAGGTTAAATCCTCTATTAATATAGAACCTGTATTTTTTAAATGAAATATAATTTGCAATATGCCCAAGAAATAGAATTACCAGTCCAGAAAAACATTGATATAATCCATCTATCACTATGGAAAGTAGAAATATATAATTCTGATATCCCAGTATTCTCTTTAAGACTCCTTATTCTTTAATTCTACTCTAAATTATCTAAATCTATGTTTTTCTGAAACATGTCTTTTCATTTTTATACTAATATAGCATTAATAATTAATACATGGGGGTCTCAGACACTCAGTAAATAATTGCTTATTCTATTAATCTTTGAGCTAAATCAGAAAAATAACTTTCAATATAGAAATGGTAAATTAGAGGAACCCAAGGGTTAAAAACTAGGTCTGAGAATTTCACTCCAGTGTTTATTATCTATATATCATAGGGCAATTTACTTAATATTGTTTAGTTTGTTTATTCTTTTATCAAATGGAACTAAATGATAAATTAAATTAAAATAAGAACAGCTGTGAAAATTCTCAATCTTTCATTCTCAAATCTCTAGTACCCAACATACAGTAAGTATTCGATTAATGCATGTGGAACGAATGGCTGAGCTTTACCATTCTGATAAACAGTAACAAATATTGAACAAGTACTTAGCGTTATGACCCTTGATGAAGCCAAAAAACATGAAAATTCCCCATGAGCCATAGAGCACAATATCAATGCGAGGGTTTTCCCACGTCCAAAGGAACAGGGTGGTTTTTCAACTTAGAAAATATAAAGTAACAGGGTATGGTGGCACAAGCCTGTAATACTAATATCTGGGAGGAAGAGACAGGGGGATCACAAGTTGAAGGACAGCCTCGGCAAGTAATGAGACACCCATCAACCTATTAAAAGCCTGTTTTAAAATAAAAATAAAATAGTACTGGGGGGATAGCTATTAGATAGAATATTCCAGGTTCAATCTCCAGCATCATGCACAAAAAAAGAAAGAAAATAGACAGCTCCAACATATGGTCTATCTTCCCTTCTGCTTAGCAATCAAATGGCAACAACAGAATTTTCAGCACAAGGTTAAAAGGCTAGAGCTGAGGAGTTAGGTTTAATGGCCAAAGTACAAAGAGGTGCAGATACGGTAGCATCTTTCTGACTTAGCAACTGGAGCTTAAGAAGAAATTAGTGAGATGAGAAAGCTATTTAGAATATACTGTGTCCCCAAGGTGGCCCTTTTGACAAGGCCAAGAGCCCCCTCTGTCTTTATCTGCTCTGGCCAAGACAGTGTCAAGAAGGCCCATGGGAGACACACGGAGGGGAAGAACTCACTGACAGCTGAAGCACTGTTTTATAATAACACATAAAATACCAGCTCTGCTAGTTAAAACAGGATTAGTTTAAAATATATGCATAGATACACACAGAGAGAGGGACGTGTCTTGAAAACTGGCATACAGAGGCTGTCTGAAGAAGCAGAGAGGCAAGATAAAGAGCCAGGGGTTGGCAAGCTCTTGTTTTCAATGCTCGGATACTGCAGTATTCCAAGTGAGAAGTAGCCAAACTTACCCCCTTCTCGCTGTGGCCCTCATCAGAGTGTAAAAATCTTAGCAGGACACATCAGTTTCATTCACGGATGGACAAGTACCTAGCAACCCTCATATGGTTTTGGTAAATGATTTGGGAGAATAGAGCTTGGACTTGAGTTCATTAAACACTTGTTATTTCCACCAGCAACCTGGATCTCTGGGTCAACTTGCGGGAGGTTATCTAGGTCTGCAGAAGAGATCTGTTCCCCCACCCAGCCAGCTGAATGGAAGATACATTCCATTGCATCCACTGCTATCACCAGTAACACACAGCACACAGCAGGGAAGCAGGTGGCCTAGAGCTACCTTCTCCACATTATCATCCTGTCCTCTGGAGACTGTGGATCAATGAATGCTCCCATTCCCGATCAACCTCATCTACTCTCCTACCCTGGGGAAGAAAAGTAGCTAGGAAGCAAAGGGAGACAGAAGTTTCCTACTGGATAGGAAGATACAGTAGGAAAAAGAAGCACTATTCTCTTCCCCAAAAGACTTCTGATTTGCATCATTAGCTGATTTATAGCTAAATAATATATTTGAGGAACCCTGTGTAGATGATAAGTAAAATCTGGGATGTTGTACTGACCTCAAGAGGTGTTCTATATTTGGGGTGATACTAGAAGTGGCTAGAGCTCACTGTCTTGGTCAACATTCTCATTGCTGTCAGCCAAAACAACTGACCACATGGCTTAGAGAAAAGAGATTTATTTGCTCACGGATTTTGGAGATTTCAGAGTTCAGTCCACATTAGGCCAGGTCTGCGGAGCTCAGGGAATGGTGGCAGGAACCAGAGAAACGGAGAGGGCAAGGCTCTGCTCTCACATCATGGGGGAGCGAGGCCAGAAAGCCAGCAAGGAAGAAGACTCAAAGACGTAAGCACCGTCCCCAAGGCTTACAACCCTCATGATTCACCAATATCAGCTCTGGGACCTTCAGGGAGCATTCTGTATCTGACAAAACACTCACTCAGTAAGAGGAAAACCTGTATCCTTTTGAGCAGAAAAGGAAGAATTTGGCTATAGAACCTGTCACCATTCAAGAAGCCCCGCGTTGTATCCATGATAAGACAGGGCCTAAAACTTGAGAGAAACTTGGGATTTTTAATGAAACCTCCTCATTGTGTAGATGAGACCACTAAAACCACACAGTAACAAAATAAAAACAGCATCATCCCATCGCATGAGTTTTTTCTACTCTATCCTTTGCTTTACTAATGACAAATTGCTCTTACCTATTGAGTAACTCTCGGGTTATATTTGGCCACAGGATATTGGCCCCGACGCAGATGCGGACTTGTGCTATCAGGCTATAGCACTTGTTAATTACTCCACAAGGTAGTGTTTTCATAAAGCAGGCCAGCAGTGCGTCTGCATTAAGTCGGCTGATACTGTTTGGTTGCTCCATCTTATTGTGTTCTGGGGTGGGGAAGTGCTTTGTTTTTCTACAGCACAATGCTTAATGAATGGTGATTTCCAGAGATAATGGAACTTATTATGACTTGTGTGTCATACCGGTAAGCTGTAGAGCAAATTCTCATTACTTGGTTAGATTCTCCTATATTAATTCTCAAAGGGGACACATGAATGTTGATGTGATCGATCCCAGCAATCATCACCACGGTCCTGCACCATGTAGCATCTCGAGAGATGAGGAGGTCAGAGAAGAGATGCCAAATTCTACACTGGGCACAACATGTAAAGGGATTTCATTCGAGCAATACCGTCTGCTTATCGCTATTCTTGGAAGCAGGAGATCCTAAGAATGGAAAAAAAATTGACTTTCTATGGTGCCACCTTGAATGATTATCCCTGGCCTCATTTTCCAATCACACGCTGAAGTCTCCCTTTTAGTTATGCCTAGAAATATTTCTCGTGGAAATAACCGTATTTATTTCTCACAGCTCAGAAGCACTCCCAAATCCTTTTTACCTTTCGGTACAAAACTCAAAGAAACCTTAGTATGACTTATTAGCCATGTGACCAAGGGCAAGTCAGGCAAATCGTTAAATTTCTCAGAGTCTCATTAAAATGATAGAATAAGTAATCCCGGCATGGAGGAGGCTGAGACTGGAGGATCCAGTGAGGCTCTTTGCAACTCCGTGAGACCCTGTTTCAAAATAGAGAATAAAAAATTAGGGCTGGGGGTGTAGCTCGGAGGTAGAATGCCTCTGGGTTCCATCCTCAGTATCGCAAAAACAGACAAACAACATATTAGAATAATAGTATCTACTTTACAGGTAGTCACTAAACACCTTCTATGTGTACCAAAGAAATACCTCAAAACATTTGCTTGGGTAATAGTGAAGTTTTAAATTATTAATATTTTTTCTTTCCACTAGAGACACTTCCCTACTTTAGCAGGGACCTATCGGTTCTTGGATGGAAACCTGAATTAACTTTGACTATGATTTCTAAATCATATAATGGTATTTTAAAATCTCTTGTGGATTAAGTGACTAACAAAAGCTGCACTGTTGGGCCACCATTTATCTAATCTTAAAAACAAGACTGTATTCATTTTCTAGGGCTGCCATAGTAAAGCTTTGTAAACTAGGTTGGCTCTAAGTATAAAAATGTATTATTTCACAGTTCTTGAGGCTAAAATCTGCAACGAGTATGTTGCCAATGCCACGTCCTCTCTGGTGTTTTGGGGAAATGGTCGGTCCATCCTTCTGTCTTCAGCTTCTTTTGCTTGCCTGCAATCCCTGGTGCTACGGATTGAATGTGTGCACCAGAATTGACGTGTTAGAAATCCAATCCCCAGTGTTGAGATGTAGGACCTTTGGGAGGTGGTCAGGTCGGACCGCTCTTCCAGTCACAAAGGTGTGAGGTTGTAAGCTCAATGTCTTGCCCTTTTGCCTTCTGCCAGGGATGATGAAGCACGGAAGCCCTTACCAGATGCCGGCACCATGCACTTGGTCTTCCCAGCCTCCAGGACTGTGAGCAGAATTATCTTCATTATAAATGACCCAGCCTCGGGTGTGCTGTCATAGTAGCAGAAAACGAACTAAGACATGTGGCTTGGAGAGGTCTCACTTCAGTCACGTCACTGTCTGTCCTCGGGTGCTTCACAACATCTTTGCTCTGTGAGTCTGTCTCTGTGCTTTAAATCCTCTCCTTTTATAAAACAGACACCAGCTGCATGGTATTAGGATCCATTCTCATTGTCTGATTTTATCCGGATTACCACTTTAAGACCCATGTACAAGGAAACTTGGGGATTTTAAATAATGCAGAGAGAGAGAGAGAGAGAGAGAGAGAGAGAGAGAGAGAGAGAAGAGGAGAGGAGAGGAGAGGAGAGGAGAGGAGAGGAGAGGAGAGGAGAGGAGAGGAGAGGAGAAGAGAGGGAGAAATGGAGAGAGAGAGAAGAGAGAGGGGGGGAGGGAGGGAGGGAGGGAGGGAGGGAGAGAGATCTGTAGAGCAGTTTAAGGGGGTTAGAAATGAGAATCAGGGAGTTGAAGAGGGAAGAAGAAGGAAAAAACAGTTCAAAGAATACTATGGCAATTTGTGAAGGTAACACTACCAACCTCACAAACCTGTGTGCAGAGGGAAGAGGAGGGACCAGGATAGGATTTGGAGAGAAATACACAAAGGGCTATGTGCGTGTAGACTTTTACCAACTTGAATCTCACTACTGATGCATCATTGCAATACAGCAATATAATAATTTTTCTTAAATGACACTAGTTTCAAATAAAATCACTTTCTGCGGCATTAGGGGCTTACATATATTTTGGAGGGCATACATCCCAACTCCCCCCCCAAAAAAACTAATCTATAGTAAGTTGAATTTTAGCTAAGTCACTATTTTTATGGTTACTGTCAGCCCGATTCAACATTAATAGTATATTTTATTTGTTAAATGCCTTTTCTCCTCATTGAATGTATTGATCTCATTAATAACCAAAGCCATATTTCCATACTTACTTTGAGATAAGTATATTCATCTCCTGGGGTTACCATATCAAAACACCACAGACAGAGTGATTTGAGCAATAGAAATATATTTTGTCACAAGCCCAAGGTACAGTAGCGTTGGCTGTGGTGAGGACTTTCTGCCTTGCAGAGATCCACTTTTCTGCCATTTGTTCAACTGGTCTTTCTTCTGTGCATCCTGGCATCTCCTCTTTTTGTAGAGACACCAGCCTACTGGATTAGTGACCTACTCATACGATCTCATTGACCTCAATTACCTCCTTAAAGATTCTGTCTCCAAATATAATCGCACTGGAGATTTAGAACACCCATCTATGATTTTTCTTGGCAGGGACACAACTCAGTCCACGATAATGATATTCTCTTCCAAGCAGAAATCTGGCTACATTATGGTAATGCACCCGCAGGGTCTACAGAGGAACATCTTTGCATTTTCACCAGGAGGAGGAGGGAGTTCCTGGATATCTGTGTCTGGGAAACCGGATAGGGGGACAGGAAGATAGTTCTCATACATTTTCTAAGTCAGCCAGACATGATGGAAAATGCCTATAATCCCAGTAGCCTGGAGGCTGAGACAAGAGGATTGCAGGTTCTAGACCAGCCTCAACAACATCATAGTCAGACTCTCAGAAATCTAGCAAGAAGCTGTTTCAAAATTAAAAAAATCAAAAGGGCTAGAGGTGCAGTTTACAGGTAGAATGTCCCTGGGTTAAATCCCTAATAATACAAAAAAAAAAAAAAAGGAAAAGGAATTCTCTAAGTTGATTTCTTTCATATATGTCACTACTTTGAAAGATACACATGAGCCGGGCGTGGTGGCGCACGCTTGTCATCCCCGCACTTGGGAGGCTGAAACAGGAGGATCGCACAGGTTCGAAGCCAGCCTCAGCTACTTAGTGAGGCTCTCAGCAACTTAGTGAGACCCTGTTTCCAAATAAAATATAAAATAGATCTGGGAGTATAGCCCGGAGGTAGAAAAGGTAGAAAGCCTCTGGTTTCCACCCCCAGTACCACCCAAAAAAAAGAAAAAAAGAAAGAAAGATACACATGATTTGAATTTCTAGATAAAGTGACACCACAAAATGATACAAATATGGTTTCAAATCAGATACTCTAAATGCAAAAAAATAGACAATTTTTTTTTTGTGGATCTGGGGGTGAAACCCAGAGGCATTCAACCTCTGAGCTACAAACCTGCCCAAATTTTTATTCTTTATTTTGAAACAGGCTCTCACTGAGTTGCAAAGGGCCTCACTGAGGCTGTCTGCGAACTTTGATCCTCCGGTCTAAGCCTCCCAAATGCTGGGAAAACTTTGCCTGTTAATTCGTCTTTTTTTTTTTTTTTTTGCACGAATTAACAGGCAAAGTTTTCCCTTTGTTGACAGCAAGTAGAAATATAGGTTGGCCGGGCGTGGTGGCGCACGCTTATAATCTCTGAGCTTGGGAGGCGGAGACAGGAGGATCGCGCTGGTTCGAAGCCAGCCATGCTGGCTTAAGAGACCCTGTTTTCAATTAAAAAAATATATATTATATATAATATATAATATAATATATAATATATTATATAATATATAATATAATATATAATATAATATATAATATAATATATAATATAATATATAATATAATATATAATATAATATATTATATAATATATTATATAATATATAGAATACATAACATATATAATATATATAATATTATATATATATTGGGTCTGGGAGTGTAGCCTGGAGGTAGAAGGGTTTCCAGGAACCCCAGTACCACCAAAAAAAAAAAAAAAAGAAAAAGAAAAAAATATAGGTTGAAGATAAACCATAGTGTATATGTGTGTGTGTGTGTGTGTGTATATATGTATTTTTACACACACACACACACACACACACACGTTAGTATTCCAGGGTTGTGGGGATAAAGTTGCCACAAATCTCTTTCCCCAGTTATGTGTAAAAGGTTCCTAAGTCCCTTTTTCCAAGACGTCATACTTATCAGCAGAGCACTATGTCTCCTTCTAATTCTAAAATCTTGGGGATCAGCCACAATAGGAAAATCGGGAGGAGGGGAGATGGTAGGGGAGGAAAGAAGGAAAGGAGAGAAGGAGGAAGGAAACAAAGAAGGGAGGAAAGAAAGAAGGAATGCGGCTCACGTGGGAAGGCCTAAGGTCTCCTCTCTGAGGATTCCTACCGACCCATCCCCTGAGTTTGGGTGTGGCCTACAAGACCTTCCAACTCCCTCGCCTCCTTAAGCCATCAGTCACTGTCTGATCCTCTCAATGAGATAGTTTCGTCTCGCTGGTAGAAATGTTCCTCGTAATTCTCCTGTCTTGGGATGCTGGGGCAATGGGATCCAGGCCTGGCTTCCCAGAGCTTGGCTTCCCTCTCCTCTCCTCACCCCTGCCCTGCGAGGACTGACGCATGGAGTTGGGCATGGGTTTGAAGCTGTACGAGTGGACCCATACCTATTTCGACATGTCGTATTCACTCATCCGTCCATCCCTCAGTGAATTGCTTACGGAGGATAGCTACTGTGAGTTAAACTAATACTGGGCCGGGGACTATGAAGGCAACCCAAAGAGATGTGCCCTTGTCTTCAAGGAGGACATTAAATTCTAGCAGGGAAAGTTCTCTAGAGTGTTCTGACCCCTCCTTCCACAGCGCCCATGGCAGAGTGCTGCGCACAGCTGGTGCTCAGTAAACGACTGGTTGAGTCACAAACCAGATGTACGGAGTCAGCTTTGTGGTCTGGGTGGCCAGTGATTCATAGCTCCATATGGTCACTCCCTCTAACCTTCTCACTGCCTTCTATGCAAAAGCCACATCCTCCTTCCTCTCCATCTCCTCTTCCATTTCTGAGAGCACACACTCCATTCTTTATCTATCTTCATATCCCAAACAGCCCAGGGCAAGGAGAAAAGAAAAATCGGAAGGACTTCCCTCTGTCCATACGGGCTGCCACACACAAACTGGGCAGGCTGTTTCAACAGATGAACTACAAAGCATCCGTGATCACATCAGCCATTGTTGGGAAGGAGCTGGTCAGTGACAAAGCAGGCCAATCAGTGCTGGAAGAATTCGAATTCAAAGACACGAAGGCATCGGACACATATCATCAGTCTTGAGCCGTCATCCCGACCGACAGAACAAGAGGTGGTTTGTGCCAAGAGGCTGGCTACCGCCTTTCAAGGAGAGCTATTTATAATTGGAGTTGTGTTGAATATTTAAAAGTTGCGAACCCGCCATGTCTCCAGGGGGAAACGCCCGTGGAATCCCGTGACAGCAAATCCAGGGAGACTTCTGATGCATGTAGGAGCGTCCAACTTACATTCAACAAGGAAAGTGGACCATAGCAATGAGGAATGGCATGCAATTTTATAAAGCCAGCCAGCTAAGTGACTGCCATTTCACAAATGCTCCTAAGCTGGCAGGATAGTGGTGAATGTCACAGTCAGTAATTATTCAGTATATCAAAATGTAAGCATTATTTTCAGGTTTGGTAGAATAAGTGTGTGTGTATGTGTATGTGTTATGTGTATGGGGGGGGGGGAGCATGGGTGGCTACTGGGATGAACCCTGGGGCATTCTGCCTAGGAACCTACTATTCCAACCTGATTTTATTTTTTATTTGGAGGCAGAGCTTTGCTAGGTAGCTGAAAGACTATCTCTGTTGCTGAGGCCTCAAACCTGACATCCTCCTAGATTCGCCTCACAAGTACTGGAGTTCCAAGCATATAGCACTGTGTCTAGCTTTGTGCAAATGCTTTGATGAACAGTGTTTTCCTTGTCTGGTGACCATGTATCTAGCACTTCTAGGTATCTACAATACTGGAGGAGAATGACCAGAAATAAAAGTTCTGAGTTCCCAAAATAGTTAATGCAAAGTACACACACCTTTGTTCCCTTGGAAGACCTCAGAACCTCACTCAAGCACTTATTTTTAAATAATTCATGCCGGGCGTGGTGGCGCACGCTTGTCATCCCCGCACTTGGGAGGCGGAGACGGGAGGATCGCGCAGGTTCGAAGCCAGCCGCGCATACTGGCTTAAGAGACCCTGTTTCCAAATAAAAATATAAAAATAGGTCTGGGAGTGTAGCCCGGAAGTAGAAGGGCTTCCAGGAACGCCAGTACCACCAAAAAGTAAATAAATAAATAAATAAATAAATAAATAAATAAATAAATAATTCATTATTGTAGGAAATTTCGAACGATAGGAAAATAGGGTTTGGTATAATGCCCACCAGAGAGCATAGGGTATCGATTCATGACAAATCTGATTTTATCTATATCTGGATCTACTTCCCCTCTCATCTTATTTAGAAGTATGTATAAGATATGAAATTTCATTTACAGACCTCTAAGAAATCTAAACTCAGAAAAACTGAAATGCCCCTTATCCCCGACAAAATAATTGACAATAATGTAGCTTTCTTCCCCTCACCAAACTTGGAGCGGTGCATTAGAAGGGATAAGAGGAAGGATATGAAGTCGCCCACTAGTTGAGTAAGTTTAAGAAACTCATTTCCCCAAGCTTTAGTTGGCTCAGAAATAAAAATGTTTGCAAGTCAACAACAGCATAATACATCTGAAGAGTCCAAGACGATGCTTTTCACAAACTAAACGTGCAACGTTAGCTATTAAAACTAAAATGGTGGGATGTGTTATCAGAACTGTCGGAGAGTAATTACGGCTCTCTGGAAATTGACTTCAGTGAGTCAGCCAATGGCCACCGTACTTGCAAATCTATTCAATAAGGGAGACCTTCCGAGCTCATCGATGGGACTTCTTGTTAGTCTTACACACTCCATTCAGGGGGAATCTCTTCTTTGGGGGCTTCCATGATACCAGGAACGCTGGCTCCTGTGCTGGCTCCTTCTTACTGTAAAGAGCATCGCTTTGTAACCTGACCACTAACTTCCTCAGAGTATAATCCCAATTCAATACATTTTTACTAGTTTTTTTTTTAATTTTTTATTGCAACATCAATGGCAAAAGTACATTTTTTAGTACTAGGGATTGAATCCAGGGGCATTCTACCTCCCAGCTATAGTCCCATCTACCCCAGTTATTTTTATTTTTATTTTTTTATTTTGAAATGGGGTTTCACTATGCTCTTGTGGATCTCAGTATATTGTGAGGCTGGCTTTGAATAGATACTCATCTTATCTTTCCAAGTACTAGGATTACAGGCATGTGCCACCACATCTGGCCCCTGTAAATTTTCAATTGTTTTTAACAACTCCAATGGCAAAATGTATAGTGTGTGTGTGTGTGTGTGTGTGTGTGTGTGTGTGTGTGTGTTTGAACCCACAGGCATTCTATCTCCCTATCACCAAACTATATTATCAACACTTTTTATCCTTTATTTTGAGACAGGATTTTGCCAAGTTGCTAAGGGTCTCAATGCACTGCTAAGGCTGGCCTCAAACCTTCAATCCTCCTATCTCAGCCCTCCAAGTACTAGAATTACAGGTGGGCATGATTATACCCTGCAAAAAGTACTTTTTTTTTGGTATTAGGGATTGAACCCAGCGTCATTCTACCTCTGAGCTATATTCCCAACTGTTTTTATTATTATTTTTGGTTTTAAGACAGGGTCTTCCTAGTTTGCTAAGAGCCTCACTACGTTGCTGAGGCTGTCCTCGAACCTGGGATTCTCTTGTTTCAACAAAAGCACGATTCAGTTGTTAATGACTTCCCACATGTATACCTCTAGCCCAGAACTCACTTGTTGGCTCTAGAATTTAAGACAACTGCCACACCACGGTCCTCCTGTAGATCCATGGCATCCCATACAGATGTATGTGTGTAGGCATTCATACAATAGGGGTATGACTGCCTACATATTCTTATTTTTACTATACAATTACTCCACCTAAACAGTAATCATTGTTTGTCATGATTCTATCTTTATGTGGATGGTTCTTCTGCCCCTTGTGGGGGCAGGTAGGGTGCTAAGAAGGTAGCAAGGTCTCAAATGTACAAGGCTGGTAATTGATAATGGCTGCCAGTTGAGGTCTGCTGGGGTCATCAGCCAGGGGCCCTGGTTCTCCTCTCAGTGAGCTTCCTCACACAGATGCTTGGGCTTCCTCACAAATGGCGACCGGATTCTATGAAGGAACGTTCCAAGAAACCAAGGCAGAAGTAGGCATTCGCTTAAGGGCCATTCTCAGAGACTCTAAGAGTACAGCTTCCACTGCGTTAGACCAGCCGAAAGTCAAGTGGAGAGGGAAGAGGTCCCATCTCCCAATGGAGACTGATAAGGTCACACTGGAAAAAAAAATAAGCACACAAGATGGAGAAGATACCATGGCCAGCCACGATTGGAGACAAAATCTACTACGTTTTCTCCGTGTGCCTCCTCCAGGGCTTCCCTTATCACACATGCTATCATCATCTATCTAGACGTTCCTACCATGATCCTAAAGCAAGTTACAGTTCCACTGAGGACATGAGTACTAATCAGAGAAGAAAATCAAGGAAAAGTCCAAGCCAAACACCCTAGGCACCAGAGAGGGCCATGGCAAGGCTTACTAGATATGTAATCCCAAATAAAAGGAATTCCAAATCCCAAGCAGTAATTCTCATCCCAAAGCCCACTTCACTGGTTCGACTAATATCATACTGCCTGCGTGAACAGGGACTGAGTCAAGAACTGGGTAGACCGAGTCTCATAGATCATTGCCTTTGATAGACATGGGTAAGAAAATAGCTTGACTATTCCTTGACCATTTTGAAACACTCCAAAGTATTAACTGGACGAAAGACTGAAGGATGGACTTTGAAAGATTTAGCGGCTACATTTATTACAGCCTAGACTTATTAAACATCCGATAGGTAGAAATAACCCCAGGATGTAGAATCCAGGAAAGATCAAAACAAGGTGCATGCATCCTTGACCGAGTGTGCGCAATTTGAGAATGCAAAACAACTGCCAAGTATGTGAATGTCCTAAAAGGTTTCAAGAGGCTACAAAGACCAATGATTTTCTAAGTAACATCCACAGAACTGCCGTAGATAAATTAAATACTGTATGTAAAATAAGCTTAAGATAGACTGGTGGTCTTGAAGCAGAAAATGAATGTTTGGAATGAGAGCTCAGTCAGAAACAAACTTCTCGATTCTACAGTGTCCCTTGAAATTATATGTGGATGCACATGTAGGGTCGAGTGGACATTTTTTCAGTGTGACCTTACCAGTGACCATACTTGCAGAGACACGTCGCCATAAACAAAAACAGTCCAGAGGAAAGAGAAATGAAAAACCCACGCAGAAGCGCTAAATCTGATTTTTCTCACTCAACTCCATCTGGAGATGTCACCTCACACGTGATCATTTTGCCCCCCAAAATAACACTAAGGAGAAAACCGAGATCACAGAAAAGCCTCTTGGGTTATGAGTTCTTTGCGGGGTCCTTCTGTTTCTTCATTAAAACAATACTCTCTGCTTGGAGCCTTTTGCCTTTTGGAGACATTTTATGTTTATTTTTGTGTGTGTGTGTGTGTGTGTGTGTGTGTGTGTGTGTGTGTGTGTGGTACTGGGATGGAACCCAGGGGCATTTTACCTCTGAGCTACACCTCCTGCCCGATTTTTTATTCTTTATTTTGAAACAGAGTCTCACCGAGTTGCAGAGGGCCTCGCTAAGAAGCTGAGGCTGTCCGAGAACCATGATCCTCCCGTCTCGGCCTCCCAAATGCTGGGATTACAAGCGTGCTCCACCACGCCAGGCTCCACTTAGTGGTTTAGAAAGTGAACTTGAAGCATCATGTTTTGAGACAAGGGAAAGGAAGAGGGAACACAGGTCAGCATACTGCAAAACATAAACAAGATGGATTCTCAGCCGGGCGTGGTGGCGCACGCTTGTCATCCCAGCATTTGGGAGGCTGAGACCCGGAGGATCGTGGTTCGTGGACAGCCTCAGCTACTCAGCGAGGCCACATGCAACTCAGTGAGACCCGGTTTCAAAATAAAGAATAAAAAATAGGGCAGGGGCTGTAGCTTGGAGGTCGAATGCCCCTGGGTTCCATCCCCAGACCCGCAAAAAACCGAAAAAGAATTCTCTCCTCGGAATCCTTCTCTCAGTGTCTGTTAACATGTCATACGTGCTTTGCCATGCACAAAGAACCACAAATGCACAGACTTCTACACTTTACCTATTCTCATCCTAGACTACTACCTGATTCTTACACATGGGTACTATCAAAAGTTGGCAGAGAGTGTGCTTGTGTGATTTCTTTCTGTCCTTGGTGATAGCACGTTGGAAAATACCCAAGAATGTTGTTCAGTCTCTCTCCCTACCTTTTCTCACCTTAATACATTAAGCTTTCTTTCCCTGCCAAGTTCTTTCCTGGAGTATTTCTATCGCTGTTGCCAAACACCTCTATCCAGCTACTAATATCAGGGTGTGCTAAAATCCTGCAGGGTCAACATGTATTGCTGGGAAGTCAAGGTTACAGCCAAGGCCCTACAACCAGTAAGTTGTGTGGGAAGGAGGTCCAGCGAGCTAAGACAGAATGGAGTTGTGGGCAGCCTATCACAGTCCCTGGCTTTACCATATCCATACACACTGATCTTACCTCCAGTTTCCAATGCTGAAGGCACCCTCTGATCTCTGAGCAATCTATGTCACACGATTGGGAGACAAAAATTCCAGGGAAAAAGTGAACAATCGGAGTGGTCTTCAAGCAATGATTGACAGCTTTGGCGCTTAAATACCCAGCTCTTTTGTCCACTGGGGAGCAGAATCCTAGGGTGGATCTCTTCCGCTGCCCTCCACTTTTTCCCCAGCAACACTGAGCACCAGTGGCGCATAATACATCTACCTTGATGGGTACCTTTCTCTATTGTCTGCATTCCTCTTGACTGTTGGCCAATATCAACCAATTCTCTAGCTTTCTGGACATTAACAAGGTGTCCTACATTCATGTCTGACACTACTGACTGAATGCAGAACCCCCATTAATTATCCAGTGCCAAAGGCTGCACCCTTCCATCTTCAGATGCCAATCACAAATACTGGTCTCCCAGTTTCCCACGCTTTTAACTGACTGGCTCTAAGTCAGTTTTTTAAACCTTCCTTGGGTTTGATAATTTGCTAGAATGGTTCACAGGAGAGACATTTTAATTAGGTTTTCATAGGTTGTTAATAAATAATGCATTGTAACAACCAGGCAAGGTGGTGCACACCTGTAATCCCAGGATGTGGGAGGATCACAGGCTTGAGGTCAGCATTAGCAACCCAGCAAGAACCTCAGAAACTTAGTAAGAAAGATTCTGTTTCCAAATAAATAATGAAAAGGGCTGAGGGTGTAGCTTGGAGGTATAACATTCTGGGTTAAATTCCCAAAAAGGGAAGGGGGGGGAGAGAGAGAGAGAGAGAGAAAGAGAAAGATGAAGAAGAAGAAGAAGAAGAAGAAAAAGAAGAAGAAGAAGAAGAAGAAGAAGAAGAAGAAAAAGAAGAAGAAGAAGAAGAAGAAGAAGAAGAAGAAGAAGAAGAAGAAGAAGGAGGAGGACGAGGAGGAGGAGGAGGAGGAGGAGGAGGAGGAGGAGGAGGAGAGAAAGGAAGAAAGGAAGGAAGGAAGGGGAAGGGAGGGGAGGGGAGGAGGGAGGGAGAGAGAGAGAGAACACATGAGTATATTCTCTCTCCTCCCTCTCTTCCTTGTTCCCTTTCTTTTTCTCTCTATCCCCTCTCCTCTTCTCTTCTCTCTCTCTCTCTCTCTCTCTCTCTCTCTCTCTCTCTCTCTCTCTCTCTGTCTGTCTGTCTCGCCATGTTAGAATTCAGTAAAAAGACCTTCACTAGATGTGACCATACGGTCTTGAAATTCTCAGGCTCCAGAATGGTTCCACCAAATCAATCTTTATTGTGCATAATGGATCCGCTCTGTAGTATTCTCTTATAGTAGCAGAAAATGGACTTTGACATTCAAGAGATTCCACGTTTTAAAAACCCAGTTCCTGGAGCCTAGGAAAAAGACAAAGTGCATTTTATCTCATTTCCCTTCACTGTTTGGCTTCACCTGTCCCCACTGATATTTCCTTTGCCTCTCAAATAAGGAGCTTGCCTCTGATGGTGTCACTGGGTTTGTTTGGGGGGATCCTGAAGATAGCGGGCAACAGTGATAACCTACGGTGACAATGTGTATAAAGCCTGATTTAGTCACAATTGTCCTCACTCAGCCAGCACACAGAAGACTCAATAGAGAGTGTTCAATGACACCTCAAGATCCAAGGAAAAAACCTGAGGGAGAGAGGCTTCATCAGAATAACATTAACAGAAAGAATGAAAAAGGCGACTCGCAAGGCTTTGGCAAACAAAAGACAAGGAGCATTCGGTGGGAATCTTGTAAAATGCCCTAAAATTAGATGATCCGCTCTTCAGAGCATTTGAAAAAGCAAAGCTTTCAGGGAAAAAAAAAAAAAAACTAGCCTTGTGTTCAAGTTTAGAAAAAATGGAAAAATCTGATGAATAACTCTGATTAGCTTTTTTTTTTTTAATCCAAGAGAGTTTTATAAAGGAAAAATGAAAGTGTCGGTTTGGGCAAAATAAAAGCTGTTGTCGAGTAACCCTCATATACTTGTATTCACCTCTGATGATACTACTGTCTTATAAAATGGACCACGGGTACTCTGCTGTACGTAATTATGTTCAGAGTTGGAGTCACAATTGTAATAGGTTATTGATTGCCTCTTAAAGAACTTCATAGCTCCTCTGGCTTCGAATCCATTAATGAATGCTGGACCTGATAAAGTTGAGTTTAATTACACACTCCGTGTCTGGTTGGATATTAAACTTGCATTTATATCACGTACTTTTTTCTCGGTTGAAATTTTAAGCCTTTACACAATAAACGTCTTTCCTGGCTGCACTCTCTTCTTTGAACGTCATGGGCATCAATAAAAAACTTAATTTGGAAGAATCTGGCACATTACTTTTTATGATATATTCTTTAATGCAGTGGTAAAGCTCTATTTGTGTCTGGATGGGTATTGTGCAAAATCTGCACCCTAATCGTGTATGCTCAGTCCTGAAGGCCTTTCCTCCTGCTCCCCAGCTCTCTGTGACAGCCCTTTGCCCCAGACATCACTGTCTAAGAGAGCATAACTATGACCCCCTCCCAACAAGATATTCACACACAAATGGCACAGAGTCACAGAGTGTACCCAAGACCTTGGACAGAAATGGTCCGAGCTTTCATCCCGGCTCACTGACTTGAACCTACTCCAGTTTAAGAATGTTCTTGCTTAAAAAAAAAAAAAATTCTCAAGGCCTCTTCTAATGGATTAGTAGGCTTGACATGAAGTCCCATAGATTGTACGAGACACATATGCACAGGAAAGTACCACCAGGCTTTATCATTACTGAGGACAAAACATCTCACTCAACATTCTTGCTATTATCCAAAACAACTGGCCACGCATCTTAAAGGGAGATTCATTTGCTCACAGATTTTAGAGATTCGGAGTTTCAGTCCAGATTGGGCCAGGTCTGCAGAGCTCGGGGTATGAAGATTGGAAGCAGAGGGAGGGAGAGGGTAAGGGCTCTGCTCTCACATCACAGAGGCCAGAAGAGAGAGGGACCAAGAAAAGATTGAAGGACACAGGCACAGTCTTCAAGGTCACAGTCCGCAGAGACCCACCTTTCCAGCCACACTCCACCTGCCCAAGTTAACAACTAGTAAATCCACCCCAATGAGCTCAACCACTGATAAGATTACAGCCCACTCTGAATATTAATGCATGAGACCTTCAGAGGACGTTCTATATTTAGCTATAACACAAGGGAAACAGTAGCATCTATTTCGAGCATCATAGTACCTAGTTTTCAAAACCTAGGCCTTTCCTTTAATAAGTGCTGTAGACTCTCAATCTCAGTCTCTCTTTCCTCCCCTCTCCTCTGTCTCCTCTAAAACACTTTTAATTCCTTTTTACATTTTGTTTGGAAATGAACAATGAATTGTGACACCTCCTGAAAGTCAGGTTTCTTGGGGACAAGGATGGCTTCTACTTCCAAGCCCCCCACTGGAACTGATCACATTTTTTCTGCTCAGCTCAGGGGTTGGCACTTTATTTCAAAACCCAGAGAAGCGCTGAGCAGATAAAATCCTCTTTCATATATATATTTTCCTTTTTTATAGCAAGGCGGAGAAAGAATAACCACAGAAAAATATGAGAAAATATGACACACCTCACAATTTCTCAGAACTTCAGCAATAACATGCTAATGGCTGATTGCAGACTGTGCCAGAAACTGATTCTAATTCCCAGGCCAAAGGCCAAAAGAAGAAAACGGAAAAAATCTAATCAATGTTTGACCACAAAGAAAGCAGTAGCTCAGTCAATGGTATTAGCATATCTGAAGAAAAAAACATCAATAGAAACAGGGAGCGTCTGCATAGAATCTTAAGAAGGAATGTCCAGCCAGGTAGGGTGGTGCCTGCTTGTAATCCTAGTACCTGGGACACTGAGAGAGGAGGATCGCAGGTTCGAGGACAGCCTCAGCAAGTAATGAGACTCTCAGCCATCTAGCAAGACTCAATTTCAAAGGTACAAATAAAAATTAAAAATAGCGCTGGGGATGTGGCTCAGAGGTAGAATGGCTGCGGAGACAGGTGGGCTACACCATCCCTTCCCTGCACAGACATGGCAGCCCCAAGAAGAGCATCCGTGAAGACTCACCCTTTATTAAGCACGGCAAAACAAAGGAAGACCCAAGAAATATGTGTCCAGTGTTGGGCACATGGGGAAAAGGTCAGAAAAAGTGAAACCCCTTATGTCAACTGTGGCTCAGAAATTAACATCCTTTTCAAGTTCATGCACTGGAAACTTGTAGAAGGGTGTATTATATAATTACATAATTATATAATTATATATTTATTATATAATTATATAATTATTTTTATTTATTATATAATATATTATATATTTAATATATATACTTATTATCTAATTATCTAATTATATAATTATATAATTACATAATTATAATCCTAGGACTTGGGAGGCTGAGACAGGAGGACTCCAGGTTTAGGGCCAGCCTCAGCAACTTAGAGAAGCCCTGTTTTAAAAAAAATAAAATAAAATAGGGCTGGGGGTATATCTTGGAGGCATAATGCTCCTGGGTTTAATTCTCAGTACCAGAAAACGAAATAATAATAATAAGATAATGATAATAATAGAATTGCAAACTCTGTTATCAATATGGAAAATTAAACAAAAAGCCCTTTTTATTCTTACCAGAGATAAAACCGATACGTAGTTATACCAA
This sequence comes from Muscardinus avellanarius, assembly GCF_963383645.1. Classification (NCBI taxonomy): domain Eukaryota; kingdom Metazoa; phylum Chordata; class Mammalia; order Rodentia; family Gliridae; genus Muscardinus; species Muscardinus avellanarius. Next base: position 1,862,301 of record NC_137808.1, read on the forward strand.
CGTACCATATGGAGAGAATTCTACTACTATGTCTAGACATTATAATCCCCCCAGGACACATCAAAAGCAATTTGAGATTATAGTTGTATGTGTGTACTTACTATGTGTATGTGTGTTGTACTAGTAAGTGAACTCAGAGGAATCTACCTTTGAGCTACACCTCCAGCCCTGTTTTTATTTTATTATTTATTTATTTATTTACTTATTTATTGGTACTAGAGATGGAATGTAGGGGCATTCTACTTCTGAGCTACGCCTCTGGCTGTATTTTATTCCTTTATTTTTAAACAGGGTCTCACTAGATTGCTGAGGCTGGCCTCAAACCTGCAATCCTCCTGTCTCAGCCGCCCAAGTCCTGGGATGACAGGTGTGCACCACCACACCTGGCTTACTTTTCTAATTTTCAAGTGGATTTAGTGCTCTTTTTCTTGGGGGGTGGTAGTGGTACTGGGGTTCCTGGAAACCCTTCTACCTCCGGGCTACCCTTCCAGACCTATTTTATATTGTTTTTTAAATTTGGAAACAGGGTCTCCTAAGCCAGCACGCGGCTGACTTCCAACCTGCGCGATCCTCCTGTCTCCGCCTCCCAAGCGCGGGGATGACAAGCGTGCCCACCTCACCCGGCAGTGCTACCTTAATTTCTCTCTAAAAGTTTCTGCAAAGAAAGATCTTTCCTCTCTGAATTTTTCCCCAGTAGTCTCCCATGACGCTTCTTTATCACGCACCATTTTAGTGAGTCATAGATCTCGTTCCATGGGTGGTGTCTAGACTCCGCAGTCCTGGAGGCCAGGGCTGATGTTGTCTGTAATCTGAGGGCATCCTCCGGTGCCTCCTAACCTCTCTGCCAAAGTCCTCCGCAGTCCTGCCCGGGGAACCTGAGACTCCATGATCCAGAAATCTGCGATTTGCCGCCGCCTGATCCGGCCCTCCTGCCTCAACTCAGACCCTCTCCCGAGGACAGAGAAATTCTCAGGGAAATGGCTGGAACATTTCTTTTCCATAATTCCCTCCTTTAAAGGTCTTTATTGGCCCCAGGACGGCCATCGAGAACACAGTCTCTGTACATCAGTCAGCAGAGATGTACACGGCGGAGGCTGCGCCCCAGCCCGCTGCTTCTGCTCTGCCCAGTTTCTAGGCAGGGAGAGAAAGGAGCGGGGCGCTGGACAAAACAGACTGTCAGTGTCTGAGTGCGTGCCGACCATAAGAGCTTCACAAAGCTCTTAAAGTTAAGCCGAGGCTTCGCTATGTGACACTGAAGTGTCAGAGGTCTTGGAAAATACCGGTCTTTCCCGGTCATGGTGGCGTAGCCTCTCGTCCCAGGACTTGGGAGGCTGAGACAGGAGGATCGCAGGTTCGCGGCCAGCCTCAGCCATTTAGGGAGACTCTCGGGAACTTAGTGAGACTCTGTTTCTAAATAAATAAAAATAAATATCGAGATGGATGGATGGATGGATGGATGGATGGAAGGAAGGAACAAACTGGGATACGGCTGGGAGGTAGATTACCCCTGGGTTCAATCTCGGGTACCAAAAAATCAAAAATGAAATTTAGAAAAGCCCACCTGTCTTGCAGTACCCCACATAAATTAGAGGGGACACCGGCCCCTGGCAAAGATATTTGTTACACCTGCCAAAGCAAGGTGTCATCCACACGGGGACTTCAAATCTCCCCAACGAAGGCTGACATATTTATAAACAAAAGCTAGATGACAGTCTCTCTACCAAGATGCATGTTTCAACTCACAGAGAAGGAAAGAAACGTAAGCAAATGTACACTCGTAATCTCAGGACTTGGGAGGCTGAGACAGGAGGATCGCGGGTTCGAGGGCAGCCTCGGCAACATAGAGAAGGTCTCCGTGCAACTTAGCCGGACCATGTCTCCAAATAAAAATAAAATAAGGCTAGGGAGTGTAGCTCGGAGGTAGAGTGTCCCTAGTCAACAAACAAACAAACAAACAAATAAATAAAACAAACAAAGCAGAAAAGAAGTAAATGGAGATATGACATCTCACAACTTCTGCTATTCCTGTTGTGAGGAGGGAGAAATCTCTCCCTCCCAAGCGTTCAATACAGTGGTAAATTTGTGAACATTTTTTAAAGTTAGATTAAGGAGCAAGGAAATAGTACTTAAGAGCCTGGGCCAGGAGGATCACAGGTTCAAGGCCAGCCTCAGCGACTCAACGAGACCCTGTTTCAAAACCAAAACAAAAATAAAAAGGGGTTGGTTGGAGATATAGTTCAGAGGTAGAATGCCTCTGGGTCCAATCCCCACTGTCTTCCATAAAAATAAAACAAGCCGGGCGTGGTGGCGCACGCTCGTCATCCCCGCGCTTGGGAGGCTGAGACAGGAGGATCGCGCAGGTTCGAAGCCAGCCTCAGATACTTAGTGAGGCTCTCGGCAACTTAGTGAGACCCTGTTTCCAAATAAAATATAAAATGGGTCTGGGAGTATAGCCCGGAGGTAGAAAAGCCCCTGGGTTCCACCCCCAGTACCACCAAAAAATAAAAACTAAAAACAGAACGCAAACATTTTTGATGCTGGCCCTTCTACCCACAACTCTGAACACACGTTATATTATCTTTCCTTCGTTACACTCCTCCCTCGGGTCTAAGAGCGGCCTCTTGCACCGGCGGATGCCCGCGGGAACAAAACACCTGTTTGTCATGCCGGAGACCGAGAACACAGCAGAGATCACGGGATTGTGGCCTGGGCGATGCTCACCCTTGGTTCAAACATCTCGTCCCTTTATCCTGACATTCTGGCCAGATCTTCTAGTCTATGCGACCCCTACACGGTATCCTCACATTGTTACATAATTCCACAAAGCTTCCTTCACTCCCCTGAGCTTGTAATTTCCCATAAAGCTTCCAGACTATTCCTCAATCTTAGCTGTGTTAATACTCTGAAAGCAAAGTCTTAAGCAAATTACAGGAACTATTAAAAACAACAATTTCTAACCAGGCGCGGTGGCACAGGCCGGTCAGCCCAAGGCTTGGGAGACCGAGACAGGAGGATCACCGGTTCGAGGACAGCCTCAGCAAGCTGTGAGATTCTCATCCACCTAGTGAGACGCTGTTTCAAAATAAAAATAAAATAGTGTAGGGGGGTGTAGATCAAGGGTACAACAGTCCTGGGTTTAATCCCTAGTACCACAACAAAATAAAATAAGCAGCTGGACGTGGTGGCGCATGCTTATAATCCTCGCTCTTGGGAGGCTGAGACAGGAGGATCGCACAGGTTCGAAGCCAGCCTCAGCTACTTAGTGAGGCTCTCAGCAACTCAGTGAGACCCTGTTTCCAAATAAAATATAAAAAATGGGTCTGGGAGTATAGCCCAGAGGTAGAAAGTGTCTGGGTTCCACCCCCAGTACCACCAAAAAAAATAAAATAAAATAAAATAAGCCGATAACAACCTCAAGTACAAGAGAGAACTCTAACTTCTTACGCAGTGGATTTTCTTCGTCATATCCCAGGATTGAGGTATTGCTAGAAATACTCAAACCTCGAACCTTATAAAGTTCATTTCCAAGTTCAACATACGACATCTTTTCTTCAGACCCCAAACAAAGACATCTCCATTTTGCATTTAACTTATGTTCTATGACACCCTGTGTGTCCCCATTTTGAATGGACTTCTGACTCTCAGAAACGTGGAAACTCTCCGCCGACCGTGCGGGGGCCCTCTGAGGTTAGAAAGTTAATAACGTGCTGGTTTAAAGTAGCTCATGGGGCAAAGATGTGAATCCACGCTCTTACCCATCAGGGCCCGGGCAGGATGGTGCTGAGGTCAATGTCTGTTCCGAGTGCTCTATCACCGGACGTTTTTGTTGCTTACACCACACTGTCTGCAACAAGTCAAGTTTTCCCTGGCCGAGCAATGCCCTTTCGGTGTGTGTTTGTACCACCAGGTCACATTTGCCACAAACATAACACTTCTCCCTAATTAGACGATGCTATTTTCTTTAGGGTCAAGTGAAGGTCTCTGCTTTTATATTTGGCTATAACAGCTAGTAACAAAAATAAAAAGGGATGCAATAAAAATAAAAAGGGTTCTGTCTCCCATGTCCTGTACCCTCTCTGCCAAGCCCTCTGGTTCATTTGCCTGGTCTGAATCCTTCTCCTCTTTTGGTAGTCTATGCTGAGCCTCGATCTGTCCCGTCAGAACATGAGAGCTCGCAAAATGCGTTATTATTCGATACCCAGCCCGCGGCTAGCAGCACCGGGGAGCGCCCGGCTAGCTCGCTCAGGTGGTACTGATGGTTTCCACCGCACACAGGCAGGGAGCCGGATGATTTGTACAAGGCAAAGAAGAGTAGACAAAGCGGACCCTGACCAGTGTCTCCCAGGGAAACCTGGTCCTGGAATCTCCGGCACCGGCTGGGTGTGAGATTTCCAGTCAATGACCTACGCGTGGTGTCAGCTGAGATTTTATTTTTTTTTCAGAGAGACCAAATTCCTTGCACGCATGCGTCTGTCTGGAGGTAGACATTGGCGTGCTGTAAGGAAATGGTTCACATGATCATGAAGGCTAGGAAATCCTACGGTCTTCCACCTGCGAGCTAGAAATTCAAGTAAGTAGTGGTATAAGTTACAGGTCAGAGTGAGAGAAAAAACCAAGTCCCAATGCATGTAGGCAGACAGAGACGATTCCACCTATCCAGGCCCTTAATGGATTGAAGATGCCTACTTGCATTCGGCGAGCCACTAAACTCTAAATTCAAATGCCAGCGCCATCTAGAAACCCGCAGGCGTGAGCAGAACGAGCGTCCAACACGATCCATGGGCGCCCCGTTCCTGTCAAGCCAGCGAAACCAGGCACCACGGCCGGAATCTGGTTCCTTCTCCTGGAGAAAGAAAACTCAAGTTTAGAGCCAAGTATGTCGAGATGTTGTAGCGGCTCCTGGAGAGTAATAGGTGTTAAGACGGGTCTGTTTCAAGCAGAAACAAAAATTCTCAAAACCTTTATGGATTAAACTGTAACAAATTTGTTTCCAGGGGGAGCGTGTGATCTGCAGCATCTCTTCAATGTACTTGACCACAGAGGATTTCTCAGAGTTGATCTCTGCAGAAAACTCCCTGCAATTTTATTTATTTATTTATTTATTTATTTATTTATTTATTTATTTATTTATTGCGGGTCTGGGGATGGAACCCAGGGGCATTCTACCTCCGAGCTACACCCAAAGCCCTATTTTTTTTATTCTTTATTTTGAAACAGGGTCTCACTGAGTTGCAAAGGGCCTCGCTAAGTAGCTGATGCGGGCCTCGAACCACGATCCTCCTCCTGTCTCAGCCTCCCAAATGCTGGGATTACAAGTGTGTGCCACCAAGCCCAGCTCCCTGCAATTTTTTTATTTAATTTTTTATTTTATTTCTATGTATGTATGTATGATTGTATGTATATATGTTTTGTATGCATGTAGTGCCAGGAATTGAACCCAGGGGCACTCTATCCCTGAGCTACACCCCCACCCCTATTTTATTTTATTATTTGGAAACACGGTTTACAAACACTAAGCTGCTGAGGGCCTCACTACGTTTCTGAAGCTGGCCTTGAACCTGCAATCCTCCTACCTCAGCCTCCAGTACTTGAATTATTTAGAGGTATGCACCACCAGACTCGGCTTCCCTGCAAAATACAGAACCCCAGTCTCTAAGATCTCAAGAACCAGAGTTCTGACAGAGGGATCAGAAGCTCTTGTGTTTACATTTCATTTGTGCCTTTAAAAAAAATAGTAAACCAGGCCCCAATGCACTGTAATATATGTGGCATTTGAAATCATTTCCTTAATTTCTCCAGACACAAGCCCCAAACAAAGGTAGTATCCAACATATTAGAATTCGCAAATATGATCACTGCTTAGAGCAGAAAAATTTTCCCGAAAGCAGGCTTATCCAGGAAGCTAATTCATCCGCTGACCGCCAACCATATAGAGTTGAGTGGGACTGACCCAAGGCCCCATCTGAACCTTCACCACCGTGGCGGCCCCGGCTCAGGCCTGGATCAGCACCTCTCTTGCCAGCAATCATTTCATTGCCAAGAATCACCTCATCACCTTCTACAACGGAAGTCTGAGAAAGGTGGTTTTCAGTTACCACCAGAAAAAAGTGTAGGTACCCGTGTCAGCTCAGCTCTATTACTGTCACGAAAATATCTAAGATAAATGACTCGTAAACAGATCTGATTTTGGCTCACGGTTTTGGAGTTTCCGGTGCAGGACCTGTGGGCGATGTCGTGTCTGGGCCCGTGGCGCACGGTGGCAGAGGGGTGAAGAAAGAGCCCCATGTCAAGCTGCGAAGCGAGAGAGAGAGAGAAGCCATTGGAGTCCCACCGCCTCCTTCCAGGTAAAGTGGGGAGGTTCTTCAAAGGAACACCGCCAAGGACCTAAAGGCCTCTCGCACTAGGCCCCGCCTCTTAAAGTTTCCGCCATCTCCAAGAGCGCCATGGGCTGGGGACCAGGCCTCCAACACATGGACTTTGGGGGACCTTACTTTTCATTATTATTTATTATTATTGTTGTTGTTTTGTTTTGTTATTATTGTTGCTTGTTACTGTTGTTGTTGTTTTGTTATTATTGTTGCTTGTTACTGTTGTTGTTGTTTTGTTATTATTGTTGCTTGTTACTGTTGTTGTTTTGTTATTATTGTTGCTTGTTACTGTTGTTGTTGTTTTGTTATTATTGTTGCTATCATCATCATCATCATCATCATCATCATCATCATCATAGTATTGGGATTGAACCCAGGTGCATTCTACCTCTGAGCTACACTCCCAGCCACTTTTATTTAAAAAAAAGGGTCTCAAGTTGTTGAAGTCCTCTGGCAAATTGCTGAGGCTGGCCTCCAACTTGCAATCCCCCTGCCTCAGCCTCCCAAGTCCTGGGATTACAAACACGCCCAGCTCTCGGGACATTTCAGATGTTACCTATTGCAGGGCCAGAAGGGAACCATCATGGGAAACAAGGTTAACGGTCATCTTAAAAAATGACTTGGGCTGGGCGTGGTGGCGCACGCTTGTCATCCCCGCGCTTGGGAGGCGGAGACAGGAGGATCGCACGGGTTCGAAGCCAGCCTCAGCTACTTAGTGAGGCTCTCGGCAACTTAGTGAGACCCTGTTTCCAAATAAAGTATAAAATAGGTCTGGGAGTATAGCCTGGAGGTAGAAAGCCTCTGAGTTCCACCCCCAGTACCACCAAAAAAAAAAAAAAAAATGACTTGGCCTGGGACTTCCTCCCAGAGCATCCTCCCAAGGACCATGCGGTCCCCGGGCTGGGGCCTGAGCCTCACACACTCATCCGCCATCAGGGCTCCCTCCTATGCCGTGGCAGGCCCCACTAACAAGACCACGCGTGAAGAAAAGGGTTGACAATCACGGTTACTCAGCTATCCACCCCACAGAGCTCTCCCTCCCTGCAACTGCAAAATTGTCAAAAATACTCACATCCTTTCTTAGCCAGCACACATCATATGCTTTACATGTGCGTACGTGCATGCATGCACACATGTGTGATGCTGGGAATTGAACTCAGGGGCATTCCTACCTCTGAGCTACATCCCCGGCCCTTTTATGTTTATTTTGAAACAGGTTCTTGCTAAGTTGCTGAGGCTGGCCTTGAACCCGTGATCCTCCTATCTCAGCTTCCCAAGTACTGAGATGACAGATGTGCGGGGCATGTCAAGGTTTTCGTGTGTGTGTGTGTGTGTGTGTGTGTGTGTGTGTGTGTTACTGTTCTGAGGATGGAACTCAGGGGCATTCAACTTCCAAGCCATACCCCCAGCCCTATTTTTTACTCTTTATTTTTGAAACAGGGTCTCACTGAGTTGCAGAGGGCCTCTCTAAGTAGCTGAGGCTGGCCCTCCGTGAACCTGAAATCCTCCTGTCTCAGACTTCTTAGCACTGGGATTCCAAGCGTGCGCCACCACGCCTGGCACGCGCCAGGTTTTCTGCTCTCCTTTTTCTGGGTTCCTGGTCAGCGTCACTGCCATGCCTGGAAATTTGTGGACATGTCAAATGAGAACAGTCGTCAGTCTCCCAGGATCTGAAGTCAAAATAAGCACATCTGAAATGTCGACTTCATCTCTCTTTGTCTTATTCAATTGCATATGATTTAGAACCAGAAAATCATAAATGATTGAAGCCAGGACATAAGCTTCAAAGATTGTCTAGTAAAGGGTTTGCAAACCAAAATGCCCCGGGGGACTCAAGAGGTAAGATAAGTGAATAAAACTCAGTTTAAGTCAGGATGGAGCAGGAGAGTCTGGGAGAGACTGGCGGGCATCTACCTAACCAAAGACATCAAAGCTCTCAGCTGGGCGTGATGGCACATGCCTTTAATCGCAGTATTTTGGAGGCTGAGACAAGAAGATCACAGGTTTGGGTCCAGCATGAGAAACTTGGTGAGGCCCTCTACAACTCAATGGGATCCTGTTTCAAAATAAGAAAAAAAAAAACCAAAAAACAAAAAAACAAGGCTCAGGGTGTAGCTCAGAAGCAGAATACACCTGGGTTCAATCTCTAGTAAAAAAGAACAACAACCAAAAAATGCCAGGCAGGACAACACACACTCGGGAGGCTGAGACAGGAGGATCTCAGGTCCAAGGACAGTGTCAGTAACTAATGAGACTCTCGTCAACCTAGTGAGACCTTGTTTCAAAATAAACATTAAAAAAATAGTGCCAGGCCTGGTGGCACGCGCTTGTAATCCCGGTACTTGGGAGGCTGAGACAGGAGGATCGCTCAGGTTCAAAGCCAATCTCGGCTAGTTAGTGAGGCTCTCAGCAACTTAGTAAGACCGTTCACAAATAAAATATAAAATAGGTTGCAGGGTGTAGCCCGGATGTAGAAGGCCCTTGGGTTTCATCCCCAGTACTACACACATACACACACACACACACACACACAAAAAAAAAATGGGGCTGGGGGTTTAGCTCAGAAGTAAAATGTCCCTGGGTTCAATCCCCAGTACCACAAAAAAAAAAAAGGGGGTGGGAGAAAAAAAATCAAAGAAAAGAAGAGACTTTCTTTTAAAACAGAGAGAAATATTGCTCAGGATAAGTAAAACACACCCGAATACTAAATTCTGAACCCCCAGCCTCTATTTTGCAATTTCTGATGCCACCACCTCTCACTTCCAGATAGAAACACTAAGATCCAGAGAGGGCGAGCTATGCCCCTCAAAGTGGCCCACCTGGTGAGCAGAAAGTGGGAAACTGGACCCCCAGTCCCCTGCTGCTTGGTGGTGGGGTCAACCCTGCCTAGAACGTAATTCTGCACGCTCTGGAGCAAGACAGGCTGCAGGCTCTTCACAGAACAGCAGCCTCCGGGGCTTTGCTGGGCTTGGGAGGGGAAGAAAGTGTGGCTGGTGATGGTCACTGGGAAGTCCACCGGCCTGCTGTTTCCTGACTCGAGGCGGGGGGCCGAGGGACCCCGAGGTCAAGCAGTAATGGCTTTCGCTCCGACAGATGCCACCAGCCTGGGCAGGGCCGCGCCTCCAGACAGCCCGGGAGGCAGATCTGACGCGGCCTCCTGGCCCTGCAGCAGAGATGCCAGGCAGAAGCAGGGACTGCCAAGCAAGCAGGAGAGAAGCCCAGGAAGGCCGCGGTCCCTGGTGCCCAAAGCGTGATGCACCCGTCTTTCCAGATTCTGTCTCTTTAGTTCTCTTCTGTGTGTGTGTGTGTGTGTGTGTGTGTGAGAGAGAGAGAGAGAGAGAGAGACAGAGACAGAGAGAGACAGACAGAGACAGACAGGGAGGGAGGGATGGGGGAGGGGAGAGGGGGGAGGGCGAACACCCAGGGGCATTCTATCTCTGAGCTACACCCCCAGCCCTATTTTTCTTTTCTTTTCTTTTCTTCCTTCCTTCCTTCCTTCCTTCCTTCCTTCCTTCCTTCCTCTTTCTTTCTTTCTTTCTTTCTTTCTTTCTTTCTTTCTTTCTTTCTTTCTTTCTTTCTTTCTTTCTTTCTTTCGTGGTACTGGGGTTCCTGGAAGCCCTTCTACTTCCAGGCTACACTCCCAGCCCTATTTTATACTTTTTTTATTTTTGGAAACAGGGTCTCTTAAGCCAGCGCGGCTGGCTTCGAACCTGCGCGATCCTCCTGCCTCGGCCTCCAGAGTGCGGGGATGACAAGCGTGCGCCACCACGCCCGGCTTTTATTCTTTATTTTGAAACAGGGCCTCACTGAGTTGCAAAGGGCCTCACTAAGGAGCTGGGGCTGACCGCAAAACTGCGATCCTCCGGTCTCAGCCTCCCAAGGACTGGGATGACAAGCGTGCGCCACCACGCCAGGCTTTAGTTGTCATTTTTTAAAAATGTCCTGGTTTTCTCAGCCTTGGCTCTGATGACAAATGGCTGCTGTGTTCAGGGCCAAGAAGAAGTGTGGCCGGTGTAGGAGAAATGAGGAAGGACTTAGAAAGCGGGGGAAATCTTCTCCAACAGAAAATCACACCGCACAGCAGGTATATGCAGGTATGCAAATCGGAGGTGGGCCGGCTACCTGACAGCACGAGGCATGGGCGGACTTACTGTGGTCTTCCGAGGGCCACTGTAGGCATCTGCCCTTGATGGTGACATCAGCCGAGGTGCACCTGGTCGAGGGCTGTCCCTGGCTGCACAGCCAGGGTCCCTGCTCCTGTCCATGGAGAAGTCGCAGTAGATATTTGAAGGAACTGTTAGGCGTCAAATGCAGTTGTGACTCCAAATTTTTTTCCTAGGAATAAAAAATAAAAAAGATTGTACTAAAACACGTGAAGGTGGTAATTAAAAGATGGAACACTTGGCTGCGTAAGAGGGAAAAGGAAACTGAGTCAACAAATGACCTAGTCAGAAGTGAGTTCTAGCCAGACACGTGCCAGTCAGCCCACCCAGAACTTGGGAGGCTGAGACAGGAGGATCGCAGGTTCAAGGCCAGCCTCAGCAAGTTAGCGAGGCCCTCTGCAGCTTAGTGAGACCCTGTTTCAAAATGCAAAATAAAGCCAGACGTGGCGATGTATGCTTATAATCCCAGCATTCGGGAGGCTGAGACAGGATGATCTGGGTTCGCGGCCCGCCTCAGCTACCTAGTGAGGCCCTTTGCAACTCAGTGAGACCCTGTTTCAAAAACAAAAAATAAAAAATAAGTCTGGGGTGTAGTTCAGAGGTAGAATGCCCCTGGGTCTCATCACCAATACCATCAATAAAATGAAATAAAATAAAATAGAGTAGCGGGTATAGTTCAGAGGTAGAATGCCCCTGGGTTCAATCCCCAGTAGCACACATACACAAAAAAAGTAAGTTCTAAAAGACAAACTTATATATGTCAAAGTCCAAACAGTCAACTCCTTTTAGCCCAGACCAGCAAAATCAGGATGCCCGGCATGGCCAAGCTGTTCCTTCTCAAGTGTTTTACAATCTCTATTCAAGAAAGAGTGAAAGCGCTTGTCAGGGGTCCCTCTGATCTAATATAGAAAGAAAGATTAAACAGCTTTTGGACAGGTCTCACCCCTGGGTGTTTTCAGAAATACATATGCCCAGGTGGTGCCAGTTCCAATTTCTGCCCCCGGATCGCACAGTATCCATCTACTTCCACGCAAGCTTCCAAAATGTGACATTTCAGCGCACGTTGAATAGAGAACAGGGCTGTGCAGGACACGTGGTAAGAAGACCTAGACTGTTCTGGGCGTTCTAAGAAATGGATGCATGCCCCGCTGAGTCTTAGGCTCCCTCTATTTTATTTATTTATTTATTTATTTATTTATTTATTTATTTATTTATTGCAGTACTGAGGATGGAACCCAGGGGCATTCGACCTCCGAGGTACACCCCCAGCCCTATTTTTTATTCTTTATTTGGAAACAGGGTCTTACTGAGTTGCCGAGGGCCTCACTAGGTAGCTGAGGCTGGCCGTGAACCGCGATCCTCCAGTCTCAGCCTGCTGCCTTTTTTCTATGTGGGCTGGCGGACACTGTAAATCCAAACTATTATCAAACAATAGTTCCATTTTTTAAAATTTATTCATTTTTTTAAGTGGTGGCGTATGCCAAAAATCCCAGGACTTGAGAAGCTAAAACAGGAGGACCGAGGGTTTAAAGCTGGCCTCTGCAACTTAGTGAGGCCCTCAGGAACTTAGCGAGGCTCTTAGCAACTTAGTAAGATCCTGTTTCTAGGGCTGGGAGTGTAGTTCATTGCCTTTGAGTTCAATCCCCAATACCACAAAACAGATGATAGATACATAGGTAGGTAGGTAGGTAGGTAGGTAGGTAGGTAGGTAGGTAGGTGGGTGGGTGGGTGGGTGGATGGATGGATGGATGGATGGATGATAGGTAGATGATACAAACACACTGAACTAATATTCTTTCAAATTCAAAAGTTAGGAACTTCTTGGCTTTCATGTTTTGCTAAAACTAGAAAGTCATATCTTCCACATAATGATTCATTAAAATACAGTTTGCTTGAAGTGCACACAGAATCTCTTAAGCAATGAAGGTGTTCATTTCCACCAGGACCAACGATAGTTACAACGTCATAGCTATGTGACCACAAGGCGGCCTCAAGGATGGAGCTGAGCCCACGCTCAGTCGGTCCCTGCGATGGGTTGTCCTTGGGACTGCCCTGTATTATATGACTCCTGATGATCCTCTCGACTGAAATCCAATCATTCTACTAGAGCCGCATTGACTAGCACGCAAGTCAACGCGAGAGACTCTTTAAAGGAGTGGCTTCAAGGGATGTGCATGCAAGGCTTCTCAAAGGGGTCCTTTATGCAACATCTCAGGGGTGGTGACCAAGGTCCGCTGCCCTTTCCTGAAACGCGACACCATTTCGGGCATCGCCGTGCCTATGGAAGAGTGGAACTCTTACTGGTTATGTCACGGTTGGTAGCTTTGCAACTCTGTGCTTAGATGTTCAAAGGATTCTGACCCTGCGAGGAAAAATAAAAGGCTATTTTCTAAAATGTGTCTTCATAAACAGAAAACTAGATTGACGGGGTGTCGACGGGAACTCTGGAAATCTAAGTGGGAAACCATCTAGATGATATTTTTGGCTCTCAAATTCCTAAGAGCAGTAGAGATCTTGTTAAATTAGAGCCATAATCTCGGTTGCAATTTTTGGCTACTGGAATCTACTCTTGGGGGGCTGCCTGAGATGAGAAGCACTGGTTTTTGTTTTGTTTTTGTTGTTTGTTTGGTGTGTGTGTGTGTGTGTGTGTGTGTGTTACTAGGGATTGAACCCAAGGGCACTGCATTGCTGAGCTGAATGGGTCACCAAAATTTGGCATATGCACACAATGGAATTTTACTCGGCCATAAAGAACAAAATCTCGTCTTTGGCAGAAAAATTAATGGAACTTGAGAATGTTATACTGATATTCTCAAATATCAGCCTCAAAGAAAAACAAGTAGATGTGTGTTTTCTCTTATATGTGGAAGCTAGAGACATATTTGAAAATAAAGGCAACATCAGATCAATAAGCAGAGACTCCAGGGGACTGACCAGGAGGATCAGAGCTGGAGATGACGTCAGAAAGAGAGTGACAGTAGGAATAACGTTCTGACTGGGTACAAAACCATGAAGTCCAATTTCAAAGACGTGCTTAGGGATGGGAGGAAGGAGGGAGTGACCCGGTGTGGAAGGCACCAAGAACTATGTCCATACATCTCTCTGATACAAAATTAAAAAAAAAAAATAACAGAAGAATCACTGTTTAGAGTGACACTGGCCAATTTACCTATTCAGAGACTGAAGTCTACAACTGGGTTCAACACTAACTCTTGAAAACCCATCTCTCGAGAAGGGCATTCCTTTTCAGAAGTTGCCAGGTGAGTCCATTTTATAAATTGTTATTTTGCAAGTTGTTAGAAAAAAAAAAAAAAAGAATCGGGAGTCCGAAGGTCCTGACTTGAGGCTTGTGATAAGATTATCGTCTCACCTTAAGAATGTCAGGTAAGTTCTCCAGCTCTTCGTCTGGGAAACGGGAAATAATGGTACCTGCATCACATCACTGTTAGGAGGTTCAATTAAAACAAACTAAATACAAGTGCTTTGCAAGAGGTAAACACCTTACACAAATTGATAATGCCGTCATTTTTCATAGTCCTTCAAGCAAGAATAAATTGAGGGTGCTCATTAATGTTGATTAGCTGTAACGGGTTTTAATTGTTATACAAATGGATTCTCCCGCCCCCAGCGGAGCATCCTACAAGCTCCCGAAAACTAAGACCGCTTTCTCAGTCTCTTGTCCAGTATGTGGTACTCAATGGATACAGAAATATTCAATGGATGAATTGGAGGGAAGAGAGAAATAATAAAGAAGAGAGAAGGGAAAACAGAGAGAAAGGAAGAGAGGACAGATAGGATTTTAGGAAAAGTGGAAAGTGTGGTGCAAAGTTCATCCCCTAAATTGGATCCAAATACTACTTGTAACCCAATGTTCTACTAAGGTATTTTAAGAGAATAATACTAGAGTAGTAATTATTGGTTAAAGATATGGTCACATATAGAATATCCCCCGGAAGAGCTCATGTTTTAAAGGTTCAGAGCTGATATAATTAAAGTCGTGAGGGTTGTACTCTCATCAGTAAATAAATCCAAGATAGCGGCAGGTGGGGTGTGGATGGAGAAGGTGGGTTGCCTGAGGACGGGGCTTTTATTTTTCAGTCTCGCTTCTGGTCTCCAGGGTGAGAGAGAAGAGCCTTGCGCTTTCCCTATCTCTGCTGTGTCTACAGTACTTGGGAGGCTGAGACAAGAGGATTGCAGGTCCTCAACCAGCCTCAGCAACCGTATGAGACTCTCTGTAACTTACTGATACCCTACTTCCAAATAAAAATTAAGCAGGGCTTGGGGTGTAGCTCAGAGATGAAATGCCTGCGGGTTATTCCCCAGTTAAAAAAAATGTGTAATAATATTATGTATTATGCATCATTAATTGTCAGGTTTAATTCTTAAAGCAGCCCTATAAGGCGGTCCAGTTTTAATCTCCATTTTACAGAAAAGGAAATTAAGCGTAGCAAGGTTAAATAACCTGCCCAAAGCCATATGGTAAGTATGTGATGAAGAAATGTAAAAAAGTCAAATCAAATCCTATCGTTTAAATCAGAGCCTTGGTCTTGCTATTCCACGATAAATTTTATTTCATTTTTTTAGTCCAGGCACACCCAGAATAAACTTGCAGTGGGTAAAAATGATTGAAGGCACAGTACAGTAGAATAAAGTAAAAGAAGACCTATAAAGTTCCTTCCTCCAGAGAAACATATCATACAAAAAGAACGAGAAAGACAAACAGAATAAGGTCAATGGATGGGAGATATTGTAATATGCTGCCAGGCTGCTTTCACATGAAATTCCATCAATAAATTATTTTTCAGGTATTCCATAAAAAAAGAAGCAGGTATTATCTAAAGACATGGCCAGGTAAAATGACAAATGGCATACCATTTCAATTTCTCTCGGGCATGCAAGTTTTCGCTGAATAAACATAAAAGAAATCAATCTACATGGTGCAAATGTGGGTTAAAAAAAAAACACCAAGATCTATGTCAGCAATAATAAAAGGCATCTACTATTCAAAGCAGCTAGCTCATGGAAAATAGATACGGAGACCAGAAGAGAACTGCATGATGGGAAAGCCCAAGCCCTCTTCCGGTCAGTTCCAAGCTGTTGACATTCAATTAGGGCCAGAGTCTATGGGAACATAGTTTATCAAAAGATTTTGTTAGAAGAACTGAATTGAGAAACCCTGATTGAGATAAAACGTTTTGGTCCTTCTGTGGTCAGCAGTGATTTGAGGTCCCAGCGTTGTTTTCAAATATATATATATATTTTTTTTTCTTTTTTTTGTGAGTCTGGGGATGGAACCCAGGGGCATCTGACCTCTGAGCTACACCTTCTGCCCTGTTGTTTTTTATTCTTTATTTTGAAACCGGGTCTCACTGAGTTGCAGAGGGCCTCACTAAGTAGCTGAGGCTGTCCGCGAACCGCGATCCTCTGTTCTCAGCCTCCCGAATGCTGGGATTACAAGCGTGCGCCACCACGCCCGGCTCTGTTTTCAAATATTAATTACCTCTTGAAAACCTTCAGGAAGCAACATGTATGGCAAAGCGTTACTGCTAATATCTGCATGGAAAATGGAAAGAACTAGGGAGAAATAAAGGGTCACTCTGAAATTAGTCACATAATTCTCTAAACTTACCAACCTTTATTTAGGAAACGTAGTCAAAAAAGAATCAGGCTGCCTAGAATCTAGACTATTAGCCATCTTGAGGTCAAATTTGATCTAGAGACGAATTTTACTTAAATGGGGTTTTTTCTTGTTTTCTCTGGTTTGCATTCTGGATTGGCTGCCAACAGGTAAGAAACTGGAAAATTCCAAAGATCAAAACTGTGGGGAGCCATTAAGGTTTTCCCCTAAAAGAATATTCCGGACTGTCCTTTGCCCAGAGCCAATAAGGTTTGGGGTCATGGAAAGTTCAAGGTCTGAGACAAGCTCAGGTGGGATTGATTGGTTTGACGGTCACGCGCACAGGTGGTGAAGTCACGAGGGTTGATTGGTTTGACGGTCACGCGCACAGGTGGTGACGTCACGAGGGTTGATTGGTTTGACGGTCACACGCACAGGTGGTGACGTCACGAGGGTTGATTGGTTTGACGGTCACGCGCACAGGTGGTGACGTCACGAGGACTGATTGACCGGGAGCTGTATACACAGGACGAGAGTGATAAACCCGGGATCGGTCAGTAGAGATATCGACCCGGGAGCGGACTGGCGATCCTTCCATGATAGAATTAAATATTTTTTAATCAAATTCTTAGAATTGAATTCTTTTCATCCTCACTCCTCTCTTTGGAAACCGTACTTTTGCCGGCTGGCTCCGGCACAAAAAACTCTGGATTTTTCCCTAAATATGTGAAAGTCAAGAAAACAGCAGGCTCTCCAAGCTGATTGGAAAGAATCTGCTAAATTGAGGAGGGGTAATTCCTTCCAGTCAGGGCTTGTGCTTTATAGACTGGCATAGTCCCCATTCATACCATTATCTTGTATTTAATTTAATTTTACTTTATTTCATTTCTTCTCATTATCAGCACAGTCCCTGTGGTCTATCCTTTCTCCTTTTGCTCATAATAGGTTGAAAATCCACGTGGTTTGGTCAAGGTCACAGAGACAGGTACAGTATTAGGCCTGGACCTCAGACCCAAGGCTGTGGAAACCCAGCTTGGTGAGTTAACGTCAGCTTCCTGGGAATCTAACGACGGCCCATAAAAGACTGAATCATTTAATTCACTGCACCATGAAAAGTCTAAAAACTTCTTTAGAGTTATTCCTGTGTCTTCCACGGGCCCTTTATGCCTTTATTAACTTAGCACTCATTGAATATTGATTATATACCAGACACTCTGCTAGATCCTGGGGCTACAGTGATGGACAGATTTCACACTCTGGTGGGAAAGACAGATAGACAAGTCTGATTTCTTCGACTACTCTGTGCGCCTTAAAAACAAAATCCAGTCCAAGTTACTTTATGTTAACACTCAACAAAAAATATGTATCTGATTAAAACATACGAGTAAATAAGGAATCTATTCAAATATCTCATATACATATATATACATATTTTCATATATCTCATGTGGGGAGGGTACTGGGGTGGAACCCAGGGGCTTTTCTACCTCCAGAATATACTCCCAGACCTATTTATATTTATTTGGAAACAGGGTCTCACTAAGTTGCTGAGAGCCTCACTAAGTAGCTGAGGCTGGCTTCGAACCTGCGCGATCCTCCTGTCTCAGCCTCCCAAGCGCGGGGATTACAAGCGTGCGCCACCACGCCCGGCTTCATATATCTCTTAGGGCTCTTCACAATAACCCTAAGAAAGAAGTATGACTCTATGACCTACTTACCAACAAAGGAATCACAGCACTGAGATTGGCTTAGCCGCAGCCAGTAAGTGACAGATATTTTTCCATCCATTACTCAATCAAACACATACTTTTCTGTACAGAGTTTTCTCAGTAAGTCACACCTAAACATGGCAGTACTGTGTGAAGAAACCTACTTCCTGGGACTGAGTGTGGTGGCAGGTGTCTGTAATCCCAGTACTTGGGAGACTGAAATAGGAGGATTGCGGGTTAGAGGCCAGCCTCAGTAACACAGTGAGCCTCTTAGCAGCCTACTGAGAGCTTGCTTCAAAACAAAAATATGCAAAATAAAGGGGTGTGGGGCTAAGAGTGTAGCTCCAAGGTAGAATGCCCCTGGGCTTCATCTCCAGTACCACATAAAAAACCTAGGCCAGCTGGATGTGGTGGCGTACGCTAGTAATCCCCGCGCTTGGGAGGCTGAGACAGGAGGATGGCGCGGGTTCAAAGCCAGCCTCAGCTACTTAGTGAGGCTCTCGGCAACTTAGTGAGACCCTGTTTCCAAATAAAATATAGAATAGGTCTGGGAGTATAGCCCGGAAGTTGAAAAGCCCCTGGGTTCCACCCCCAGTACCAAAAAAATAAAATAAACTAAAATCTATTTTTGGTAGTATTTATAACGTCCTGTCTATCACTTGAGTTCGATTTCTAGCATAGCAGCTAATGAGTTGTGTGACTGTGGATAAATCTCTGTTAAGAGATTCTTCCTTTTGTCATTGATAAAATGTTATTCTGTAAAAAAAAAATAAAAATAAAAAGGAGGTCAGTCCTACTTAGGTGGATGGGATTTTGTAATGTGTAGCGTTCAAAGAAAGTTTGTTCCCTAGTCACTGGAGCAGCGCTATGGATTTATTCATTTTTTTTTTTGGTGGCTTTATGCTCTTAATAATAACTGTAGAGCTAATTGTGCGTTCGCAGTTTAAATAAACTCTAGCTAACGAGGGAGAATCAGACTGGAATACATTTCACAGCCGAAGCTGATTCCGTCTAACAGACGATGGCTTCAATGTGCTGATTCCCCTCACACAAGTCCCACTCAAGTGAGGATATCGGTGTCTTGCAATGCGGTTTTTACATCTCAATTCTACAAAGTCGGATCATTCTTTGACTTTCAGATTTCAGGCGTAGCTTTGCCTTACCATGTCAATAAGAAACCCTGAGTTACCAACTTCTTTTTTTTTTTTCTTACAGACTGCAATGAAGGATGAGTGTCCATGAAGAGGACTTTTCATTTTGTAGGTTTTTTTGATGGCTTATTTGTTCGGTTTAGCAGTGGGGATTGAACTTAGGGGTATGCTACCTCTGAGCTTTACCCTTCCTCCCCATCCCATCCCTTTTATTTATTGATTTGTTTTCATTTTCATATCTGGTCACTGGGGGAACGAACCCAGGGGTAGTCGATCTCAGCGTCCAATCCTTTTTATTTGTATTTAATTTTGAAACAGGGTCTCGCTAAGTTGCTGAGGCTGGCCACGAACCTGCGACCCTCCCGTCGCAGCCTCCCAAGTGCCGGGATGTCAAGAGTACGTCTCCACACCTGGCTCGGTGGGTGACTCCGAAACGCCGCCAAGTAATGAGGATGGTGTCTTTATTAAATTGCTTCGGAAGTCAAGGTTCTACATTCATTTACAGTTACTTAATATTAATATTTTATATGGAAATTAAGAGGGTCATACAGGCCCTGAGAATCTTGGCACCATTATGCCGTATTATGCGCAGTAAAACATTGATAAATGGGAAACTAGCTGAAGGTTCTTTAGCTCGTAATTTTAGAGGGGTTTTTAACTTCCAGGCAGTATCTTGGAACAAATCCCACGTGGCTTCTTGTGTGTAATTTTCCTCTTGATGCTACACGAGAAGGGTCGATGTAACCCTCAGAACAGAGGAACTTAGGAAATACCACTGTTACGAAGATGAGGACCAAGTGGTGGGCGTCTAAGCAGGATAACGCAACTTGTAAGAAGGGCATAGCTTAGGCTGTTCCATATTAGACATTCTTTAAATTAGCCCCAAGATTCTGACGCTGCCTTGTTTACAGAATCTCTTTCAAACACAACTTTATTGAAACATGTTTTTAGCCAGGCATGGTGGTGCACACCTATACTCCCAGTACTCGGGAGGCTGAGATAGGAGGATCGCAGGTTTGGGGGCCAGCCTCCATAACTTTGAGTGCCCCTCAGCAATTTAGTGAAACCCTATTCCAAGATTTAAAAAAAAAAAAAATAAGGTCGCCCTTTGAGGCCCTGAACTCAAAGTCCCAGCTCCCCTGCGTCCCAGAATCCCTTGCTCCTCTAACACAAGGTGAGACATTCTTCTGGGATTGGACACGTGGCCCACCAAAGTGGGGACCTCAGAAATGTCCCCTTGAGCTCCACTTACGGTAAACGGCGCAGGGCCCTGGCAGGGTCTCTTTGCTTACGTGGACTTCCCTCTCCACCTGTGAATCCTGGCCGATGTCTCCCTGGCCCTGGGACAGTCCCCGCAGTGACAGAGGGGACGCCCCGGCGGCCCGTCCCACCGCCATGGTCAGTGCGCCTCACTCCCCCCTGCCCGGCCCCTTCCTGTTACTCCAGCGTGAACGAGGAGTTAGCACCCTGGCAAGGTCCATTTTTATCCTCCAGAATAGTCTCTGTTCTTCAATGGAGAGCTTAATGATTCTCTCTTACGAAAAGCTCCCCTAACTGGAAAAGCTTTTGGTACTCCCTATTTTTTTTCTTATTCCGTAGCTGTTTGAAAGGCTATCGTATTGTTCTGCCCTTATGAAATAGAAATTTGGGATTATTTCCTTTTGCCTCCTAGACTTAAAAGAGGCAGGACCACATTTTTTTTTTTTTACAGTGTTACCGATAATGACTTGTTTGTACACAGAAGTGAGCATGTGGGTGCCTCTGTGTGTATAATAGGTTACATAGAAATATTTTATATATAATATATACAAAATCTATATATAAAAGACATATAAGCCAGGTGTGGTGGCACACGCTTGTAATCCCCGCGCTTGGGAGGCTGAGACAGGAGGATCGCGCAGGTTCGAAGCCAGCCTCAGCTACTGAGTGAGGCTCTCGGCAACTTAGTGAGACCCTGTTTCCAAATAAAGTATAAAATAGATCTGGGATTGTAGCCTGGAGGCAGAAGGGCTTCCAGGAACCCCAGTACCACCAAAAAAAAAAAAAAAGACATATATGCTATATATAAAATACAATATATATATATCATATATAAAATATTTAATATGTAAAAATCTAGCCAGGAGTGGTGGTACACAAATGCAACCCCACTACTTGAAAAGCTGAGACAGGAGGACCGTAGGTTCGAGGCCAGCCTCAGCAAGTAGTGAGACTTTCAACAATCTGGCAAGACTGTTTCAAAATAAAAATAAGATGGGGCTGGGGCTGGGGCTTGGAGGTAGAATCCAAGGGGTTCAATCCCTAGTACCACAAAAAATTAATCTATGTACATACAAGTCATAATATAAATATATGTATATACACATACATATACATACACATATATATACACACACATATACGTGTGTATTATATAGTTATAATTATTAATATATTTTATTTGGTTTAAAAGTATACATATTTCAAGCCAGGCATGGTGGCGCACACTTTGTCATCCCAGCACTTCGGAGGCTGAGACAGGAGGATCTCGGTTTGAGGACGGCCTCAGCTACTTAGTGAGGTCCTCTGCAACTCGGTGAGACCCTGTTTCAAAATAAAGAATAAAAAAGAGGGCAGGGGGTGGAGCTCTCAGGTAGAATGCCTCTGCGTTCCATCTATATATTTAAGATATCATAATCCCTATAAGAGCATTGTAGAAACGGTTTCTGTAAAACCAGTACTAGAATTAAACTAAATTTTATATGCATGTAATTAGCAGCCTGCGTGCCACCCAGTAAGTTGTATTATAGGCTGCCTCTTAATGCTATTATAAAGTATAACTAAAAACTATTATATGCTGATTAATTGCTTCTGCCTGTGTCTCCACACCACCTTGTCCACACATCTAGTCATATGATTTATCATGAATTGTTTTAAATATATCTGACAGCTCAAGGAAGACACACAAGACCGGGGAATAAGGCTTTATAACAACTTTAGCACGCTAACTACTTTATGGTATAACTGAACAATTGCAAACGTACCGAGTTAAATTTTACTGTGTATGTCAAACTGGATTTGCTTTCGCAAATCGTATCCAATAAGGCACTTGTGTCCAGAGCACATAATCATCTTTTAAAAATGCAATAAGGAAAAGATAACGGACCTAATTTCGAAATGGGCAAGAGACTTAAGTAGACATTTCAGCAAATGAGATACGCGGTAAGTAACGGTAGGAAAAGATGTTTAGCACCATTAGTCACTAAGGAAATTCAATTCAAAACTATCATATATGGCCTCGTGTCCACAAGGATGACTAAAATTAAAAAAGACAATAACAGGTGTTAGTGATACTACCCAGGAACCGAAGACTACAAACATTACGAGTAGGAACGCAAAATGGTTATTTCACTTTGATAAACAGTATGACAGTTCACGAGGCTAAAGTATAGTTACTAATATAATCTGGAATCCCACTCCTAGATATTTCAGACAAATGGAAACATACATTCACCCAGACTGATCTGCAAATATTCACAATATCATTATCACAATAACCAGAAGCTGGAAACGACCGTCAATTGGAGACCAGAGAAGCTAAATGCAATATTATCCATATGATGGAATATTACTTGGTAGTAAAAAGGAACCGTCCAACCACGAGACCCTCTGCAACTTAGTGAGACCCTGTCTCAAAATAAAAAAAAAAAAATTAAATAGGGCCGGGGTGCAGCCAAGAGGGGAAAGAAAAGAAGTTAAGAAGGAAAGAAACCAGGGAGGAAGGCAATATGATCTCGTGTAGAGGGCTAAAGGCTGTGGGTTTCATTCCATCTTTGAGCTACTGCTGGCTGTCTGACCACAGCCAGGCCATGCTCTTTTTCAGGCACTCAATCTTCTCGTCTTAGACTGAACGCCTGGCATATCTGGTTTATAATGCTCAACTACTCACAGCTCTGGAGGAGCCGACACCAAAGCCACATCCTAGAAGATAAAATTAAGATGCGTAAGTCAGGTGGGTCCAATCCAAATCTTCTCCGAGGAATTTGGCTTCGGGAACTCTGTACAAGAACTAAGTATATTCCCCATGGCCAAACTATGGAACCTGCCAAGATGACTGTCGACGGACGAATGGATTGCAAAACTATGGGACGCGTACGCGATGGAATTTCACTCAGCCATAAAGAACGACAAAATTGCATCGTTTATAGGGAAATGGATGGAACCGGAGAACATTACGCTAAGTGAGATTAGTCAGTCATAAAGCATAAAAAAAATCAGACGCCCTCCCTAGTATGCGGAAGCTAGGGAGAAAGAGGGTCATGGGAGGAACTCTAGACAAAGAAGGAGAAACCAGAGATGAGCAAATAAGGCGACCTGATGGGGGATGAAGGAGAGAAGAGGAAACTCCCTGACGGTACATGGTGTACATTCACAAACATATCAAAGCCAGTCACTACGCCAACCAGAGAAGGAGGGAGGGCCAGGGAATCGGGGAAGGGGTAAATGGGCGACGTGTGCATGTATGTGTCCACCATCTTGTACTCCATGAAGACGTATGACTACAGGGCACCAATTAAAAAAAAAAAAGTAAGCCGGGCGTGGTGGCGCGCGCTTGTCATCCCCACGATTGGGAGGCAGAGACAGGAGGATCGCGCAGGTTCGAAGCCAGCCACGTGTGTTGGCTTAGGAGACCCTGTTTCCAAATAAAAAAATGTAAAAAAAAAAAAATAGGTCTGGGAGTGTAGCCCGAAGGTAGAAGGGATTCCAGGAACCCCAGTACCACCAAAATAAATAAATAAATAAATAAATAAATAAATAAATAAATAAATAAATAAATATGTCGAAAACAAAACAAAAAAAGAGGTTAACGGGAAGTCGTATCAACTCTTGCCCCTGGACCAGGGCTTTAGATCATTAGTATTCTGAGGATTGACAGGAAGAAAGCAATCCACGGTCTAGCAAGAAAACTGAACCAGCCTGCAGCTGAGACGGTAAGATTTTGAGACGCCATGGCACAGGCAGGCCGGGTTTCTGGAACTTTTCCAGTTCCCCCGAGGTCAAGCAATGCTCTGACTCCTGTCCTTGGACTCTAAGAGACCCGTCTGAATTGTTGGAAAAACATCTGTATCCGTCAGCTTTCTTGCAGCTATAATCTCAATAACTGACCAGGTAACTTAGAGGAAAGGGTTATTTTATTATGGTTTCAGGTGCGCCAGAGAACAAGTCAGAGGGAGGGAGGAGAAAGTATATGCATATATATACAATCTCCAAGGTCGCCCGCCCGCCCAGGGACTACTTCCCCCAACCACACCCTCTTGGACTGCCGGGTACCACCCAGGTAAGTTCAGTACAGTGGGTTTATCCGTCACTGGCATTACAACCCCCATAACTCAATTATATCAACTCTGAAGGTTAATAAATGAGTTCTTCAGGGGATATTTTATATCTAACGATAACATCGCATCTAATTGTTTCGCATTAGCGCTAGGGAAGCCTCCCTTCCCGGCGAGCCCGGGAGGCCCGGCTACAGGAGACGTGGTGTGGACCACCTGGTTTCTCTGTGGTGCCTCCAGGCTGATGCCTTCTGTTTGTAGACGGGCCCTGATTTGTATGGCCTTATGGTTCAGTTTGAGATTTTCCTGACTTTCTGATGGTGCAGAAGAGAAGGACATTCGGTAGAAATCGCATTTCAAATTTGGAATTGGGATCTGTTCCCGGGCTAACAAAATGTTGTATTAGCCTCTTTTGCTTTAATTTCCCTAAATTTTATATTTTTTGAATTAATAAATTTTGCAGTATTAGGGAGCATTCTGCCTCTAAGCTACATCCCCAGCTCTATTTTATTATTTTATTTTGAAACAGGGTCTCACTAAATTGCAGAGGGCCTAAATTCACGAGGCTGGCCACAAACCTGCGATTCTCCTGTCTCAGCCTCCCAAGTACTGGGATTATAAGTGTGTGCCACCATGCCTGCTGTATGAAGCCCTTTTTTTTTTTTTTTGAGGTAGTTGGGATTGAATCCAGGGGCATTCTACGTCTGATCTACACCCCGCCCTATTTTTTATTATTTATTTTTGAAACAGGTCTCACTGAGTTGCAGAGGACCTCACTAAGTAGCTGGGGCTGTCCATGAACCCTGATCCTCCTGTCTCAGCCTCCCGAATGCTGGGATGACAAGCGTGCGCCACCACGCCCAGCTTGAAGCCCTTTCTTGAAGCGAGGCAGTGACAGACAGCCATACCTTAAAATCAGCCCCGTCAACACAAGAGCAAACAACCAAACACTCAGTAATGCACACTGTTGCTAAGCTGTCATATTCAGGAGGTTAGGTATAAGTCTATTTTTTACTTAAGATATTTTCAATGTATGATGGGTTATTAGGACATAACCCTCTTGTAAACTGAGGGCTAAGCCCATTTGATATTCCCTCCAGCAGGCACTAGACACCCATGGCCAACAATAAGAAAGCAATTTCATTCCAAATGAATAATTTCCCCCACATAAAAAAATATATTTTTAAGCTGGGCATGGTGGCACACACCTGTAATTCTGGTACTTGGGAGGCTGAGACAGAAGGATCACAGGGTCAAAGACAACCCCAGCAAGTAGTGAGAATCTTATCAACCTAGCCAGATGCTACTTCAAAACAAAAATAAAATAGGGTTGGGAGTATAGCTCGGAGGTAGAATGCCCCTAGGTTCAATCCCCAGTATCAAAATAAAATTTTTTATATGGTACTGAGAATACAACCCAGGGGCATTCTAGCTCCAAGTTACACCCCCAGCCCTATTTTTTATTCTTTATTTGGAAACAGGGTCTCACTGAGTTGCAGAGGGCCTCACTATGTAGCTGAGGCTGTCCGCGAACCACGATCCTCCTGTCTCAGCCTCCCAAATGCTGGTGTTATAAGCGTGCGCCACCATGCTCAGCTTCAAAATAAATTTTTATATACTGCTATTGGTGCACTGTAGCCCCACATGATAATATAGTTCAGGGTAATAGGGACATCCACGCACACATCACTTGGTAAGCTGCCCACGGGTTCCTCCCTCCTTCCTCCCACACGTGATACAGAGAATGGCACTGGTGATTTCCCCTATGTTTACGACGTCTGTAGAAGTGTTCCCTTCAGCTCTGAGTTAACCCAACCCAAATCTGCAAGGCTAAAACTTCTATCCGTATGTCCCAAGATGAAAGCACTCTAAAATGAGTTAAGCTCTAGTATCGTACTCCTCATACCAGGCATGGTGGTGCAGAAACACCGGGCATGCCAGCACTTGGGAGGCCGAGAAAGGAGGATCATGGGTTCAAAGGGAAGCCTGGGTAACTTAGCGAGACCGTCTCAAAATAAAAACAAACCTATGGGAAGTGTAGCTCAGTGGTGGAGCATCTCTGGATCCAACCACCATCACCACCATATGTGAATATATATATATACATATATATATATATGTATATATATATATTCTTAAACTATAATATATATTCCTATATACTATGTATATATTACATATACTATATATAATACATTATATATTATATAATATAAAATACTATATATTTATATATGTATATATTCACATATACATATATTGTGTGTGTGTGTGTGTGTGTGTGTGTGTGTGTGTGTGTATGGCACTGAGGATTGAACCCAGGGGCAGCATACTACCTCTGATCTATGACCCCAGTCCCGTTTCTATAAATATAAATATAAATATATATATATATATATATATATATTTTTTTTTTTGGTGGTACTGGGGTTTCTGGAAGCCCTTCTACCTCCGGGCTACACTCCCAGACCTATTTTATATTTTTGAAACAGGGTCTCTTACGCCAGCGCGGCTGGCTTTGAACCTGCGCGATCCTCCTGTCTCCGCCTCCCAAGCGCGGGGATGACAAGCGTGCGCCACCACTCCTGGCCCCGTTTCTAATTTTTTATGGGTGCATTGTAGGCATGCATCTCAGTGGGCTAAAAGACTTGTGGAGGCATACATGCACATGTCATCCAATTAGCCCGTTGTGTTTTGATTTTGGAAACAGGCTCTAAGTTGTAGAAGGCCTCATGAAGTTCCTGAGGTTGGTCTTGAACCTGAGATTCTGATTCTCCTCTCTCAGCCCCCCAAGAGCTGGGACTCTAAGAGCACAGCCTCACTCATGGCTATGGATATATTTTTCATAGCCTTTTATCGGCACACTGTAGTCCTACATCATACTGTAGCCGGAGAGTGATGGGGCCCTCCATGCCCACAGCACTGTCGGCTTCTCCCCAGCTCCCTCCCCACGCCTTCCCCTTCCCCATGCCTGATACTGAGATTGGCGCTGATAATTCCACATATATACATAACTTCAGTGGACGTGTTTCCTGCATGAACTCTCCCCACACGCACACCCTCCCCTGGATCCACGCAGCCCCCACTGGGCTGTATTCTCTAGAGTTCCTCTTGTCGCCCAATTTACTCCCGAGTCCCTGCGTGCGAGAGAAAACATATGGTCCTTCACTCTCGGTGGCTGCCCAACTCGCTTAACATTATTCTAAATAATATTTATATTATTTTAAATTAATATATATAAAATATAAATGCTATTATGCTATTATAAAATGTTACTTTCCACACACATAAAATTCCAAAAATATAGTGTGTGTATGTGTATATATATATATATATATATATTTTTTTTTTTTTTTTTTTTTTTTTTTTTGTGGTACTAGGGGTGGAACCCAGAGGCTTTCTACCTCTGGGCTATACTCCCAGACCTATTTTATATTTTATTTGGAAACAGGGTCTCACTAAGTTGCTGAGAGCCTCACTCAGTAGCTGAGGCTGGCTTGGAACCTGTGCGATCCGCCTGTCTCAGCCTCCTAAGCGCGGGGATTACAGGCGTGCGCCCCCACGCCTGGCCAGTATATATGTATTCTTACGACGTCTGGTTAATGCCACTTTGAAAACCGAGGAGTTCCTAACTTTCTAGTCACACAAAAAAATAATGCTGTTCATTGTCAAGAATAAAAATGGATGTCGGAATAAAAGCTGGGGGAGAATTATTCTTGGGCTTCAAATAGACCTTTGAAAATAACTACTAGGTTGGTCTGGTGTGACGGTGTAGCCCAACCCCACTCCATCTCAGCCTTCATAATTTCGTGTAAGTGTCGATTTAAAAATTAAGGCAACCGGGGTGAAGTGTGGGATTCTGTGGTCCCCAATGGTGAGCCCACACATCCTCTGCAATGACTCACTTAGGAGCCCCCCTCCCCGGCTCCGGCGCCCTCACAGTCTGGCTCTCTGCAGTTTCCACGCTTATGAATAGCCTAATAGCTCACAGGGAAGCCCAAACTCTAGTAATTAAAATCCAACTAGGTCATTCTGCTCTGTTCCCCCTTCGTAGAATGGATATTTAAAACTGGCCGGTGAGTGTGCAATATGTCTTTACTAGGCTTAAATGACTTTATGAGCTTCTCCTAGAAGGAGCTAGCATGCCCCAAACATAAAACAATCCCAGTTTAAAGCCTACAGCCTGTCCTTCTACCTGACCGCCCACTCTGATTTCATAAGAGGAGGAAATCCGACAGCCTCGTTTATCAAACTGACCCCATGAAACTATCTTCCCCACACTGTGTTGAGTAATGAAAGTTTAGTCACTTCAGATTTCCCCCCACGCCCCGGGGAAATCCTACGAAAAATACTTGTGACGTGGCATGGTGGAATTAAATTATCACAGCAATGACCCATCTAGCAAAGCTCACTTACGCTCTGAAATGATGGTTCTCTAAGAATTTTGTTCTCCAGGGGCATCTAGCCATTTTTAGAAACGTTTCAGGGCCAGAGTTTTGGGGGCTAAGGAATATGCTAATGATGTCTCAAAGATAAAGGCCAGGGGTGCTACTGAATATCCCCTGACCAAGATTTGGTACCAGTATTGACTGACAATCACACAACACAACACACACACACACACACACACACACACACACACACACTCTGTGAAAAGTCCTATCATCCTTATAATAAGGCTTTATGGAAAGTGTAGGGAAGGTATTCAAGACACTCTGAAATGGCCCAGCTTTTCAGTGTGGTCAAGACGTGAGCCAGGGGGAAGATCCCCACCCATGGGCCTGTGTTTGTCCAATTTTTCTGTCTTACTGGAGCCAAGAGAGAACCTCCAAGCTTTCTTAGGTTTTTTTTTTTTTTTTCCAGACATGAGACAACAGGAAAATTAGGCATGATGGAACTTGGAGCCTCTCATGGTTAGGTACAAATGCCCCCTGCAGAGCTCCTGTTTTAATGCTCAGGGTTGATAGAGTCCAGTCATGAGGGTGGCAATCTCATCAGCGGATAATCCATTGTGGTGGATTTTTACCGGGTTAGTAACCTGGGCAGCTAGGGTGTGGCTGGAGGAGGTGGGTCCCCGAGGGTGTGACTTTCGGTATTATACTTGTGTTTTTTAATAAACCTGTCTGTTCCCTCTTGCTTCAAACTCTACCGTGCGAAAGCAAAGCTTTTATCTCTCCCCCCTCTGCTTCCTGACCACCGTGCCCTGACCTCCAGAGACCCAGCCTAACATGGACTGAACCCAGATTCTCCAAAGAAACAGTTTATCTGGATTTAATTTTTATAACATTGAGGCTGAGAACCTTGCTCTGGAGAAAGTGGGTCAGCTCTGGGGCTGGCGCTCCTCCAGCTGTCCCAGCTGCTGGCGATGCAAGGCAGAATCCCTCTCGACAGCTGCCTTTAGCCAGAGACGGGGGCTGTATCACTCAAGATGGCGTTGCTTCCCGGGGAGCAGCCCACAACCAGTGTCAGAATACAGGGGTGCGAACCCCTCTCTGTCTCTTGGCTTCAATTCAGGACGGCTCTGCAGGGCTGTCCAAGATCCGTACCACTCCACTGGGATCAGCTGAGGCCTCCGTTGCAAGGGCATCTCTGTCCAATTTCCTTCTCTTTCCTCCCGCCTAGGTGCCGTTCCAACCCTCTGCTCCCTACAAACTCACTGAACCCCCAACCTCATCTAAGAATCTGTCTCCCAGGGAACCTGACCTTCACTTGACCAGACCTGGTTGAGAAATCAGTATTCATTGTGAGCAGGTACACCCAGGCATATATATATATATATATATATATATATATATATATATATATATATATACATACACATACATACATATATATATTTTTTTTCACCAATCAATACCAACCATTATGATCGTTTCTATCCTAGTCTCTTTTATTTTTATTTTTTCCACACTGGCTATGACCCAATTCACTGATCTCACGATATGTTAATGGGTCTTGATCCCTGGTGTGAAAAGCATTTATTTAGATGTGCGAACAGATTATCTGTTTTGGTGGACTGCGCTTTTTTTTTTTTTAAAAAATGGGGCTAATTGAATTTCTTCCTGTTACTCAATTTGATAAGCCAATCTGGATCCACAAAAACTAATTAGCTCTCTGTGTGTGTAATCACAGTATAAGAATCTCAGCCATAGACTACTCTTAAAGAAAAAGGCCTCATCTTTAATCATGTATGAGAAATAAAACTAAGGCTAATACATTGTTAGCCCTTGCCAAAAGTACGTTTCTAATCTCGTTTTTATTGCATCAGTAGTAACTAAATTACTGTCACAATAATGCTTAAAGAGTTAATTTTCTGAAGGAAGTAATACATTTCTCTTACAAGCCTGACTTGAATAGTTTTCTTGGGTATCTTCCCAAAGTGACTAAAATCAGAATATTGTAGTGATGCATGCATATCCATGTCTATAGCACCAGAAGCCACAAGAGCCAAATTATGGAACCAGCCTAGGTGTTTATCAGCAGAGGAATGGACCACAAAACCGTGGGGTCTAAGCACAGTGGAATTCTCAGCAATAAAGAACAACAAAAGGTATTAATCTGCAGGAAAATGGAAGGACCTGGACAACGTTATGTTAAGTATGATGAGCCGGTCTCAGAAAGCGAAGGGTCATATGTTTTCTCTAATATGTAGGAGCTAGGGAGTAACTGGGATATAAGGAGGGCTTCCGATCGTGGGGAAGAAACCCCGTAGAAAGAGGGAGATGGTGGAGGGGAGGGGACGGGAGAGGGAGAATGAATAAAGGAAGCGCGTGCACTGACCGTGTACACGTGAGAACGTCAAC
This sequence comes from Muscardinus avellanarius, assembly GCF_963383645.1. Taxonomy (NCBI): domain Eukaryota; kingdom Metazoa; phylum Chordata; class Mammalia; order Rodentia; family Gliridae; genus Muscardinus; species Muscardinus avellanarius. The sequence continues at coordinate 1,893,424 of NC_137808.1, forward strand.
TCGAGCTCAGTGTCTTGTGTACAGCGAGAGCGGGGGGGAAGCTCTTGTGCGTGTTATGTCACTGACAGTCTGCACTACATTATCGGTGCATTATGGGAGACTAAAGTGCACCAATAAAGATGGAAAAAAATAGTTTTCTCGGGCGACGCCCTCTTTTTCTCAAAAGGAGACTTCCACAGATAACACATCAGAAAGGGACAGTGGGGGAAACTGAGGCCCAGGCTGGGTGAGTGAGTCTCCTGAGGTCACATGGCTGACAGGCAGCCATGCTGAAAGAACCATGTAGAAGCCAGGATGCTCTATCTTATCTTGTCCTGTATCTTCTCCGCTTCCTTGGCAGGGAGAGGAGTTTCTTTTATCATAAAGTTTGTTTCTTATGATTTCCCACAGGACTTATTCCAAATAAGGTTCGAAGAACAGGTGAGGTTGTTTTCGACTCAACATCTACCTACCACCGGGCTTGCCGCTGAGATGAGGAGTGTTTTGACATTTCGCGAATAACCTGTAATGGAGGCAGAAACCCAGGGTTCGTTTGCTTTCTTTGATGAAACACAGGCGCTCCCTATATCTATTCTCTCTTCTGGGTGCCTAGAGAATCTGCTAAAACCTGCTGGGTGTGTTACCCCAAAACATTAACTAAGTCTTTGGCGGTACAAAGACTTTATCAAGAGGCTGGAATGATGTCTTGGGAGAGACCGGGCCTTATTTGTTCATTTTGCAGGTAGAGACCTCTTGGGTCCAGCTCTTAAGACAGTTCTTATTCTAAATGAGTCTTATTTTCGTCTTGCCCTTTCTAAACTCCTATTTAACAGGCTTTGCAAGGAAATCCCTTTATCTCTCTTGGATTTCTGGAAATCTTGCTGGCTGGACTCGGGAAAGCAAGCAATTTTGGCTAAGCAAATTTCAGATCTTAAGCATATACTAATGGGAATGTTTGCCTGTAAATATTTTATGCAAAGGCTGTTCGCCTACAATAAACATTTTCAAAAGATCAAATGAAAGTTTTATTTGGAAAGTACCTTTCTCCAAGGAGTTGCAAAATGCTTTATAAACACTGGCTTGATCTAAAAATCAAGATTTTTTTTCAGCTTGAAATGATCTAAATAGATCCTTTCTATTGTGGACTGAACAGAGTTTCTCCATTAAGAGAGAAATATCTAGAATTCCATTCAAAGTTGGGGCATGAAGTTAACCCCAAGTCCCAACTCTCCTTCATAGGAACAATTCTTTTAAGAAGGTCTTGCTAAGCCTTCATTTGTACAGGCTTTCCAGTCCTAAGCATTCCTCCACGTTTATATATACATTCATACACACACACATATATATATAATATATATACACACAATACCATAAAAATATACATTCTATGTAAGTACATAGCATCTATAAATACATGTTAAACTTATAAAATTAAATCGTAATGTATAAATAGATATAAATTATAGTACACAGAATGTGAATATAAATTTATATATTTAAATATACAAGGTACATTTAAATCATGTAATATAAAATATATGTGTGTACACATATTCTTTATTTTGAAACAGGGTCTCCCTAAGTTGTGGAGGGCCTCACTGAGTAGCAGCTGAGGCTGTCCGCGAACTGTGATCCTCCAGTCTCAGCCTCCCAAATGTTGGGATTACAAGCGTGTGCCACCATACCTGGCCGTGTGTGTGTGTGTGTGTGTGTATTTTTTTTTTTGAGACAGGGTTTCCCTCTCTCAGGTTAGCTTTGAACTCCTGATCCTCCTGCCTTAGCCTCCCAAGGGGCTGGAATTACAGGTATGTAGCGCCCCAGCTAGCTTGATTCTTGTATATTATTATCTAATTAAACATGGTCTCATTGGCCTTCCTAATTTTGTTTACATTTGTCGCGTAGTTTCTTTTTCCAACAATTTCTCCCTTCCCCTATTCCAACCCCCTTATAAAGCTGATTGGCAACCCCTTCTGTGTCTTATTTAAATCTAAAAAAAAAAAAAAAAAGAGTCACACAGAATGTCCCTGGCAACCTGATATCAGATATCAGGTTATAAATAGATATCAACCAACTGTGGCCTCTCCCTAAATCACTGCCTTCTACAGACATTTCCCTCGAGGGTGTTCTGAAAAGCGGAAGAGCCGGGCTCACACTGTGGGAATCCCAAATTAAAGCTCCCTGAAGGAGAGCCTGCATTTCAATTCACCTGATCTGTTGTTTACCACATAAATTTCACACTCGAAATCCATTAGGGCTTCAAGTCTGAAATTAATCCCAAGTTCCTGTGCTCCAAGCCTTTGTTTTTAGGATATTTTCAGTGTTTCTCTGCCCCCCCCATACTTTCCACTTATCAGAGTAATGAATGTTCCTTTTAATGTAAGGACAGAGCTATTCGCTCAAGGAAATGGAGTCCTTTCAAAAGAGACCTCAGTTAAAACCCTCAGAACACTATCAAAACGCTCTCTGGCTACGTGGTTTAGAAACCACTTTCCCTAACAGTGGGTTAATTTTTCTTCCTGTTGCAAGAATCTTAACGCACCATTTGAATCGACAGCCAGGATCTGCCCCACTATGTGCGCAATAGACAGACCAAATGGTTCTGAGAGGAACAGTTCTTGGTAGCGCACCCTGAAAGCAGATTTACTTAGTGAACGCAACGTAAGCTCAACTTTCCAAGAAGTTTGCAAGGAAGATTATAGGTTTTAACAAAAAAGAAAGTGATCTTTATTTTTATTATTTTACCTTTAGATCCACTGACAAATCTAAACTTTTTTTTTTTTTTTTTTTTTTTTTGGTGATACTGGGGTTCCTGGAAGCCCTTCTACCTCCGGGCTACACTCCCAGACCTATTTTATATTTTTATTTGGAAACAGGGTCTTTAAGCCACTGAGGCTGGCTTCGAACCTGCGCGATCCTCCTGTCTCCGCCTCCCCAGCGCGGGGATGACAAGCGTGCCCACCGCGCCCGGCAAATCTAGACTTTTGGAATACATTGTTTTTAGTTCCGGTTTTACCATCTGTTTGTCTCTAGCAATCTAGGTCTTTTAGAGAAAGTCAAATATCTATGACCTAGGTTTCCTTTAGGAGAAGGCTTCTCTGAGTTGCTGGAATAAGTCACAATGTCCCATTTCTAATTTTGTCTTTTTCATAAGGATTCTGCAGTCACCTTTAATATATATTAAGATAACATATATTGCCTAAAATTATATATAACTATTAATTATATATTCCATGTGGTATATATTAATATATGCTATATAGTTAGTTATATTTTATATATATAATTACTTTTAGTATATTAAAATTATAAGTGTGTGTGTATGTGTGTACTGGGGATTGAAGCCAGCGCCATTCTACCTGCAAAACTCTCCGCCCCAGCCCTGTTTTATTCTTATTTTGAAACAGGCTCTTGCTATATTGATGAGAGCCTCACTACTTGCTTTGGCCGTCCTGGAACCAGCAATCCTCCCAGCTCAGCCTCCCAGGACCTGGGATGACAGGCGTGCGTCCTGTGTTAATGTTAAGACAGACTTTATCAGTGTGACTTGAAGTTCCCTGGAGAAACTGCATTTATAAATTTCTTCTCAATTTCTGAGACCCTGTTTTAAAATAAAATAATCAAAAGGGCTTGGGGTATAGCTTGGAAATAGGATGCCCCTAGGTTAAATTCCCAGTTTAAAGAGAGACAGGGAGAGAGGAGAGGAGAGGAGAGGAGAGGAGAGGAGAGGAGAGGAGAGGAGAGGAGAGGAGAGGAGAGGAGAGGAGAGGAGAGAAAGATAGAGAGACAGATATATGCAGGCAGGCTGGCTGTAGACTGTTCAACAATGACTCAATGACTACTAGAACACTGTGATTTGGAGGGAAGGAATGTTGTAGGCTAAGATTCACGCTTCTATTATCTTAGGACCTTTAAGAGCCACTGACCTTGCCGGGCGTGGTGGCACAGGCCTGCAACCCCATGTTTGGGAGGCGGAGACAGGAGGATAGCACAGGTTCAGAGCCAGCCTCTCTCTGGCTTTATCTTTGATGTAGGCTTATCGGTTGTTAAAGATCATGAAGAAGGGACCCCAAGTCTACCACGACTTAGGCCAAGTGTAATAAACATTCAGAAAACTAGCTCAATAAAAGAGTCAGCACTGAGTCCGATAAAAACACAGTAGATTTCGAGATTTTGTTTTTTGTATGTGGGATTAGGGACTAAACTGAGGGGCATTGTATCTAGTACTCGGGAGAGGCTGAGACAAGAGGATCTCAGGTTTAAGGGTGGACTCAGCAATACGGTGATACCCTCAGCCACTTAATGAGACCCTATTTTGAAATTAAAAAAATAAAATAGGGCTAGAGGGGATAGCTCAGAGGTGGAATGTTGCTGGGTTCAATCCCCAGGACCACAAAGGAAAAAAAACAACAGCATAAAACCTAGGAGCTCGCATTTGACATGGGTCCGGCGTGTCCCAGAAGCAGGTGGGCTCAGGCCTCAGAGATAAGACACACTGAAATAAAATAAAATTGGTTCTGGCATCTGGCAAAGGGGGGAGCTTCTACCAGCCCCCCAATTGTGAAAAGCACAGGGAATAACTCGTCCGAGTCCATCCAAAACTCTCCAAGCTTTAAGCACGGAGCGTCTCATGTCCCAGGAAACCATTCAGCCCCAGACAGACAATGGCAGCTGGCCTTCCTGGCCCAAGGGACAGCACCCTTGTATCCAGAGCTCATCAAGACCCCAGCTCCCTAGATCCTACAGACCCCCGTACCGCACCAGCCTTCCTCCTCCCGCAGGTATGCAATTAATCCCACTCCTTTTTATTTTATTTTTTAAAAAATAGGGTCCCGTTAGGTTGCTGAGCGTGTCGCCAAATGGCTGAGGCTGGCCTCGAGCCTGTGGCCCTACTGTCTCAGCCTCCCAAGGCCTGTTTGCAGGCGACCACCACCACAAGCCCGGCTGCTACTGCTTTCTGGGTCCCGGTCTGTGGTACCTACTGCCTGGGGCCGGGTCAGAAGTCAGCCGCGGTTGTAGGCCGTGAGCTCCGAAGAGGAAAAATAGACGCCAACAGCAAGCCGTGGCTTTGCGTCCAGGCCCGTTCCTTGTGTAGGGTCCCAAGCCCAAAAGCGCACGCCGGCATCAGCATGGGCACGCGGGGCGGGTTACACCTGCTTATTCAGTACACCTGCACGCCCCACTGTGCGGAGTCCTGGCCCCAAAACCACGCAAAACGCGCATGAGTGAGAGGTGCAGGGACCTGCCATCACCCCCAAGCACGCTCACCTGGGGCTGCGCACGAGGCACCTGCGCCCACCTGCGCGGGCTCAAGTCCTCACCGCCAGCCTGGGCTCCGCTTGGGCCCCCAGGCCTGCTGAGGGAAGGTCTGATGCTTAAAGGCTCATGGACAGTCGGCCATAATGGCGCACGCTGGTCATCCCCGCTCTTGGGAGGCTGAGGCAGGACGATCATGCGGGTTCGAAGCCAGCCTCGCTAACTTAAGAGACCCGGTTTCTAAGTAAAATATAAAATAGGTCTGGGAGTGTGGCCTGGAGGTAGAAAGGCCCCTGGGTTCCATCCCCAGTACCACACCCCCAAAATAAAAATAAATAAATAGATAAAATAAAATAATAAAATTGCCGGGTGTGGTGGGGCACGCTTGTCATCCCCGCGCTTGGGAGGCTGAGACAGGAGGATCGCGCAGGTTCGAAGCCAGCCGCAGTTGGCTTAAGAGACCCTGTTTCCAAATAAAATATAAAATAGGTCTGGGAGGGTAGCCCGGAGGTAGAAGGGTTTCCGGGAACCCCAGTACCACCAAAAAAAAAAAATGTTCATGAGGATTCAGGTGTGGTCATGCCGGTCGTTCCCAGTACTGGGGAGGCTGACACATGAGGATTTAGGCCTATGGCCAGCCTCAGCAACTTAGCGAGCCCTCTACCCCCCCCCCGAAACTTAGGGGAGACCCTGTTTCAAAATTAAAAAGACTGAAAAAAATAGGGCTGGGATGTATAGCTTAGAGGTAGAATGTCCCTGGTTCCATCCCCAGTACCACAAAGTTAAATTAAATTAAAATAGGGCTGGGGGTGTAGCTCAGAGGTAGAATACCCCTGGGTTCCATCCCCAGTAATGCAAAATAAAATAAAATAAAATAGGGCTGGGGTGTAGTCCTATTTAAAGAAACAAAAACAAATTTCATGAGCTGCAGAGGTCCAGTATCTCGGTTTTTATCAGGGCTCTACCACTTAAAAATGTGTGATCATGCCAGGTGTGGTGGCGCACGCTTGTCATCCCCGCGCTTGGGAGGCTGAGACAGGAGGATCGCGCAGGTTCGAAGCCAGCCTCAGCTGGCTTAAGAGACCCCCGTTTCCAAATAAAAAAGTATAAAATAGGTCTGGGAGTGTAGCCTGGAGGTAGAAGGGTTTCCAGGAACCCCAGCACCACCAAAAAAAAAAAAAAAAAAAAAAGTGTGATCAGCCAGGCGTGGTGGCGCACACCTGTAATCCTAGTACTTGGAAGGCTGAGACGGGAGGAGCTCATGTTTGAGGACAGCCTCCACAATGTAGTGAAACTCTCAGAAATCTAGTGAGACCCTGTTTCAAAGGAAAAAACATAAAAAGGGCCAGGGATGTAGCTCAGAGTTCGAATGCCCCTGGATTCAATCCCCAGTAACAGAGGTGGGGAAAGAATGTGTAATCATAGGCAAGCTAATTCACTCTCTGCCTCTCTTTCCTCGTCTATAAAGTGGAAATAAATCTTAATTGTGTCTACTTCATAGAATTAATTTAGTCAAGACCCTGGTAACCCCAGGATCATAAATCTGCCACATAGTAATTACCCCATGAATGATGGTTATTGTATTAAATCCTAATTTTGTGTGTGTGTGTGTGTGTGTGGTACTGGGGTGGAACCCAGGGGCTTTTCTACCTCATGGCTATACTCCCAGACCTATTTTAAATTTTATTTGAAACAGGGTCTCACTAAGTTGCTGAGAGCCTAAGTAGCTGAGGCTGGCTTCGAACCTGTGCGATCCTCCTGTCTCAGCTTTCCAAGCGCAGGGATTACAAGCGTGCACCACCACACCCAGCTAAACACTAATATTTAAGATGACCCAGTCAGCCAGGTGTGGTGGCGCACACTTGTAATCCTGGTGCTTGGGAGGCGGAGACAGGAGGATCGCGCAGGTTCGAAGCCAGCCTCAGCTGGCTTAAGAGACTGTTTCCAAATAAAAATATAAAATAGATGTGAGAGTGTAGCCTGGAGGTAGAAGGGCTTCCAGGAACCCCGGTACCACCAAAAAATAAAAAAAAAAAAAAGACCCAATCATTCAGTTACTTGTGTCAATAACACTAGTCTTTCTGCACTCAAGCAAATTGAGTTGTAATGTTCAAAGTGGTCTGAAGCAACATGCTTCTTGTCCTAGTCCCCTGAAACATCATGTGGACAAATTCCCCCCGCAAATCAGCCTTTGCCCGGTGCCAGTGGTGGTATGCATTGGCCTGGCAGATTGTAAATAAGCACCCCAGTCGGCCAGAGGATCGAGGGAGCCCCCCAGCGCGGGAGGGAGGCTTGGAGACCTCCCAAATTCTGCCAAGACCTATGTAAGCTGGTGAGCCCTTGACCACGCACTTCTCCCCTGGCTTCCTCACCCCTCCCTCTCACTGTGACCATGAGAATATTGACATCAGTACGTTCACTCTTCTGCTCCCCAAAGACTCAAGTGCTCTGAAATGAGGAAAAGCCAAGGCAGAGGACCCAGGTGGCCGTGGGGACTGGCGGGATCCATAGTCTATTAGCACAGGGCGGGGAGAGCGAGGGCGAAAGCGCTGAGATGGGGCTGGCCCTTCAGGGTCACTGCCCAGTAGCAGGGACAGGTCATTTAATTCCAGGACCCTGCTGTCTTTCCTTTGCAAAACAAAGGCACTGGGCCAGATAAACAGTGACTAGCTTCTCTGGTTTCCAAAAATCCTCTCAGTGTTTGAGGGTAGAATGTCAGGCAGCTGGCTTCGGCTGTGCGCGTCTCCTATGTGAGCCACCCCCCCCTGGGTGTCTTGTTCCCTGCGTCTGTCTCAACATCCATTTTCGGCGAGACCATCCAATTGTGCGTTGCCTCTCCTGCTGGACTTGATGTAGGACGGAAGGAATAAGTAGGTAGAAAGGAGACAGACAGGAAGGAAAAGTGAAAAATATAACTTTGATATAAGAAGAACCTGGAGCTAAAGCGCTTCTGCCTCTAGTCCACAAACCAGTCCTCTTTCCCAGGCCTGACTCTCCCATAAAGTCTTGGGAAATTCGTAGATCCGAGAGTTAACAATATTTCCGAGAAAACCTATAATTTAGGATATCCCAGCTGATCTGTCAATCAACTAATGAGAACCCCAATCAACCCAAGATCATCCACCCTAAGGCCGACCAGACCACCTGCCCACCATAAACCGCCTTAGGACTACCGGACTGGGCTCATCCTCACATACCGTCTCTATCCCACCCCTCACGAAAGTCCCCTATAAGAAGAGAACCCTGAATTTTCCAATCTGCCTTCCTCATCTTGAGGGGCCCGCATTCTCTCTTGAATGTGTATTTCCTCCCCTTTTCCCCAATAAACCTCTGCCCATGTCTCTAACTGGCGTGTGCTCAAATTCTTTTCCGTCACGTTAGCCAAGGACCCTGCAGACCCCGAGTCCCTGAGCTGAGAGCTCACCCCAACAGACTGAGGTCCCTTTAGGACAGAGATTCTGTTTTCTCTTTGTTTGTTTGTTTGTTTTGCAGTACTGGAGACGGCACCCAGGGGCATTCTACCTCCAAGCGACAGCCCAGCCATATTTTTTATTCTTTATTTTGAAACAAGGTCTCACTGAGTTACAAGGGGCCTAAGTAACTGAGGCTGTCTGTGAACCACAATCCTCCTGTCTCAGTCTCCCGAAGTCTGGGATGACAAGCGTGCGCCACCGCGCCCCGTTTAGAGACTCTTTTAAATTCATTTCATTCCTAGTGCTGAGAACTCTGCTCCCTTGATGTATTAGTCAAGAATACCAGCAGGGTGTGGTGGTATACGCCTGTTATACCCACATATACACATAGCTAATGTGTCTGTCTGTCTGCCTCTCTCCCTCTCTCCCCCTCTCCCTCCCTCTCCCTCTCTCTCTCCCTCTCCCTCTCCCTCTCTCTCCCTCCCTCTCTCTCCCTCCCTCTCTCTCCCTCTCCCTCCCTCCCTCCCTCCCTCCCTCCCTCTCTCTCCATTGCACATAGGGGAGAAAACATGTCCACGTGTCTTTCTGAGTCTGACCCTTGCGCTACTTTAACACGACGATCTCCAGTTCTACCCGTTTTCCTGCAAAGTGCGTGATTACGTTCTTCTTTCTGGTTGAATAATACTCCATTTCGTATTTGTTTGAGTGGACATACGTGTGTGTATCATATTTTCTTTATCGAATCATCTGTTTACGTGCACCTAGGTTGACTCTCTCACTTGACTGTTGTGACCAGTGCTTCAATAAACATGGCTACACAGGTACCTCTATACCTATGCTGACCTTAATTTCTTTAGGTATATACCAAGGAGTAGAAAACCTGGAGGATAAGTTGGTTCCATTCCTAATCGTGTGTGTGTGTGTGTGTGTGTGTGTGTGTGTGTGTGTGTGTTGCTAGGGATTGAACCCAGGGGCCTTCGACCTCCAAGCTATATGCCTAGCCCCATTTTTTATTCTTTATTTAAAACAAGGTCTCACTAAGTTGCAGAGGGTCTCACTAACTAGCTGAGGCTGCCTCCGAACCCAGACCCTCCAGCCTCAGCCTCCCAAGTATTGGGATTACAAGCGTGCGCCACCACGCCTGGCTCATTCCTAGTCTTTTGTGGTACCTCCATCCTGACCTCCACAGTAATGCAAGTCAATTCACGTGCCCACCCGCACTGTTTAAGGATTTCTTTATCCCTGTAGGCTCACCGGCATGAGGGATCACCTTTAGCCAAATTTCCATATATCAAATTATACACTCATTCCTATCGTGTTAAGCCAATTTCTAAATCTCTACAGGATTCTGCTTCTGACCTACACCCCCAGCCCTGTTTCTTCTTTAATTTTGCAAACAGGGTCTCACTAAGCTGCTGAGAGGCTTGCTAAGTAGCTGAGGCTGGCCTCAGACCTGTGATCCTCCTGTCTCAGCCTCCCAAGTACTGGGATTACAAACATGCACCACCACGCCCAGTCAAGATTCCTGACTGACACAAGAAAAGACTAAATGCAGCCATGCGGTGGTTTTTGCAAGGGAAAAAAAGCTACCGATTAGTAAAACCAGAATGTGAGTGCTAGCTTTCTGGATTCTAGGAAAATCGACAATAAGGACAAGAGCAAACACTTCAACTGGTCAGGTCCAAAGATTATATTTTCTTTCAAAGCTGGGGTTCTGCCTGTTAAAGCCCCTGGTGAATCAGAATTCACAGTGGTTCTTTTGTGATGACTCCAAGCCTAAAACATGATCCACTTTTCTTATACACATGGATAAACAGCCATATCTTGATGGTATGTTAGTTAGGAGCACCGAGAGAGACAAATCAGGGTGTCTACAAGGAATGCGGGTGTGTTTGACAGGAACCAAGACCTAGGACTGTCTAATCAGACACGTGGAGGTAAGTGATATGTCAGCTACTGTGTGCGCAGGTCAGAGTTAACCTTCTCAAGGGTTAGATGAAACCATTTCCTGCATTCCAGCTGGCCAGGCTATGTGCAACATTTTCAAGTATCATGAGGGTTACTGTCTGAGAATGGTTGTTCTTCTTATTATACCCTTCAAGTATGCTAGGCGCCAAGGAACCCAGCTCCTTGCCACACGACGATTCTGGTGTGATTGGCTATTATGAGGGAATTTCCCATTATTATTATTATTATTATTATTATTATTATTATTCAAAAGTCTGCCATTGTGCTTTGGATAATAAAGCCTTTTGATCTGTTAGTGATTACAGTTTCAGCCTTGTGATCCTTCCTGGTCCTGGCTCTTCCAGCATCCTCCTATTCCTCCTCCTGCCATGCCTTCCTCCTGCTTGGGTCCCTCCTCCTAACCCGCATCTCTCCCTCTTGAATCCTATTCGTTCTTCCACTGTCACCATGGTGACCAGTAAGGGCTGTTGACACAGCTACTGATGCTGGCAGATGTATAAGGCTCTGAGTTTGGATCAAAGTCCTACAGATTAGCCGGGCGTGGTGGCGCACGCTTGTAATCCCAGCATTTGGGAGGCTGAGACCTGAGGATCATGGTTCACGAACAGCCTCAGCTACTTAGTGAGGCCCTCTGCGACTTAGTGAGACTCTGTTTCAAAATAAAGAATAAGCCGGGCGTGGTGGCGCACGCTTGTAATCCCCACTCTTGGGAGGCGGAGACAGGAGGATCGCGCAGGTTCGAAGCCAGCTGCGCTGGCATAAGAGACCCTGTTTCAAGAAGATAAAATAGGTCTGGGAGTGTAGCCCAGAGGTAGACAGACTTCCAGGAACCCCAGTACCACCAAAAAAATAAATAAATAAAAATAAAAAAATAAAGAATAAAGCCAAGCATGGTGGTACACGCTTGTAATCCCAGCATTCGGGAGGCTGAGACCAGAGGATCGCGGTTCGCGGACAGCCTCAGCTACTTAGTGAGGCCCTCCGCAACTCAGTGAGACCCGGTTTCAAAATAAAGAATAAAAAAATAGGGCACAGGGTGTAGCTCAGAGGTCAAATGCCTCTGGGTTCCATCCCCAGACCTGCAAAAAAATATAAAAAAATAAAAATAAAGAAAGAAAAAAAAATCGGGCTGGGGCTGTAGCTCAGAGGTAGAATGGGTTCAATCACCAGCATCACAGAAAAAGTCCTACAGATTAAAATATTAATAGCAATAATAAGAACAGCAGCAAATGAAACAGCAAGAAAAAGAGTTAGGGGCTATTGGAAGCAATTTCTGTAAAAAGCATAAGTCCTAGGACACGTTCCACTTTATGTGTTTGGAAAGGGAACTGTTCCCTTGGGACAGGGTTGGACACCTTTGGTGCATCCCATGGCCATGAGTGGCTGACACCAATATTATTTTTCTCTGTAAGAAAGGGGAAAAAAACGATCCAGAAAAAAAGTAAATCAATTGCTTTTTCCAGTATTTGAAAATCCCAGATCTCTGACCATCCCCAGGGGTCTTCGATGTAGGAAGCCCCCTGTGCCTTGGATTAGTGAAAGAAAGGTTAAGAAACAAAATTGGATCTTACCCTCAACATGTTCAATGAAACACTCCAAATTAAGGGAAATAGAACGCTCAGCTTTTTCACTTATTTGAAAGCAATTCCATTCTGCCCACTTTGCCTACCAGCATATCAGATGTTCACCCACCCACTAATAACATAAGGGGGCCTACATGTATCCCATTCTTCTTCTGAAGGATATGTCTTTTCAGACAGAGGAGGAGATAAAAAGGAAAGAGGATTCCCCTGCACAGCAACTTAATCTGAAGTTGTAGGCCATTCCAAAACTTTCTCTCCATCCAGAATTAATATACTTCATCCTCCCTCTTAGCTTATCTCATTTTCAAACTCTTTTGATAGAGTGAAATTCATCTAGAATCAGATAACGCAGGACACATCCAGAATGTCCACGGACTTTTCTTTTACTCCCTCCAACTCTGCCATTCAGATGCCAAGATCACCTGGGGCAGGAGAGCGAGATTAAAAAAGGTAGGGAGCTTGCTTAATAGGCAAGGTGAGAGCATTTGTGATATAAATTTTCTCTTAAAGAGCAAGCCAGCAGATAGACAGCAATGCAAAACCATCCCGAACAACTGTTATAGTCTGATGGAGAATGTCCCGCAAGGAGCTCAGGGTTGATAAAATTAAGTCATGAGGGCTGTAATCTCATAGGTGGATATATGTATTGTAATGGATTTACTGGGTGGTGACATAGACCTCCAGGTGGGGTGAGGCCGGAGAGAGGAGTCCCAGGGGTGTCTTTGTTTTTTGTTGTTTTTTTTTTTTTTGGTGGTACTGGGGTTCCTGGAAGCCCTTCTACCTCTGGGCTACACTCCCAGACCTATTTTTATATTTTTATTTAGAAACAGGGTCTCCTAAGCCAGCGTGCGCGGCTGGCTTCGAACCTGCGCGATCCTCCTGTCTCCGCCTCCCAAGCGCGGGGATTACAAGCGTGCGCCACCACGCCCGGCCCAGGGGTGTCTTTGAATCCCCTTGCTCACTTGGTCTCTCTGCTTCTGGCCTCTGCGATGTGAAAGCAGAGCTTGGCACACTCTGTCTCTCTACTTACCACCACACTGAGCTTCAGACCCCAGCCTCACATGGGCTGAACCCAGTCTCTCCAGGAAACTATGAGCAGATAAATCTTCCTTTCTGTAGGCTGTGTGGTCAGTCCCTTTGGAATATAGCAGTGAGGATGTCTCTAGGCTGTGTGGTCAGTCCCTTTGGAATATAGCAGTGAGGATGTCTCTAGGCTGTGTGGTCAGTCCCTTTGGAATATAGCAGTGAGGATGTTGACCAAGGCAACAAATTTGTCAGGGCTGCTTAGGATGTTGATTTGGGAATATGATTTTAAAAATAGTCCTTTGACCCCGCAGGGCTCAGAAGGAGGAGGTGCAGTGATTAATTTGTAGTGTCTTTCACGAATGTCAAAGAGAGGAACAGAGAGGTGCAGTTTGGGGAATAGCATGAGACACTGATGTAACCAACCTTAGCTTTCTTCTGCTGTACTAAGTTTGAGTTTTCCAGCAGCTCTTCTCATTAGTTTCCTCCTAAGCTCTCCTGTATATATTAATTTCCTTCTAAACCCTCTTTGTATTTATGTCTAGGATTTAGGGTAATGGGTAAAATTTGTAAGTTTTAAAAGAGCATCAGTCTAACCCTTGTATATATGCCCAATCAGGTCACTTTATCACTTTGTCTACTATCATTTTAGTGTGAGATGTGATCACGTTCACTTGGTCTACAGCAACGACACACTGACCTGGCCTCTATGAACACACTCTTGGCCTTACAAAGGAAGACTGGCATTCCTCCTCTTCCTCCTCCTCCTTCCCTTTCTCTTCTTTTCTTTCTCTTCCTTTTCCTTCTCTCACTCCTCCTTTTCCTCATCCTCCTACTTCTCTTCCTCCTCCTCTTCCTTCATCTCCTTCTCCTCCCCTCTTCTCCCTCCTTCTCCTCCTCCTCCTCTCCTTCCTCCTCCTTTTCCTTCTTCTCCTCCTCTCCCTCTTCTCCCTTCTTCTCCTCCTCCTCCTCTTCCTTCTCCTCCTACTTCTCCTCCTCCTCCTCTCTCCTTCCTCCTTCTCCTCCTCCTCTTCCTCCTCCTCCTTTTCCTTCCCCTCCTCCTCTCCCTCTTCTCCCTCCTTCCCCTCCTCCTCTCCCTCTTCTCCCTCCTTCTCCTCCTCCTCCCCCTCCTTCTTTTTCTTCTCCTCTCCTTCACTGTTATCTTTATCATCATCATCTTTTATTCTTTTTGTAGTACTAGGGATTGAACCCAGAACCATTCTACCTCCAAGCTACAGCCTCAGCCACTATCATCATTATTATTATTATTATTATTATTATTATTATTATTATTAATTTGTTTTCAAATGGTATTTCTAGATTGCTGAGAGCCTCTCTACATCGCTGAGGCTGGTCTTCAACATGCAAGCCTCCTGTCTCAGCCTCCCAAATAATGGCTACCATGCCTGGCTCTAAAAAATTTTTTTTCAAAATACAAATCAATCATATCACATCCTGCTGGAAATAGCTCAGTGGCTTCCTATGGCTCCCAAGATGAAGTCCTAACTCCTTGCTGGGTCTTCTGCCTGCATATATAACTCCCAAATCTTTTGTCCAGCTTTCTCTTCTGCCCCATTCTATCCTCCAAACTCTTCTTGACTTCCAGCTGCACTGAGCTCTCAGCTTCTCCCATGTGCCTAAATTCACAAGGCTGGCCACAAACCTGACATCCTCCTGTCTCAGCCTCCCAAGTGCTGGGATGCCAAGTGTGCACCACCATGCCGGGCTGGGCATAAAGTTTTACATGAGAGCTACCTTCCTCGTCATCCTTCAGTATTATTTCTTACATGTGTGTCCTTCCAGGATTTTTGCCTAAATAAAATACATAAGACATAGAGGGAAAACACACATATATGTACATATAAAGTACATTGTAGCCTATGCTTGTCATCCTGGTATCTATCCAGTACCAGGAGGCTGAGACGGCGGGATCGGAGGTTCGAGGACAGCCCCAACATCTGAGCGAAACTCTCAACAACATAGTGAGACTGTGTTTGTTTGTTTGTTTGTTTGTTTGTTTGTTTGTTTGTTTGTTAATGGGAATTTAATCCAGGGGCATTCTGCCTCTGAGCTACAACCCCAACTTTATTTCATTTTTTGATTTTTTGAACACATTCTATTTTGAATCTTACTGCAAAGTTATCGTATCAAAAGTGTATAAGAATACCTATCTCTCAGCATACAGATTTAAGATATAAAACATTAAGAAAAACTGAAAGCCAAATTCTTTTAGCTTTGGTTTCCTTCATCAGTTAACAAAGTCCATTTTGCAAGCATGTTTACGGAAATTAAAGGAGATAATACTTAGAGTTTTGTACATTTTTCCTGGCTCGCAAAAATGTATAAATAGATGACATAATTGGTAGTTATTTTATGCTCCTTTGCCATATCAAATTTACCTACATCTAGTGGGCCCAGTTCTCCCCTTTAATGTTAAGAAACTAGACCTCATTTCTAACCATTGGCCCTAGAGTTAGTACTGTTAATGATAAGAAGGTGCTAAGAAATTGAAACAGTGTGAACGAACTGGTTACAATCTCTAGGGAAGAAAGAAAATCTCCCTAACTATCTTCCCAATCAGTTTTCTAATGACGATTTTCAATTGGTCCCTCCCTTGCAGAATTGGGGAACAGCCTCATACCCAGAGCTCGGACACACACAGGCACTTGGTAAGTGTCTCCAGAGTCTACTTCAAGACCAGTCAGGCAATTGGGGCGGGAATAAAGAGCAGAGTGGGGACTCTGAGGGATGAACGGGTAGACTTCATGGACCCGGGTCCCTATTACAGAAAGATATTGATTGCTGGCAGCACAGCTGAGGGACCGCCTTTGGAAAGGCCATAGAAAGGGGTCTGTGGCTGAGGACCCGGGCTCAGCCCAGGATAAGACCCTTGGCAGGCTCAACCCCAGAATGGCACCGAGCCTGCTTACCAAACAGCAGCTGCAGAGAGAGAGAGTTTGTTGAAACTTCGGCACTCTCCGGGACACAGTGATGCCTTTGTAATCTAAGATGGGGGCAGGGGAGGAAAGTAAAGAGGGAGAAGAAAAATTTAAAAAGGAAGGAGGAGGGAGGGGATAAAGGAGGGAAGAGAAAAGAAGCAGAAGGAGAGGGAGAGGGACAGCCAGGAGTATTCACTTCTTGACAATAAGAAACATGCTCGAAGTAATATTGATCAAATGATCTTTTCCACAACGGCCTTTAAAATAGGTGTTACAGCCAGTACGGTAGCCCAGGCCCGTGATCCCAGTACTTAGCGCCTGAGACAGAGGGATCTCAGGTTGGAGTCCAGCCTCAGCCAAGCAGCGAGCCTCTCGGTAACCTAGCAAGACCCTGTTTCCAAGCAAAAGATAAAAAGGGCTGGGTTGGGGGGGTGGGGGTGGCGCGGGAGTAGAATGCCTCTGGGTTCAATCCCAGGTACCCAAAACTCAAATAAATAAATAAATAAATATATAAATAAATAAAAGAAGTGGAAGCCCTTCGGATGTACCATGTCTGCAATGCAGGGGAGCTGATTAAGCAGAGCTTACGGATATTCTCTTCTTGTTTTAGCAGTTCAACTATTCTTGGCATCCTCTTAAACGTTATTTCTCAGGGGTCAGGCGTGGTGGTGCACGCCTGTGTTCCCAGTACTTGGGAGAGTGAGGCAGGAGGATCACAGGTTCGAGGACAGCCTCAGCGAGTAGCAAGACTCCCGTCAGCCTAGCAAGTCCCTGTTTCAAAATATCAAAAAGGGCTGTGGTGTATCTTGGAGGCTGTATGTCCTCGGGTTGAATCCCCAGCACCAAAAGATATAAATAAATAAACATAGAAGTTTTTTTTTTATATCAGACTCTCCTTTTCTATGAAAAAAGTAGTTACTCTTCCCTTTGTGCCTCATTTATGGATTTTAAAACTCTATGCTAAGTCGGGCGTGGTGGCGCACGCTTGTCATCCCAGCATTAGGGAGGCTGAGACTGGAGGATCACGGTTCGCAGTCAGCCTCAGCTACTTAGTGAGGCCCTTTGCAACTCAGTGAGACCCTGTTTCAAATATAAAAAATAGGGCAGGGGGTGTAGCTTGGAGGAAGAATTGGGGTTCCATCCCCAGTACTGCCAAAAAAAAAAAAATATATATATATATATATATATACACACACACATTATACATACATACATACATGCATACACACACACATCCATGTGCTATTTTGAACTGCAGGGAAAGAGAACTATCAATTTGCTGAACCCCAAGTTCCCTCCTGGACCGACCCCCAGATTTGGAACCTGCCCAACATACGCATACCCAGTGCACACACCGCCTGGCCTGAACCTAACTTTCCCATTGCACTCCCTTCCCATCTCTCCATTCACAGGGAGCTTAAAGTGCTTCCCGGTTCAAAACTTGTTGCTAAGAGCCGGGCGTGGTGGTGCACACTTGTAATCCCAGCGTTCTGGAGGCTGAAACAGGAGGATCGAGGTTCGCGGCCAGCCTCAGCTACTTAGGCCCTTTGCAACCCAGTGAGACCCTGTTTCAAGATAAAGAATAAAAAAATAGAGCTGGAGTGTAGCTCTGAGATAGAATGTCCCTGGGTTTCATCCTCAGTACTGAAAAAAAAAGTGTTACTAAGCAACACACACACGGGCCCTGGGGATTTGGAGTGGGATTCTAAGGCAATTCGCTAATGGTTATATTACTGACGCTATCAACCTGGGAAGACCTCTTGCTTCTTGGGTTTCACCGAGTGGTAACTGGGGAAAAAACCAAATTAAGAGGGCGGATGCTCTGTAGACAGAGCTGTCCCGGCGCTGAGTGGCAGTGACAGCGGTTGCCCACCCTTCTATTCCCCAACAGGAAGGCCACCGCGCCGTCCCCCATTGGCTGGAGCTAGACCTCACAGTCTAATCCTATTGGCTGGTCTTCCCAGCAAAGATTTTACAAATGGAGAAACAGAAAACCAGTACATCCAGGAGTAGAACCCAGCATCAGGTGAACGAGTTACAAAATGGATACCTCGGCTCCGGTCACTAGATGGGAGCCTCCCGGAGTCTATGTCCTGTAATTTCCACGGAAAAGACTGTTTTCCAGCCTTACAACAGCAACACCATAAGCCATGAGAAAAACATGGAGTAAAGTCTCCCCTGGTGTTTTCTGAAAGAGAATGGCTCTGCCTACGAGTTAATTTTAAGCCCCAAGCCCCTGCCTGCTGAAGTCGATCTAAGGAACAACCTAGAGACATGTGCGGCTCAGAGGCCGCTGGGGTCTCTCCAATATTAGTGAAGAATTGAGTAAATTTTGCTAAGTGCTGATTTAAATAAATAGCCAAGGTGCAGCCTGGCGCGGTGGCTCATGCCTCTAATCCCAGTACTTGGGAAGCTGAGCCAGGAGGATCACAGGTTCGAAGCCAGGCTCAGCAACTTAGGGAGACCTTGTTTCAAAGTTAACCCTATGAGAAGGGCTTGAGGGACACCTCGGAGGCAGAATGTCCCTGGGTTCGATTCCCAGTACCGAAGGGATAAAAAGGTCAATCTGCTTTACTTTAAAACCCTGACTTTGTACATGATGTATATCCACAAACCATCAAAGTCAATCACTAAGCAAAACATGAGGAGTGAGGGGGAAGTGTTTGAGGAAGGGTACGTGCACGTGTACCTCCACCATCTTGCACTCCAATGAGATGTATGACAACCAGCACTCGGGAGGCTGAGACCGGAGGATCGCGGTTCGCGGACAGCCTCAGCTGCTTAGTGAGGCCCTCTGCAACTCAGTGAGATCCAGTTTCAAAATAAAGAATAAAAAATAGGGCAGGGGGTGTAGCTCAGAGGTCAAATGCCCCTGGGTTCCATCCCCAGACCCGCAAAATAAATAAATAAATAAATAAATAAATAAATAAATAAATGTATGACTACAATGTACCAATAAAAATATTTTAAAAATAAAGCCCGAACTTTAATGAACTGAAAGTCAAACTCTAAAAAAACATATGTATTGGGTTCAATACTAACTTGAAATGGTCAAGCGATGATTTTAATGGTAAAATTCCACCGCCCGATGGTGGACCAGAGGGAGAAGAGTTGGCCGAATGATTTTTCATTTGAATAGGAAAAATACGGAAATTGTGAAAGGCCCTTATTTGACACTAAAACAAACAAACAAACAAACAAAAAACAGCAGGTGTTACAACAATAGGAAAGACATATGCTGGAAAAAATATTCAGTCCCAGTCAAATGGTGGCCCGTTTTGCTTTTGTTGTTGTTACTGTTTAATCCTTGAAATTGAATCCGGGGTGGTCTGCCTCCAAGCTCTACCCCAGCCGTTTGTTTTGTTTTGTTTTGTTTTCAACTGTCTTGCTAGGTTGCCAACAGTCTTGCTAAATAGCTAAGGCTGGCCTCAAACCTGCAATCTTCCAATCTCAGCCTCCCATGCACTGGAATTACTAACATGGACCACCATGCTGGCTTTCTTCGGATGTTCTTATATGTCCGCTCACTCACAGGATAGGCAGCAGGAGCGGAGAGGGGATTGGGACTCGTCAGGAGCTGGGCTAGTCTGACAAACCTCTAGGATTGAATGGGTTCTCTCTCTAAAACCCTTTTGCTGTCAAGCATGGCGGGGTGGTACACGACAAGCGGTACACACTTGTCATCTCGGTACGTGGGAGGCCAAGACAGACGGCAGGATCGCAGGTTCCCAGGCAGCCTCAGCCATTTAGAGAACCCACAGCAACATGGTCTCCGAATAATAAAAGAAGATCTGCCGGGCGTGGTGGCGCTCGCTTGTCATCCCCGCGCTTGGGAGGCGGAGACAGGAGGATCGCGCGGGTTCGAAGCCAGCCGCGCTGGTTTGAGACCCTGCTTCCAAATAAAAAATATTTAAAAAGGTCTGGGAGTGTAGCCTGGAGGTAGAAGGGCTTCCAGGAATCCCAGTACCACCAAAAGAAAGAAAGACAGAAAGACAGAAAGACAGAAGGAAGGAAGGAAGGAAGGAAGGAAGGAAGGAAGGAAGGAAGGAAAAGAAAGAAAGGAAAGAAAGAAAGAAAGAAAGAGAAAGATTGATTGGGTTGGGATACAGAGATAGATTCCAGATGCTGGCAATGTGAAAATGTAATTCCCACTGTAACAATTTTGAGACGCAGGTCATAAGGCTGAGGGTTAACTCACATTGTTATTGTAAAGTTGGGCTTGTTGCAGTGAGAGCAGTTTGCGGTGAGAAAGGGAGCCCAGCTTCCTCTCACTCTATCTCGGCTGCTATCTTGCCATCTGATGCGCTCTTCCACGTTATGGTTCTGTAAGCAGACTCTCCCTAGCCAGATGTGGTGGCGCACACCTGTCATCCTAGTCCTTGGGAGGCTGAAGCACCAGGATCGCAGGTTTGAGGCCAGGCTCGGCAACTTAGTGAGGTCCCCAACACTTAGTGAGAACCTGCTTCAGCTTAAAAAGGCTGGAGATGTAGCTTGGAGGTAGAATGCCCGTGGGTTCAATCCCCAGTACAAAGAAAGAAAGGGAAGGAAAGGAAAGAAAGAAAGGAAGGAAGAAAGAAAAGAGAGAGAGAGAGAGAGAGAGAGAGAGAGAGAGAGAGAGAGAGAGAGAGAGAGAGAGATATTTCACCAGATGTAGCCCCTGGATCTTATACTTCCCAGCTTCCTTGATCATGACCCAAATAATCTACTGTTTCTAAACAACACCACAGTACAAAGCAAAGCCCAAAGCTCCAGACGACCTGCATCAAATCCAAAACCTGAGCTACTGAGCACTCAGCAGATTCGTTTATGCTGCTGCCCAACCATCACCAACACAAGTCTTTTATATTATTTTACTTTGTTTTCAGCAACCTAGCAAAATCTTGGTACGAAATGAAAAATTTTATAAAGGGCTGAGGGTGTAGTTCAGAGGTAGAATGTCCTTGGTTCAATCCCCAGTATGAGGGAGAAAGAGAGAGAGAGAGAGAGAGAGAGAGAGAGAGAGAGAGAGAGAGAGGAAGAGAAGAGAAACCATACTTCTATTTTGAAGTTCTTGGTTGAAATGAAAATTATAGAAACTAAAAGTCTCATTTCATTCTTCCTTTTTTTTTTTTTTTTTTTTTTTTTTTTGCGGGTCTGGGGATGGAACCCAGGGGCATCTACCTCCGAGCTGCACCTCCAGCCCTATTTTTTATTCTTCATTTTGAAACAGGGTCTCCCTAAGTTGCAGAGGGCCTCACTAAATAGCTGAGGCTGTCTGCGAACCACGATCCTCCCGTCTCAGCCTCCCAAACGCTGGGATTACAAGCGTGCGCCACCACGCCCAGCTAAGTTTCATTTTTTCATTAAACATATAGACATTGACACCTGCCAGAGTTTCTTTCTGGATTATTATGAACTAAACAGCTTACACTGAGAGCAAACTCTGTAAGCCCTGCCCACCGCTGGCTCACATGACAGCTATTCACCATCTGAAGGTGAATAGCACTTATTCTTATTTATTTTCCAACAGAACAGGCTTTTAGCTTTTACTCAATTCTCTAATTCTTAACTTTAAAAGTTAACAACTGATAGTAAAAGAAAAAAAAAAAAACAACAACAACATGATGGAAACCAGAGAATAAAGAAGGAGTTATTTTCCTTCAAGTGCCAAGCCCCTCCCTCCCCATCTGTCCGAACCTCTGAACACATTTGCTGCGACAAATCCCGACCAGGCTATAAGGGCGAGGAATTTGCCTTGAAATCTACAAAGAACTATCTAGAAAGGGCAGTTAGGGTTAGGGTCGTGATCACACAATTTCCAGGTTGCTTCTTTTAACAGTTTGGAAGAAAGACAGAGATCTCATGAGCGGATGCCATGCTGGGTCCCAAGACAGAACTGTGTCGTGAGGGCCATTTGTCAAGGGGAAGGAAGAACCCAGCTCTGGCCAGGGAGTCTCATCTCTTTTCCGGTTTCTTTCCTTCCATCCTGCCTGCCTGTAGCACGCTCTTTTTTTCTTTCCTTCTTTCTTTCTTCTTCCTTCCTCTCTCTTTCTTTTCTCTTTCTACTTCTATTTCTGTTTCTTTCTCTTTCTCTATTTCTTCTTTCTTTCTTTCTTTCTTTCTTTCTTTCTTTCTTTCTTTTTCTTTCTTTCTTTCTTTCTTTCTTTCATAAACATATAAAGCTATTGGAAAGTTCCAAGGCTTACAAGAGATTTTTTTTTTTTTTTTTTTGGCCATACTGGGGATGGAACCCAGGGGCATTCTACCTCCAAGCTACACCCCCAGCCATATATTTTCATTCTTTTTTGTTGTTGTTGTTGCAGTACTGGGAAGGGAACTCAGGGGCATTCTATCTCCGAGCTACACCCCCAGCCCTACTTTTATTCTTTATTTTGATACAGGGTCTCACTGAGTTGCAGAGGGCCACGCTAAGTAGCTGAGGCTGTCCGTGAACCATGATCCTCCTGTCTCAGCCTCCCAAATGCTGGGATTACAAGTGTATGCCACTATACCCAGCTTTTATTCTTTATTATTATTATTATTATTATTATTATTATTATTATTATTTTGGTGGTACTGGGGTTCCTGGAATCCCTTCTACCTCCAGGCTACACTCACAGACTGATTTTATATTTTGAAACAGGGTCTCTTAAGACAGGGAGGCTGGCTTCGAACCAGCGTGATCCTCCTGTCTCTGCCTCCCAAGCACAGGGATGACAAGCGTGTACCACCACACTTGGCTTATTCTTTATTTTGAAACGGGGTCTCACTGAATTGCAGAGGGCCTCACTAAGTAGTTAAGGCTATCCATGAACCGCGATCCTCCTGTCAAGTACTAGGATGACAAGCGGGCACCACCACACTCAGCACAAGAGATTTTTAAATGGTGATGAATTCTGTTTATTTTAAAATACTAGGACATCCTGAGGCTAATTGGGACCAAATAGTAAGAATAATAATATTTTTTAAGCCAGGCGTAGTGGCGCACGCTTGTAATCCCAGCGTTCAGGAGGCTGAGACAGGAGGATCGCAATTTGCAGCCAGCCTTGGGTACTTACTGAGGCCCTCTGCAACTCAGTGAGACCCGGTTTCAAAATAAAGAATAAATAAAGCCGGGAGTGGTGGCGCATGCTTGTAATCCCCGCGCTTGGGAGGCTGAGACAGGAGGATCGCACAGGTTCGAAGCCAGCCTCAGCTACTTAGGCAGGCTCTCAGCAACTTAGTGAGACCCTGTTTCCAAATAAAACATAAAATAGGTCTGGGAGTATAGCCCGGAGGTAGGAAAGCCCCTGGTTCCACCCTCAGTACCACCAAAATAAATAAATAAATAAATAAATAAATAAATAGGATAAATAAATTTTTAAATGCATGAATGGGGGTTAGGAGAGGGGGCGAGGGTGGGGAGGGAGGGTACATTAATGAAGGCAATACTTCCATTGGCGTTAGGCACATCCGTGAGATTACCAAGGCTAATTTCAATATCCTTGCGGCAAAGAGGGGGACTGGGAGCACACCTGTGCCGTGTGCACGGCCCCCATCGCTAGAGAATCATGTAACATAAAGGAATAGGAAAATGCACTTCCACAGAGCTGAGAAAAAGGCACCTAGGTTCCCGAATCCTTCTAGGAACTAGGAGAAAATAGTGCGTTATTTTTTAACCATGAAAACCCTGGACACAAGGTATAGACTGTATTCTCAACTGTATAATTCTCAGCTAGATTTTATTCTCTCTTTTCCATTGATACGTACAGGATGGGGGGGGGAATCTCTTAAAGAATTTAATCAAACTCAGATAACTGCAGCTTGTGAAAAGAGATATTCCTTCCTTCTCTCTCTCTCTCTCTCTCTCTCTCTCTCTCTCTCTCTCTCTCTCTCTCTCTCTCTCTGTTTCCCCCGGTTTCCACTTCTAGACTGCTGCTCCTATAGTTGACTTCTTTCAAAAAATAATTGCACCTATTTTGACTAGCTGGGTTTTGAAGGCACTTCTGCCATATTCATTGCAATGGCAGGCGGAGACAGCCCACTTACTTCCCGTTTCCCAGCACACACGCTGTCAGTGCGTCTTCTGGTTATGAGAGAGATACACGCCCCATAGGACTCTCTGTTTTCAAAGCCAGGTAGATGTGTAATATCTTCCGATATTTTTTTTTTCCTGACTTAAAGAAAAGTCTGTTTAGAAAAAGTGCGCAGCTGCCGGCTGCTGTGGAAGTCGAAGGGAACAGGGCTGCCCGGCTTTACCAATCACCAGCGCCTCTCTTTCCCGGACAGGTCTAGTTACCGTGCCCGGGTGAGGCGCGAAATCCACCCAACGTGAAAATCAAATTCTCTATAATCCGCTTACAGGTGAAGCAAATTAAAAGCTATTTTTATAAGTTTTGGAGCCCAACTCACGGTCTACACCGCAAATGGAATTTGGCATTCAATCCCTACCAGTGACCTAAGGGATCAAAGTTTGTCAAGAAGCTTAGAGCGAACTAAGAAGTCCACTTAGGCAACGGGCTGTCTGCTCCACACTTAAGAAACATTTGCTCTGGCTTCTAAGCAGAATCCGTTTTCTATTTGTGGTGGGAAATAATTCCCCCGCAAATCACTTAAGCATTCCGGTCGAGTGCATTATCTCAAAAACAGCAGGCCTTTCAGCTTCCGTCTTGGTCATAAAATATTAGCAAGTCCAATCTAAGACCAAAACCCCAGCCTGTCTGGAAACAGGTCTTTTGAGATGCCCTCTGACTTAAAATGCCCATGTGCACAAACATGATCCAGCTGAATTTGTGCTTATAAATATCAAAGAAGAAGAGATACATTCTGTAAGGGGGGGGGGATGTACCCAGAAACATTCAAAATTAACTTTCTGGTTTTGCATTAGGGATATATTAACAGGCGGATGTTTAGGAATAGTACAGCCAGCCGGGAGTGGTGGCGCACACTTGTCATCCCGGCATTTGGGAGACTGAGACTGGAGGATGGTGGTTCGAGGCCAGCCTCAGCTACTTAGTGAGGCCCTTTGGGACTCAGTGAGACCCTATTTCAAAATAGAGAAAAAAAAATGTGGCTGGGGAGGTAGAATGCCCCTGGGTTCCATCCCCAGTACCGCAAAAAAAAAAAAAAAGAAAAAAAAGAAAAAAAAGAAAAGAAAAAGTAGCATCACCAATTGGTGAGCAGTATAAATCAAGTCCAGCACAGTGGGTCTTGATATCAGCTCTGGCCAGTTGCCTCTGCGGCCCTATGCAGGTTACCAACCCTCTCCATCAGGGAGTCAGAGCAAAAATTAAATTGTCTGATGTTACAACTCTTCCTTCTTGAGCACTCTTGGGAAATTCAACTTTCGCCAGCTTTATTGTACAGACTTTCAAATTTTTCCATTTCTTCCTGGGCGTGGTAGCGCATGCCTATCATCCCGGTACTTGGGAGGCTGAGCTAGAAGGATTCCAGGTTCAAGGCCAGTCTCAGCAACCTAGTAAACCCTCAGCAACTTAGTGAGACTCTGTTTCAAAATAAAATACATAAATAAATAGGGCTGGGGAGCTGGGTGTCATCCCAGCATTTGGGAGGCGGAGACAGGAGGATCGCGGTTCGCAGACAGCCTCAGCTACTTAGTGAGGCCCTCTGCAACTCAGTGAGACCCGGTTTCAAAATTAAGAATGAAAAATAGGGCTAGGGGTGTAGCTCAGAGGTAGAAAGCCCCTGGTTCCATCCACAGTAGTTAAAAAAAAGAAGAAGAAGAAAAAGAAATAGGGCTGGGGATGTACGTCTAAAGTAGAATGTCCCTGGGTTCAATCCCCAGTATCATAAAAAAAATTCTTTCAATTTCTGATTTTTGCCCACAAAAATCAGAATACAGGAAACACTTCTTACACATGAATCCAAGCGTTTCCATAAACAGAAGCAATTCTCTTTTGAAAGGGAATTCTGCTTTCAGATTTAAAATTAAGTAGTATAGGTAAAAAAAAAAAAAAACATAGTGCAGAGCTTATATTAAATTGTTAAAAACAAGAACTATGTGTGGTGGTTCATGCCTGTAATCTCAGTACTTGGGAGGCGATCCCAGGTTTGAGGACGGCCTCATCAATTCCGTGGGACACTCAGCAACCTAGAGAGACCCTGTTTTCAAACAAAAATTAATAAATAAATAAATAAATAAATAAATAAATAAATAAATAAATAAATAAAAAAAACAATATAGGGCTGGGGTGTAGGACAGAGGTAGAATGCCCCTGGGTTCAATTCCAGTGTCTGTCTGTCTGTCTGTCTGTCTCTCTCTCTCTCTCTCTCTCTCTCTCACACACACACACACACACACACACACACACACACACACACACACACATCTAGTCTTTGGCTTGCCTGCCTCAAGTCCCTGAAGCCGATTCCTGCAGGTGTTATTCTCAAATTAAGTTGCTCAGATGTCCATCTTCCCATTCTTTCCTTGGGGGAGACTCTCTGTAACTTGCCCCAGAACATTCTCGGACCATAGTCCCTCCATCATACTTGGGGTTTTCTGGTTCTTGCAGCTGGTGCTGGCAGAAATCACAGAAGCAAGGGAGAAAACAGAGTACCGCTGACTCGGGAAGATGCAATGACCAAACCTGTGCTGGAGACTTTTTACTCTCTGGTCTCAAAGAGTCAAAGTCCCCCCAGAGCTCAGGTTCGAGGCCAGCCACAGCTACTTAGTGAGGCTCTCAGCAACTTAGTGAGACCCTGTTTCTAAATAAAATATAAAATACGTCTGGGAGTATAGCCCAGAGGTAGAAAGCCCCTGAGTTCCACCCCCAGTACCACAAAATAATAATAATAATAATAATAATAATAATAATAATAATGATACAACTTGGTCTGAGATAGTGAATGTAAAAGGACACCCATATGTGTCTTTTGGCCATTCCAAAGGCTTTTGACTTTTCCTAGCAGGGTCAAAAATTGTTGAGAAACATTAGGTTAAATGTTTTTCGTGATCTGTCCTCAGAGTCCTAAGTGGGTATCAAAAAAATTTAGAACTAACGAGAAGGAAATACATAGCAATACAGACCATTTCCCAAAATGATTTTGTCATGGAATCTTTTTTCATAGACCTGCTTTCAAGATATTATAGACCCTACCTATTCTGTCAAGATCTGCTTGGGACACCCTATTCTGAAACCTTTTAGAAATAACAGGAAAAGCTGGGCGTGGTGGCGCACGCTTGTAAACCCAGCATTCGGGAGGCTGAGACTGGAGGATCATGGTTCGCGGACAGCCTCAGCTACTTAGTGAGGCCCTCTGCAACTCAGTGAGAGCCTGTTTCAAAATAAAGAATAGAAATAAAAATAGGGCAGGGGATGTAGCTCGGAAGTCGAATGCCCTTGGGTTCCATCCCTAGACCTGCAGGAAGGAAGGAAGGAAGGAAGGAAGGAAGGAAGAAAGGAAGGAAGGAAGAAAGAAAGGGAAAGGTAGAAAGGAAGAAAGAAAGAAAGAAAGAAAGGGAAAGGTAGAAAGGAAGAAAGAAAGAAAGGGAAAGGTAGAAAGGAAGAAAGAAAGAAAGAAAGGAAGAAAAGAAAGAAAGAAAGAAAGAGAGAAAGAAAGAAGAATAAAAAATAAGGCTGGGGGTATAGCTCAGAGGTAGAATGCCCCTGGGTTCAGTGCTCAGTATCACAAAAATAAATAAATAAAAATAAAAATAAAGAAAGAATAAAAATAGGGCCTGGGGTATAGCTCAGAGGTAGAATGTCCCTGAGTTCAATCCTCAGTACCACACACACACACACAAAAAAAAAAAAAAAAAAAAAAAACAAGAAATAATAGTAGGGGGAAAAAAGTGAGAGGACATCTTTCTTCTTGCCTGTGGATCTGGGTGGCTTTATGGTGTTTCTTCAGTGGTTAGCAAATAGCTCCTACTGGTTTCTTGAGACCTCCCCTCATCTGTTCTCTTATTTACACCCTCCTCTGCCTTACAATATTGTATAATTTCCAAGCAGCACACGAGGGACTGAAAGATTAGAAGGGAAAGTATTTTTGCCCAGCCCCGCCTCTCCTGACTTCTGTGTCTTCACCTGTTACTTGTGTCTAGCACGCCGAGGGCTGGATTATGCACCCAGACATTTCTCAAGAGAAAGGAATTGGGGCTGAGGCCCACCTGCTCCAAGCTTGTCTGTCAACTCAGCTGCTATTTAGAGCAAGTCGGAGCCCTCAGCTAAAACAGGGACAACTGTTCCAATCCGCGGTAGACAGTTTGGAGACAAAGGTCTCTTCTACAACAAAGACACCCAGCCACCGGAAGTAACTTCCTTCAGCCATAAATGGAATTTCTCATCCTTCCGTGGCCCAATGGACAGAGCTTGGCGTTTGAAACCGGAAGATGGGGATTTGACTCCCCCCAGTTTTTTCTCTATCCCTGTGGTAGTGGAGATTGAACTCAGGGTCATTCTACCTCCAAGCGACATCCCTATTTCTATTTTATCTTTTTATTTGGAAAAGCAGGGTTTCGCTAAATTGTGGAAGGCCTCACTAGCTTGCTGAGGCTGGCCTTCAACCTGCTATCCTCCTGTCTCAACCTCCCAAGTAGTACTCGGATTACAGGCATGTACCACCACCCCCGACCAGAGTCCTAAATGCTGTAGTCACTAAACATGTAATTTCAGACAAGTATTTACCCTCTGGAAACTTACAACACTTTATCTATAAAACATATGTAAAGGAAATGCTGGGTTCATTATGAACGTCAATTATTCATTGAGATGTAAAATGCCTACTGTGTGTCTGGCATATAATAATTGCTTGTACACATTGCATATATAAATGTGTGTGTGTGTGTGTGTGTGTGTGTGTGTACACGTAATAAGCATTACTATCTCCCCCCAATTTACTTCATTCCATTTAATACAAGAAGGTAAGAAAGGAATAGTATTTGGAGTTCAGGCATATGATACGCTGATTTTACATGGTACATAGATTATTTTTTATATATATCAAATAAAAAATACCTCCCCCTAGAACCCAAGATTTCTTCGACAATTTGGCTTAGGACAAAACTAAAGTATTAAGTTAAAAAAAAAAAACAGCCCAAGTGAAAGCAAAATTTTAAGTGGATATTATAGGGAGCCAATAGAGAGCAATCGAAAAGGTGTGTGAGCCGGGCGTGGCGGCGCACGCTTGTAATCCCCGCGCTTGGGAGGATCGCGTAGGTTCAAAACTACCCGCGCTGCCTTAAGAGACCCTGCTTTAAAATAAAAATATAAAAATAGGTCTGGGAGTGAAGCCCGGAGGTAGAAGGGTTTCCAGGAACCCCAGTACCACAAAAAAAAAAAAAAGGTGTGTGAATGGCTGAATTTGGAGAAGTGTGTGTGTGTCTGTGTGTGCGCGCGCGCGCGCGTGCTAAATTATCTGAGGTTCCAGGAGAAAATATGGAGGCTTTAGAAAAACACTTTGCTCTGTGTCTAAGAGGGCAGGACAGATACGGGAGACCAGGACAGTTTCCTGCTGCTGTGGACGTTCAAACAGAGACTGACAGCCCTGTTTGCAGAAACCACACAGTGGGTAAGGTTGGTGAACATTTGGGGGGTTCTGTGAGGGTGTTTCTGGAAGAGGTCAGCAGGGGAATCAATTCACTGAGTCAAGAAGGTTGCCCAGTCTGATTTGGACAGGCAGTGTCTGAACATTGAGGTCATGTGCAACCTAAGGCCAGAGCAAGAATAATTTGCTTTCTGTGTTTGTGTGTTTGTGTGTTTGTTTGTTTGTTTGTGGTACTAGGGATTGAACCCAGGAGTGTTCTACCTCTGAGCTCCACCCCAGCCCTGTTTACTTTTTTATTTTGAAACAGTGTTTGCTAAGTGACAGAGGGCCTTGCTAATTAATTGCTGGGGCTGACCTCGAACGTGTGATCCTCCTGTCTCAGCCTCCCAAGTACTGGGATTTACAGGCATGCACCGCCGTGCCCAGCTAAGAATTCGTTTTCTCTGCATGAGCTGAGATGCCGACTTTCTCTACTGTCCTTGGACCTTGTTGCTCCTGGTTCTCTGGGTTTAGGACACAGACCTGGGCTTCTACTACTATTCCTACCTTCTCCTACAACCACTCTATGCTCAGGCTTGCAGGCTGGGACTAAATTATACCACTGGCTTTCTGGTTTTCTAATTCGTAGATAGAAGATTGTCAGCCATATTGGTCTCTGTAATCAAGTGAGCTCATTCCTATTTGAAAATAAATCTGTTCTTTTCTGTCTCTGTCTGTCTGTCTGTCTCACAGTAGGATATGGATATATATAGGATATATATATATATGTGGATATATGAATATATATATATATATGCATATCCTACTGGTGTTTGTTTTTATTTATTTTCCCTGTAGAAGACTTTAACTAACACACTTAAAGATCCAGGCTTCCCTGGATAATCGGGCTGCGCTTCCATTAAGGATCCTTTTGAACCCCACGAGGCTGTGCTCCTATTATTAGGATTTTTATTGTAGACGCTTACAGACCACAAGGAAAAAACGACTGAATCCAAACCTGAGGACGGGCTCTGCCCTGAGTCACCCCGGCTGAGTGTCCACGGCCTGTCTCCGTCTAGGACGGCATGCCAATTCCCACGGCATTTCACATGTTTATTCGCTGGATCCTCCTTCTGAGAATAGAGTCCAGACCCTCTTTCTGCTCTGATTTCCTTTGGGTATGAACAGGTTGGGAAGAAAGGGGGTAATTAAAGCCCACACTAGCAAGCCTGTCTGAGCAATACATACTCCCCTCTGCCTGGGGTCTGATTTGAATAAGGATGCCAGGTAGGCAGTGCCAAGAGAGAGCTAAGGCAAGAGAAAGCTTCCCACCTTCTAAAAGGACAAGGTCAGACCAGGCTGGCTGAGAATCTTTAACCAGGACCACCTTCCTCCTTTCTCCCCCAGCTCACTTTCTTTCTCCTCTCTCTCTCTCTCTCTCTCTCTCTCTCTCTCTCTCTCTCTCTCTCTCTCACACACACACACACACACACACACAGTCACTCTCTCCATCTCTCTCTGTCTCTGTCTCTCTCTCTTTTTTTCTCTGCAATTTCTGGAAAGGATAAAGAGAAGGAAAAGGACGAGGAGGAGAAGCAGAAGGAGAAGAAGGAGGACATTTTCTAGCCAATTTCTAACCAGTAGTCCAGGCAGATAGATATTCATTGATGTGATTCCTAGAGACTATGGAAGACCCCTGAAATATTTTGAGTAATAATAAAAATAAGATAAAATAAAATAGGGCTGGGGGTGTAGCTCAGAGGTAGAATTCGCCTGGGTTCAACACCCAGTACCACAAAATAAAAAGGAAAAAAATTATTTTGGAAATCCCTTTAGCGGGTAACAATGTCTTCATAAAGCATCTCTCCTCAGGTAAAGGAACACTCATGATTGCAATTCAGGCTTAGATGGTAATACTCTGCTTGATTGTTTCTTTTATTTTCAGCACTAGGGATGGAACCCAGGGTAGTTCTACCTCTGAGCTCCACCCCCTAGGCCTAGTTTTTATTCTTTATTTTGAAACCGGGTCTCACTGAGTTGCAGAGGGCCTCACTAAGTAGCTGAGGCTGGCCGCGAACCACGATCCTCCAGGTCTCGGCCTCCCGGATGCTGGGATTACAAGCGTGCGTCGCCACGCCCGGCTTTCTGCTTGATTTTAATGATGGAGTTTCAGAAATATTGCCACCAATGTGGCTACAATTAATACTGCATGCCTGGTGCTACCCTAAAAAAAGAGTTTCACTCACACCAACACATTCTTGCAGATACCTATTAGATAGGGGGCTTTCATTATTCTTAGTTTATAAGTGAAAAACAATAGGCTTTCGTAAGACAAAGGGCTGGGGACTCTAACCCCAACCACCTGACTTTGAAATTGTATTTTATTTATTTATTTATTTATTTATTTATTTATTATTGTACTGAGGGAGGATGTAACGCAGGGGCATTCTACCTCTGAGCTACACCCCCAGCCCTATTTTTTTTATTCTTTATTTTGGATAGGGTCTCACTGAGTTGCAGAGGGCCTCACTGAGTAGTAGCTGAGGCTGTCCACGCACCTCGATCCTCCTGTCTCAGCCTCCGGAATGTTGGGTTTCCAAGCGTAGGGAACCACACCTGGCTCTGAACTTGTATTTTAAACCAAAGAAATAATTTATGGATCTTCAAACTGGGCATGGTGACATGCTTGTAATCCCAGTACTTGGGAGGTTGAGACCTGAGGATCACAGGTTTAAGGCCAGCTTTAGAAACTTAGTGAGGCTCTCAGCAACTTAATAAGACAGTTTCTAAATATATAGGGCTGGGGTATAGATCAGAGGTAGAACACCCCAGGTTCAATCCCTAGTGCCAAACACACAAACACACAAGTAAAAAAGGAAGAAAGGAAGGAAATGTACAGATCATGTAAATTAGTCCTTTTTCTTTGAATAGTGAGAAGTTAGCCGAACACGGTGGCCAACATTTGTCATCCAGGACTTGAGAGGCTGAGACAAGGAGGATCACAGGTTCGAGGCCAGCCTCAGCTACTTAGTAAGGCCCTCTGCAACTTAGTGAAATTGTGTTTCAAAAGAAAGAATAAAAATAGGGCTGAGGGTGGAGCTCAGAGGTAGAATGCCTCTGGGCTCCATCCCCAGTGCCACAATAAATAAATAAATTGACATTGAAGCGCATAAATAGATACAGAAAACATTATGTAGCTACCAGTATGCAGCTGGTAGCAATAGGGTTGAAACTCAAAGCCAAAGATTTCTGGAATTCTGAGTCCAAATTTTAGCCTCTTTGGAAGAAGCAGATGTTATGTAGCAAAGAGACATGGAAGCTTCTGGGTGCTTAAAATTTAGGGGGGCAGCCAGGCGCGGTGGCGCACGCTTGTCATCCCCGCGCTTGGGAGGCGGAGACAGGAGGATGGCGCAGGTTCGAAGCCAGCCGCGCGCTGGCTTAGGAGACCCTGTTTCCAAATAAAAATGTAAAAATAGGTCTGGGAGTGTAGCCCGGAGGTAGAAGGGCTTCCAGGAACCCCAGTACCACCAAAAAAAAAAAAAAAAAATTAGGGGGGCAGAGAACACAATTATCAACTGAACAAATACCTCGCACCTCCTTCACGGTCTCCCCACGGTGAGAGTGCTGAATCCTAGAGCAAAACTTGCCCAGCCTGTACTGGACGCTAAGGTCCTTTCTGAGAGGCAGAGATGTGGGTTTGGACGCCGATGGGGGCCTGGAGAAAAGCCCCAGCTGTTCCACTCTAGGATAGAGTCACTGGGTTAAGTCCGCCTTGGATAAAGTCATTATCCAGAGAAGCAGAGACGGGGTGGGTACTGCCTCGTGGCCAGAGTCACACACCTGGTGACACCCAGGTTCAAATTTAGGTTTTCTCTGTCTAGTTAGTCAAACGCAAATAGAATCATTTACCATGACTCTGGTTGTAACCGTTTTGGACTTTAGGTGATGTTTTCTTTTTTACTGATATTTTTTGTTGTTGTTATTTGTGTTGCTGGGTATTAAACCCAGGGGCATTCTACCTCTGAGCTACAACCCCAGCCCTATTTTATTCTATTTTTTAAATTTGTTAAACAGGGTCTCACTAAGTTGTTGAGACGCTCGCTAAGTTGCTGGGCCTGGCTGTGATCCTGCGATCCTCCCTATCTCAGCTCCCCAAGTACTGGGATGGCAGGCATGTGTGATCATGCCGGGCTATTTTGTTTTTAATCTGGGGGGTTGGGGGGGGGGAGGAGGAGAGGGAACCAGGTTGTTAAGTGCTGAACTCTCACGGTGAGGGGCATCCTACCCAGTAGCAGCAAGGTAGCCCATTAGCCTCAAAGCATCTCCCAGCTCTCTCAGTGCCTGGCGCAATTCCCTTACGACACTAGCTCTCAGAAACAAGCTGCTTCTCTGGCTTGCCACGGGAGAGTGTGCCTGGTGATCAGGAGCAGACAGAGGGACACTGGAGGATGGAGCTGTAGCTGTGATGAGCCGTGATGCGCTGCTGTCATCCGTGACCTGGTAAAGCCAAGCCCTGCCCCCGTCCCCGCGGCCCTGACCACTGGAGAACAGGCACTCCTAGCAACGACTGTTACCCAAGATGCAAGAGCTGCTAGCTCCATGACACGAAACAGCCCGTGTGTTCCCAGGACCTGGCTGGCATCTGAAGAAAGGCGGTTTGCTCGAAGTAACCAGCTGGCTTAAAGAGCTGAGTGGATTTCAGAGCCCGGGGCAGCGCTGGGCTGCAGGGACTCACTCCTCCACTCCGGGCTCTAGGAGATAGACAGGACTCCTTAATTAGACACCCGGGCCATATTTATGGTCCATGCCTTCAATGCCTGTTAAGATTTTTTTAATATATCAAACCCTTCTGAAATCATCTGCCAACCGAGGAGAAGTAAGGAAGTTAGGGGTCTGAAACTCGGGAGCAGAATTCCGGCGTGGAAATTTTGCAGACCTGGTTTTAACAAACTGTTCACGGCTGCAATTGGGCTGTGTATCCCGTGACCTCTCCGAGCCTCTGATTCTTCTATGTAAAATGAAAATAATAATATTTCTTTCTTTTATTAGAATTGCTTTGAGCCGGGCGCGGTGGCGCACGCTTGTCATCCCCACGCTTGGGAGGCGGAGACAGGAGGATCGTGCAGGTTTGAAGCCAGCCGCGCTGGCTTAAGAGACCCTGTTTCCAAATAAAAAAGTATAAAAATAGGTCTGGGAGTGTAGCCCGGAGGTAGAAGGGCTTCCAGGAACCCCAGTATCACCAAAAAAAAAAAAAAAAAAAAAGAATTGCTTTGAGACTGCATGATAAACGTTAGGTCTTATTATACTGCACTGGAATTTCCTATTCTCTTGTCTGAATGTCCCACTAATACAAAAACTTATGTAGAAATAGAAACCAACACTTGCATCGTGTGTGTGTGTGTGTGTGTGTGTGTGTGTATGTGTGTGTGTGTGTGTGTGTGTGTGTGTGCGCGCGTTACAGGGGATACAACTTACGGATGTTCTACCTCCGAGCTATACCACTGGCTTTATTTTATTCTTTCATCTTGAAACAGGCTCTCGCTAAGTTGCTGAGGTTGAAGCTGAGGCTGGCCATGAGCCAGCAATCTTCCTGTCTCAGCCTCCCAAGTCCTGGGATCGGCAGCGTGCACCACCAGGCCCAGCTGAAGCCTATGGGCCTAGGCTGCGTTACCCCAACATCGGTGCTTGGGACCGGGATTTGAGAGCAGGGCGTTCATTCGGAGGCCATTCTAGGCAGCCCAAGCAGAAAAGTATATTAAAGAATGCACCATCTAGCCTGTTCCTGCTCAGGCCTGTTACTGTCCCCTGATTATGCCTTCCTTGCGGTTGTCTGGCGAGGAACAGGAAAGCTAGGGATTTTTTTTTTCTACCCGAATTTTCCATCATTGATACAGTCAAGGGCCGTGCAGGGTGGAAGCTGAGCTGTTTATCCACTAATTCACATTCACCGCTGGCTGAAGGCCATTCCCAGGGGCGTTGACTCCACCTGCCCTGGGTTCTGGGTAGAAAGCCCAGCTGGCACAGAACAGCAGGAGCCTGCACTGAGGCTGTGAATGCCACGGAAAAACGAGCCGGGCACTGACCGTCTCTCTCTTCCTCTGGATCTCTGGGTCTTAGTACACAGTTGGTGCCCCATAAATGCTAAAGGGATGAAGAAACGGAGGAAATAGGCATAGATAGATGCTGTTAACTAATAATACAAAATAGCACTTAATCAGAAGCAGAGAAGAGGCAATTTAGTTGGGCGTGGTGGCACACTCCTCTAATCCCAGTACCTGGGAGGCTGAGACAGGGAGATCGCGGGTTCGAAGCCAGCCTCGGCAACATAGTAAGACTCTGTTTCAAAAAGACCCTATTTCAAAAAAAATCAAAAAGTAAAATAGAGCCGAGGGAGAATGCCCCTGGATTTAATCCCCAGTATCAATTAAAGCAAAAATAAAAAATAAAAAAAGAAGAGAAAAAAAATTGGGGAGCTGGGAATTGTTAGAAGCATTCTAACTCTGATCTATACACCCATCTCTATTTTATTTTATTTTATTTTATTTTATTTTATTTTATTTTATTTTGAAACAGGTCTCACTAAGTTGCTGACAACCTAAGTTGCCGAGGCTGGCCTTGAACCTGTGATCCTCCTGTCTCAGCCTTCCAGTTTCTGGGATTACAGGCACACACCAACATACGCAGCTAAAAAGAGGCAACTTAAACCACACAGGAAGGTTAAAAGGCAATAGGGTTTACTTTAGTCTAGGAAGGTGCATGGTAGTTTTAAAGAGGTAGAATTTGAACTGGATCTTTAAGGACGGGTGGAATAAACCAGTAGCACGTGGAGGAGTTTGCATCCTGTGAGATGGTGCTGTCGTCATCATCCCCGAGACGAGCACGGCTCCCTCATCCTCTGGCACTGCTCCTGCTCTGGACTCGGCCCATTATCCATCAGAAAATGTGATGTAAGGAAAGCCTCGGGAAACACTTGTCTATCCAGGGACTGCTCTCTCTTGCTGCTCCCGGAAGCTCTGAGATCCTCTAGGAAGCAGCCAGCTTCATGAAAAGTAAACTCTCGCACCTACGAGAGGCTGGGAGACCAGATGCTTCGAAACAAGCCATCGCACAAGGCTCCTAGACCTCCCGACATATGAACAAGGTCGGTCTAGGCGTGCCAGGCCCGGCAGAACCAACCCAGGCTGGAAGAGTGTCGTCAACTCACGGGATTGTGAGAAATAATAATAAATCTGCCAAGTTTGGGAATGAGCCGGGTGTGGTGGTACACACGGGTAATCCCTGTATGCGGGATGCTGTGTGTTGGAGGGCCACTAGTTATAGGCCAGCCTCAGCAACTTAGTGAGGTTCTCGGCAACTCAGAAAGACCATATTTCCAAAAATAAAAAAATAAAAATGGGCTGGGGGTGTAACTTGGAGGGACACACACACACACACACACACACACACACACTTATGAGCAAGTGTTCTACCTGTGTAGTAGAATAGCTCATCAATTCTGGATTCTTCCCTCGTCTTCTTAATTTCTCTAGCACCACGACTGGGTTAGGGCACCCACAGGAACCCTGGGTTATATGATGTATTTGCTATGTAAAGCTGCGTGTCCTATGGATGTGAAACCTGCCTATTTCGGGATCTAAATTATTCAAGCAAGGAGTAAGTGCCACAGAGGATTCCAGGCTAAAAACGCCATCAAACTCTTATCAAATGGCCAAACAAGAGGATTAAAACATATTGTAGAAAATTCAGGGTAAGTCTAGAATTTGAACTGAATCTTTAAGAGACTGAACTTGCAATCTCAGTCCTTGGGAGGCTGAGATAGAGGATCAGATGTTCCCAGCTAGCCTCAGCCACTGAGCGAGGCCCTCTGCAACTATGTGAGATCTTGTTTAAAAAATAAAATAAGGGCCAGGCGTGGTGGCGCACGCTTGTCATCCCCGCGCTTGGGAGGCGGAGACAGGAGGATCGCGCAGGTTCGAAGCCAGCCATGCGCGCTGGCTTAGGAGACCCTGTTTCCAAATAAAAAGTATAAAATAGGTCTGGGAGTATAGCCCCGAGGTAGAAGGGTTTCCAGGAACCCCAGCACCACCAAAATATAAACAAATAAAATAAAATAAGGATGGGAGTCTAGCTCAGAGGTAAAACACCACTGTCTTCAATCCACAATATTAATCAATCAATCAATCAATAGTCTACCATAGTAACCCTTTGGGAAGCTTTCTGCCACAGTTTTGAGCTACGTGTATCTGGTATTTCTAACATACACACACACACACACACACACACACACACACACACACACACACACAGTGAAGATCACAGCAGCCCGTGACTCACAAGACCAAAGCAACTCAGAGAAACACTCCAGGTTGGAAACCACACGTCAAAGCGCTCTGCCTTTGACTTCATCCACGAGGCCATCTTTGACCTTGCGTAGAGGCCCATAATTTTTCCTAATAGATCAGAGTGAGGATAATTTATGAAACCAGGGAAATGGTTGGCCTTGCTTCCCCACCAATTCTGGTGTTCTCTTCAGCATGCCAAGGGACATGGGACCTCGGCCGAGTTACGAGGCTGGGAGAAAGTAAAGGAGGTCGCGTTCAGTTAGTCTTGCTTCATTTAAAAAAACCATAATCCACCGTAATTATGCTAAAGAACCCAGAAATGGCCTTTTCCCTCTTTAGCACCCCCTTTCCTCTACAAACGGGGTGTTTTTTTCTTCTGACTTCAAAGGGAGCTGATGCTCTGATTACTGGTAAGCAGCTTTCTGCTGTCTGCATGGAGACCATGAATCTTTGTGTCTCTGTGGAACCAATTATCTGCAGGTCTGGAAAATTAAGAAGTCGAATTATGTTTCCGTGGACGCACGCTCAGATGCCAGGCACTGGCACAGAGTGGCGAGTTTGCCTTTATTCTCTCTTGATAAATCCTTGTGAAAACGCAGGACTTCAACACCGGGCTTCTCTCTCCATTTGCTGAAGACGTGGGCTTCGAGTTTGGGTGGCTACACAGGGCCTATAGTCAGTGGCCGTGTTGCAGATGTTAAAGTATCACTGATGCCTCGCACACACGATTCAGATCACTGATCACCCTTCTTGTCTGTCTGTTTGTTTGTTTGGTGGTACTGGGGATGGAATCCAGGGGTATTCTACCTCTGAGCTACAACCCAGCCCTATTTTATTTTTTATTTTGAAACCAGGGTCTTACTAAGTTGCTGAGGCTGGCCATAAACATGCAATCCTCCCGTCTCAGCCTCCCAAGTACTAAGATTACCAGCGTGCACCACCGCAGCCTGTTTACTAATCACTTTGAGTAGGGACTATCTGTTGCATACATTCTTCAAGGTTCTCCTATAAGGACAACTGCTCTCATATCTAGTTTTCAGGGGGACGGATGCGATCGCTAGCCCATCACAAGCAGTGCCCAATCACAGCAGAGTAGACAGAAGCCGGAAGCATAAGAGAAAGAAAATAAGAGCCTCGGGCTATATTATGGATAAAAGCAATATTAATATTATTGCCGACCATGTGATAAAGAATAACTGCATAGATCATTAATTGAGCTCTCAGGAGGTATTTGTGTCTAAGTATCAGTGCGGTCACTGGCTTGGTTTGACCTTGAATCAACCGCCTGGGGCTGCTTTAACAAGGACGGATTAAGTGACAGAAATTTACTGTCTTACGGTTCTGAAGGACGGACGTCTAAAATGCAGGTGTCACAAGACCATCCTCTCCCTGGAGCGTCCGAGGGAATCGTTTTATAGTTCTTCTCCTATCTCCGGCTGTTCCTTGATCTATACATATATCACCCCAGTCACAGAACTGTCTTCTCCCAGTGTGAGTCTGCCGTTATGTACAAAGTTCCCCTTTTTATAGGGACACCAGTTATATTGAATAGAGCCCAGCCAAGTGACCTCACTAAATTCTCTTTCCTCTCTGGTTTTGAGGAAACATTTTGAGATACTGAGAATCAGAACTTCACCTATAATCTTCTGTGGGAAATACATTTTAACCCAGAATAGGTATCTATCTAACCTCTCTCTTCTCTTTTACTTTATAGAATAAGGATTCAAGTACTGACATCACAGGGTTTCTGGGAGATTAATCTGATAATATATGTAAAGGGTTCAGAGCATGGTGCTTGGTACAAAGGTGGAACACAGTACGTGTTAGATATTATTACCTTTAAGGTATAAAAGTAAGCTAGGAATGGTGGTGCATTCCTGTAATCCTAGTATTTGGGAGGCTGAGACAGGAGGATAGTAGGTCCGAGGCCAGCCTCAGCAAGTACTAAGGTTCTCATCAGCCTAGTGGAACCTTGTTCAAAAAGAAAAATAAAATATGACTAGGGGTGTAGCTTAGAAGTGGAGTGTCCCTGGGTTCGATGCCAAGTACCACCAAAAAAATAACATAAAATAAAACATAGTATGGGTATGTATCCTTAAAGTTTACTTTGTTTTGCTTTGCTTCATAAAGAGAAACGATATGAATAATATTTTCCCTCAATTCCAAAGGGCATGAAGATTTTTCTAAACGGTATAAGTTGATATTTACAACTTGTACTTCACCGAAGATCTATATGTTTGAATAAAGTTGGCTTTTTATTTAAATATTACCACCTATCCATATCATGATAAAATCACTTTGAATAAATACCTTACTCCCAGCAAGTAAATAAACCTTAAAGGTTAAAAACCTGAACAATTTAAGCAAGGCTCCTTCTAGAATATCCCTAAAATAAAAGAAATAAAGGCTCCAAAATATAATATCAGGGATATGTATCCCCCCCACCACCACGCTGATGTAGGTAAATTATATTTCTGATACCAAGAGACAGACTCAGATACGAAACAGAAGATGACTGTAGTTTTTAATTCAATTTCTAACTCTACCCCTTGTGGGCTTTATGGCCAGTGGGCAATTATTTCTTTGTAAAATTATTTCTGTAAATTATTTCTGTAAAACAGTCTATCAAGAGATAGGTAGAAAAATGTCGTCAGTGGAAAAGGTATTTATATCCCTAACCCGCCGAACACCGTAGTTCAGCCCAGCCACCTCAAAAGCGCTCGGGACACTGACGAAAGCTTACAATTGGGCCAAATCAGAAGATACTTTATAACGACATCTTGAAGAGCTCAGGTAATTCTGTGGGGTACTGAACTGAAAATGTGAAACTGAATGGGTGTTGGTTCTCATCAGCCTAGTGGGACCCAGTTTCAAAATAAAAATAAAACGGGGATAGGGGTGTCGCTCGGTGGTAGAAAAGGAGAAGAGGAATGAGTGTCAACTCTTGGCGCAAGACCATGGAGTTGGGAAATTTTAAACCGATTCCCCATAGGTCAGGGACAGTGTACCATCCTGCAGCCTTCAAAGGCAGGAAATGTTGATGTACGCTGGCAAAGAGTTCTACACAGAGATGGCAGCGATGATCGTAGGACCACGTAAATGTACTTTCTGCCACCGCTACAGTCGGAATTTGGTGTGACTGTGTCTCCCAAGGCTTTGCGTATTAAAACTGAGTCCCCACCGTGCGGGGAAACTCGGCAGGCACGGTGGCACAGGCCTGTAGTCCCAGTACGTGGGAGGCTGAGACTGGAGGATCGATCGAATTGACTGAAGGTTCAAGGCTAGCGTGTCTTAATTTAGGAAGATGCTGTTTCAAAATAAAAAAAAAAAGAAGAAAATAGGGCTGAGGGTCTAGCTCAGAGGCAGATTGCCTCTGAGTTCAATTCTCAGAAACACACACACACACACACACACACACACACACACACACACACACGTCAAGAGAAAAGGACAAAGGAAATTTAACTTAATCTGACTGTGGTGTTGAGAGGTGGGGCCTTTGGGAAGTGATCAGGATTCGATGTTTAGATATTGTGTTTAGATATTGTGTTTAGATATATATTTAGATTTATGTTTACATATATGTTTAGATATTGGTGGCTTTACAAGAAGATGGTGAGAGGCCAGAAGGTAGACATCCACATTCCAGTGCCCCCCACACCTCGCCTCTTGCCATGTGAGGCTCTGTATCAGCCCAGGGCTCTGCTAGCAAGTAATTTATCACCAGCTGCACCTCTCCATCTTGAACCTCCAGAATCAGGAGCCAAAATGG
Source organism: Muscardinus avellanarius (assembly GCF_963383645.1). Lineage (NCBI taxonomy): Eukaryota > Metazoa > Chordata > Mammalia > Rodentia > Gliridae > Muscardinus > Muscardinus avellanarius. Next base: position 1,935,139 of record NC_137808.1, read on the forward strand.
TCTTCTTTTGCTCATAAAGTACCCTGCCTCGGTTATTTCGTTATAGTACCATGAAGCCAACTAATACTTAAAGGAACTCCGCACTTAAATGGCCAAGATGGCAGATTATTACTTTATGATGTAGTCTCCTATGATTTTGAAGGCAAATTAATTTTAAAGACAAGGTAAATGAATGCTGAAAAACAGAATGATACACTAAGTGATGTAGAACCTAAAATACAGCAAGCAGCTATAAGATACATCCCATCAGTAAGATTCCCCTTCCTACCTACCAACCAATTCTTGGTAAAAATTGAAAGAAAGAAAGAAAGAAAAGAAAGAGAGAGAGAGAGAAAGAAAGAAAGAAAGAAAGAAAGAAAGAAAGAAAGGAAGGAAGGAAGGAAGGAAGGAAGGAAGGAAGAATCGGGGTGTGCAATTCACAGCAAAGAATTTGCTGTGAGAGACTCAGGTAATCCACTAACCCTCGACTGTTGAGTGAACGTCATTAAGGAGGTGAAGCACACTGGATCAGGAGATAAGAAAACTAGTCCCTGTGATGCTAGTGCCTGGTCCTGTCATCCTAAGCAAACCACTTAGCTCCCTCTACCTATCTTCTCATCTGTCAAATAAGAAATCTGAGCTAGAGGATTCACATTAAATCCAAGTCTTTATAGACTTTCATCATAGAAATAAAGCCCAAACGTGGTATTTAAGAACGACGCTCAGTATGCTAATGTTTACTTCTAATGCGGAAAAGTTAAAAAGAAAAGAAAAGATCTTTTACCATGTTACCATGATACACCTGCCAAAGGGAAGAGGTAGATAAGTTAAAAGACAAGGTGAAATGAGAAATTAAGAGTAAAACGGCACACTATTCTAAGTCAGATTACTGTAATTAGTAGTAACCAGCACGGTGGCCCACACCTGTAATCCCAGTACTCGAGAGTCGGAGACATGAGAATCTCAGGTTGAAGGACAACCTCAGTAACTTAGCAAAACCCTGTTTCAAAATAATAAAATAAAATAAAATAAAATAGGGCTGGGGGTATAGCTCAGAGGTAGAGTGCCCCTGGGTTCCATCCCAGTGACCCCTGTTTTAGAGATATATTGCGCAATGATATTCATAATCTTGAAACCACTGAAACATACAGATGCAAACAGTAATGGTGGCAGATTTTACATAATGTGTTTTATTGTTTTACGGAAACTAAAGAATATGGAGACCTATTTTCTTTCTTTAATCTCCTTACTTTTCACCAACAATATCACTGGCTTGCAAACATTTTGAGAACATCAAATCCATCCTGCCTCGGAAAATTTCATGGGAAAAGAGCTGAAAACACGGGGGTAGAAATTCTCCCACTGGCGTCATTGCGCGTAGGTGAAATTACCAATGCCAATATCGGCGTCAGGCATGGGGAAAAGGAGGGAGCCGGGGGCAGCCCACCCAGTGCCATGAGCACGTAGGTCCCTGACGCTCTGAGCTGGGTCATGATGCCAGCCTGCAACGCACCAGTAAAAGTATATCTATTTAAATGCATGAGATAAGAAAGAAAATTAAATTGGAAGTGGGGCACCTGATGGGGTCCTAAACCACCCAGGATAGCCTCCCCCTCTCAGCCCTTCAGAGACCCCCTGCTTCTCCCGTAGGTTGGTTTTAAAATCAGTGCTGCATACTGTATGAAGAAATGTAAATACTTTCTTACCATGTGTTCAACTGGGGATTCATCAATAATGGTCGAGCTTTACTAGCCTAAGCTCTGCAATCCATCTAACCATTTATTGTAAATGATGTATAAATGGACTTTGGAGGGGGGATTTCTATCTGCATTCGTGGAGAGTTTTCAGAAATGTGATGGAGATGAACAGATACATTCATCAACCCCAGAGCTCAGCACACGCTCAATAAAGCTATGTAGAGCTGCCGGGGGTCTGTATGAATGTGATGGCATGCTGTTGTAATTCCAGTACTTGAGAGGCTGAGACGGAAGGATCACAGGTTCAAGGCCAGCCTCAGAAATTTAGCTAGGCCCTCCACAACTTAAACTGGGCGTGGTGGCCCACGCTTGTCCTCCCAGTACTCGGGAGGCTGAGACAGGAGGATTGCAGTTTGTGGACAGCCTCAGTTACTCAGTGAGGCCCTTTGTAACTCAATGAGACACTGTTTCAAAGTAAAGAATAAAATAGGGCTGGGGGTGTAGCTCAAAGGTAAAATGTCCCTGGGTTCCATTCCCAGTGCCACAAAAATATTTTAAAAATAATAAAAAGCCAGGTGTGGTCGCACATGCTTGTAATCCTAGCATTTGGGAGGCTGAGACAGGAGGACTGCGGTTCGGGCCAGCCTCTGCTACTAGAGGCCCTTTGCAACTCAGTGAGACCCTGTTTCAAAATAAAGAATAAAAAATAGAGCTGGGGTGTAGCTCAGAGATAGACTGCCCCTGGGATTCACCCTAGTACTGCAAAAAAATAATAATAATAATAAATAAAATTAAATTAAATTAAAAATAAAAGAATAATATAGGCCTGAGGAGGGTACTGTGCACAGGTAGAATGCTCCTGAGTCTCACCTCAGTGCCACAAAAGCAAAACAAAACCAAAAAATATGTGTCTTACTAAAATCACGAAGGCCTCCACACGCTAGAAAAATCACGGCAGAAAGAGAATTGTATTCCCTCATTCACATTTCTTTGTTATCAACTACATTCTAGGCAGTTGTTAAACTCAGGGGTTAAAAACACGAGTCAGAGGCAGTCTCTGCCCTCAGGCTGCTCACGGTGGTGTGACGGGAATATTTATAAACAGACCCTTGTAAGATGTGAAGCCAGGAAAGAGAAACTCGCACAGGTCACGACAGTTTCAAGCAAGCAGATGAGAAGCCAGGAAGGTTTCTTTCTTTCCTTCCTTCCTTCTTTCCTTCTTTCTTTCTTTTTCTTTCTTTTTCTTTCTTTCTTTTTCTTTCTTTCTTTTTCTTTCTTTCTTTTTCTTTCTTTCTTCTCTTTTTCTTTCTCTTTCCTCTCTTTCTTTTTCTTTCTCTTTCTTTCCTTCCTTCCTTCCCTCTTTCTTTCTCATTCTTTCTTTCTTTTTCTCTTTCTTTCTTTCTTTCTTTCCTTCTTTCTTTCTTTCTGCTACTGGGGATAGAACCTGGGGACATTCTACCTCTGAGCTACACCTCCAACCCTATTTTTTATTTTTTATTTTGAAACAGGGTCTCACTGAGTTGCCAAGGGCCTCGCTAAGTAGCTGAGGCTGTTCGTGAACCATAATCCTCTGGTCTCAGCCTCCTGAATGCTGGGACTGCAAGCGTGCGCCACCACGCCCGGCTTCGGGAAGACTTCTTAAAGAAGCTGGCCATTGCTGGGCCGGGCCCTATTAGTCACTCCAGAGAAGCAGCGCATGGCAGGGACGACTTGGTGCATTATGAGCAGAGTTTGGACAGGGAGGAAAGGGAAGAAATTAGCTCAATAGCAGGGTTGAGGGAGCTCTTTTGAGCAAGTAGGGCCAATCTGAATTTTCCTCCCTTATCTTTGCGTGTCTCCTTCCATTCCATTCTAGGGAAACTCCTAATGACACTTCCAGAGAGATTTGAATTCCCTAGTCAGTAGTTTATTCCTAGTCCATGAAGCCAGTATCAAGAAAGTAGGAAAAGGGCCATTTCAACTTTTCTGGTTAGGTATCAAATGAGCCCTGCAGAGCTCATATCTTAACGGTCAGAGTTGATTTAATTAAGTCATGAGGGTTGTAATGCAGTCGGTAGATGAGGTCATTGTAATAGATTTACTGGGTGGTCACGGGAGCAGGTAGACTGTGGCCGGAGAAGGCGGGCCCCTGGGAAGGTGGCTTTCGGAACCCTGATTCTTGTCTTCGGATCTACTTGCTTGTTGGGTTACTGTTGTTACGGCCTCCACGACGCGAGGGCAGAGCCCTCACTCACTCTTCTCCGCCTCCTGCCACCATGCCCTGAGTTCTGCAGACCCAGCCTAACATGGACCGAACCCAGAAATACCCCAAAACTGTGAGCAAATATGTCTTTCCTCCTCTGAGTTGTCCGTCGTCTTGGGTTAGAGCACTGACAATATTGACCGAGACATCAACTCCTCAATAGAAACCAGTGCAAAAAAAAATCAAACACAATGTTCATTTTCCAAGAAGAAGTTGATGGATGAGAAAAACAAGAGTCCCTGATTGCATAACACTTGAGAGGCAGAAACTTGTGACCAGAAGGCACCGTGCTGGGGCAAAAAAGGCCTAGAGGAAACGCCCAGTACTCTAGAACAAGCAACACACAGACGCTGGGTGTTTGGGTTTGGTTTACGGTATCAGGCAGGTCTGGTTACTGAGCCTCAGATTCGGGTGTTGGGGAACTCTGACTTTTCCTTTTATTTCTTTTTCCTCCCCCCCCCTTTTGTGGTACTAAGGATTGAATTGACAAGCATTCAGCTTCTGAACCATACCCCCAACCCTATTTTTTATTTGGAAATAAGGTCTCCCTAAGTTGTGGGGGGCCTTCCTAAGTTTATGAGGCTGGTCTTAAACCTTCAAAGCCTCCCAAGTGCTGGAATTCCTGTGTGCCACCATGGCTGCCTCCGACCCTTCCTTCTCAGCACACTCTTCTTCTCAGCTTTTTGTGAGAAAGATTATTCCACTTCTAATTCCTTCTCCTGCTGAATATTAGAAAGCTCAGGCCTCATTTCATTTTATGGCGGTGTTGAACATCTAAGTAATTCTCCTGTTGGGAGGCTCTGTAGCGTTTGAGTTAAAATGCCGACCATAATGGAGAGTATTGATATCACGTTCTCTTCCTTATATTAACAGTCGCTAGATAAACATCAAACAAGCGCAGATAATGAAAATACTGACCTGGAGCAGCCTGGAATTAAATTCTCATAGTGAAGGTCTCCGAATCCTCTCTACTGCCTCTAAGAAATGCATTTCTCTATCTAGGTGTCTCCCACATTTTAACTTCTTCAATCTTTTAGTTGATAAAAATTAAAGCAATAACTTGTTCCGCGTGGTACAGACGGCTCATTCTGTTCTCAGATGAGACCCACCTCAGAAACCCAACGGCCCCTTTAGGTTAATCCGGATCACAGATGACCAAGAGCCAAGAGCGAATGTCCTTCTGAAGTTTGCAAACCCGTGTCCTCAAATGCGAGTTACCTTAGCAACCACAGCGAATCAATCATTATTGTCCGTCCTTGCCCAAAGTTCTAATACATCTTTTGTGGACCCTGACTCTCAATTTCTATTTTTTAGAGAAAGAAGAAAAGCGTGTTGAAGTGTTACTCTCTTCTGCTTTCTTCCTTTGCCATAATCCTAAGGATGATTCGCAACACGATTTCACATGCACAATCTGATAAATAGGAAACTTTGGCCGGGCGTGGTGGCGCACGCTTGTAATCCCCGCGCTTGGGAGACAGGAGACAGGTTCGAAGCCAGCCTCAGCTACTGAGTGAGGCTCTCGGCAACTTAGTGAGACCCTGTTTCCAAATAAAGTATAAAATAGGTCTGGGAGTATGGCCCAGAGGTAGAAAGCCTCTGGGTTCCACCCCAAGTATCACACACACACACACACACACACACACACACACACACACACACACAGAAACTTTCTTTAAATAGGTTTTTGTATGACTGATAGGGGAAAAAGCTTAAGTGTTTGGGCATGAAGATTCCAGATGGAACATCTATATTATCAGTAAAACTACAAGATTTTTCTTTAAGTTGATTTTTTTTTAAAAATGAAGAGGTACTGTACGTGGTAGTGCACACCTGGAATCCCAGTATTTGGGAGACTGAGACAAGAGGTCTGTAGGTTCAAGGCCAGCGTCAGCAACTCAGCAAGGCCCTATTTCAAAATAAAAAATAAAAAAGGGTCGCCGGGCGCGGTGGCGCGCGCTTGTCATCCCCGCGCTTGGGAGGCGGAGACAGGAGGATGGCGCAGGTTCGAAGCCAGCCGCGCGCGCGCTGGCTTAGGAGACCCTGTTTCCAAATAAAAATGTAAAAATAGGTCTGGGAGTGTAGCCCGGAGGTAGAAGGGCCTCCAGGAACCCCAGTACCGAAAAATAAAAATAAAAATAAAATAAAAATAAAAAAGGGCTGGGGGTGTAGCTTGGAGATAGAGTGCCTGTGTATTCAATTCCCACTACCGACAGAAGAGAGACAGACAGACAGACAGACAGACAGACACAGAGAGAGAGTCTTTTTTTTTTTTTTTGTGGTACTGGGGTTCCTGGAAACCCTTCTACCTCCGGGCTACACTCTCAGATCTATTTTTATACTTATTTTTTTTTTTTCTTTTTTGGAAACAGGGTCTCTTAAGCCAGAGAGGCTGGCTTTGAACCCGCACGATCCTCCTGTCTCCGCCTCCCAAGCGCGGGGATGACAAGCGTGCCCACCACGCCCGGCTTACATTTTAGACATAAAGGCTTCCTCTTTGATGTAAAAAAAAAATATTTAGAGGGGAGGAGAAAACAAGAGTCGTATGATTGTTTAGGCAAGTTTGTTTTGTCAATGTATAGCTGCAGCAACCAACACAGCAATTATTCCCCAATATTCATTCTCTTTCTCTCTCTCTCCCTCTCTCTCTCTTTGGTCACCGCTCAGAGTTTCTTTTTAATCTGCTTAAAGTTCCCCAAGCCCTTTGAAATTACATCATACCAAGCTGATGGATGAGGGAAAGGCCAGAAATAAACGGTCCATTAGAAATTCCCCACAGACCTTCAACTACAAGGCTCTTCTCAAAGGGTTTCTGCTATTTTGCAAGATAAATCTTTCCTATTGATTCCGCGCATTCTCGCCCCAACTGTGAGGAGCCGGGTTTCTAAGCGGTGGAAGGCGTGGGGGAACGCAATTTGCTGAGTTCAGAGGCGCTGACCATTGCTCTCCTCCCTTTCTTCCTCTCCTTTCTTCTTTCCCTAAACAACCCATTTTATTTTATTTTATTTATTTTTATTTTTTTTAATTTTATTTTATTGGTGCACTGTATTCATACATCATAGTGGGATACAAACTTTTGTAGACATACATGCACACATCGCCCAGTCAGCCCCCACCCGATCCCCACCCCATTCCCTCCCCATCCCTCCTTCCCATGCTTGGCTTAGTGGTTGACATCTAGTATTATAGCAATTTATCCAAAATTAAAAATGATAATCTCACATAACAGTTTCATTTGTCTGATACCAAGCGTTTGATGATTTAAAGATAGCAACAACCCATTTTACCAGGGCGCTGAGCACGTGCTGGCATGGAGGCAGGTCTAGGGGGAGAGCAAAGACACACAGCTTGTACCAGATTTGGGGAAGCTCTGGTTATTAATAGATATATTTCAAAAATAATTGTGTCAAAATGGCAGACCTGGGGAAAGGAAGACTTGGTCTTGGTTTCGTCAGGAAGCAAACAGCTACTGAAACTTAGATTGACTGAGCTAGAAGTAATTAGCAAGTCCATAGGAGAGGGGAGCTAGGGCTTCCTCTTTCTAAACACAGAGCTACATAATAATCTTGCTAGGATGGGAGGAGGGACTGACCTTTGTTTTCCACACCTCGGCGGGGAAGGAAGGGGAGGAACCTTACAGGGACGGTTACTAGGTGAGAATTACGTGAACAAGATGGAGGTCATGTGTATAAAAAGTCTGGTCCACATGTTGTATTTCGGTGCATTCGCTCGAGCCACCCCCTCGTGTTACAACACGAGGCTGTAACTGTCTTCTGTATTTCTGTCTTTTTAATAAACTTCTTTAAATCTTCAGCAAGAGCCCAGGCCAATGTGTTTTTATCCTTAGCTCGGGACAAGAACTCGCGGTTTTTCCGTTTTGGGTTTTTTTTGTGTGTGTTTTGAGGGAAATTGTGTCCGGAACCCAAACAGGGGTCCTCGGGGACAGTTTCCCCCAAACCATAACATATTCTCAAACCCTAACACGGGTTTCCATGTTTACTGAGCAATGGAGGCTGCCAGCATGCTGGACGGTGGGTAGGTCTCTGTCCAGGAAGCTTTGCAAACTAGAGCAAAAGATTTGTCTGCAGAAAAGAAAGAGGAAATTAAGACAGGGCCTGAGAAAGCCAACTCGTTGGGCTCAAATTTTATCCATATATATATATATATATATATTTTTTTGTACTGGGGATTAAAACCAAGGGGATTCTACCTCTGAGCTACACCTCCAGCCCTATTTTACTATTTATTTATTTATTTATTTATTTATTTATTTATTTATTTATTTTGTGGTACTGGGGATGAAACCCAGGGTCATTCTACCTCTGCGCTACACCTCCAGCCCTATTTTTTTATTCTTTATTTTGAAATAGGGTCTCACTAAGTTGCAGAGGGCCTCACCAAGTAGCTGAGGATGGCCGTGAACCTGGATCTTTCTGTCTCAGACTCCCAAGTACTGGGATTACAAGCATGAGCCACCACTCCTGTCTTCAGTAATATTTAAGAATTCAAGGCCAGAAATTTTGTCTTTGTAAAAGAAAAAGAAAATAGTTCCCAGAATAATAATAATAATAATAACAATAATGCTATTATTAATTCTAATAGTAATGTTATTACCTTACTAATAGTACTATTCTTAATATTAATAGTAATTCTTAATATTGTTAAGAGCAATGTTATTAGTATTAGTAGTAATGTTATTAATATAAATAATAGTATTAGTACTGTTTTATAATCATAGTCCCCAGAATCTTTTTTTCCCTCTTAAGTTACATTAAGAAATAATTATTTGAAAATCACTGAAAAGTAAAAAAGAACTCTTGCCTGCCATGTTCATGGGGCTAGAGGAAGGAAGGAAGGAAGGAAGGAAGGAAGGAAGGAAGGAAGGAGAGAGAAAAGGAAGGGGAAGGAATTACTGGAAACCAAGACAAATCTTACACTATCACTGAATAAAGTAGTTGTCCATCGATGGATGGGAGAAGAGGGGAAGCATCTCTTTGTTTTAGGAAACTGTTAACTTCAAATTGACTCGTGGGCCATTAAAGCTTTCCTGTCACTGACAGGCAGCCTGGAATTCTTAGGCACTCAAGACCTTCCGACATTTATCCCCATCTTACTCTACCAGCTTCATGACTTGCTGTCCCCCTCTGGACTCTTTCATTGCAACCAGATGGATCAATTGACTGTCCTGAAATATTTGAGATTTCAAGAAATATTCCTGTTTCTTTGTTTTCTGCCTACGTTCTAAACAATTTCTCAAAGCCTATTTTTTACCGTGTGTGTGTGTGTGTGTGTGTGTGTGCATGCGTACATGTGCAGTACTGAAGATTGAACTCAGGGGCATTTTTACCTCCAAACAATACCCCAGCCCTTTTTAAAAATTATTCTGAAACAGGGTCTCATTAAGTTGCTGAGGATTTTGCTAAGATGCTAAAACTGTCCTCTAATCTGAAATCCTCCTTTCTCAGCCTCCCAAGTACTGGGGTTACAGGCTTGAGCCACCATGCCTAGCCTCGAAGCCTAATTTATTTCATTTCATTTATTTATTCGTGTTTGTACGGTACTGAGGATTGGGTCAAAAAGCAGCACCCCCAGCCCTGTTTTATTCTTTTATTTTGGTACAAGGTTTCATTAAGTTGTAGAGGGTCTCACTAAGTTGTTTAGGCTGGCCTCAAACCTGTTTAGGCTGGCCTCCTGTCTCAGCCTCCCAAGTACTGGGATGGCAGGCATGCACCACTATTCCCATCCTGCATTTTCATTCTGTGCCAATAAAAGTATTTAAAGAAATTAATAGGTACAAATAAAACAGAGCTGAGTTTAAAATGCGGGCTTTTTGACTTGAAAATTAACATGTATTTTCTCCACGACAGCAAAGCTTTTTTAATACCGATTTCTTAGTATATATTCCTTTATGCGTTCACAACACCTTTGGCTACGTAGTGAATAGTTAGTGTGTTTTGAAGGACTGATGGATTGCTGGTTCATGAATAAAATGAGGTCTCTAAAAATCAGTATCATCAGTAACACAAAGAAAGTGGAGGTGTGGATTCTACCTCCAGGGGTGCTGCCCACGGTAATTTGGGGATTAAAAAAAAAAACTACAAAAAAGAATTCTCTGTAATTATGGTCATTGTTGTTCCAAATACATCTGAGTTACCTAACCTTTGAATCTTTCTTTTTTACCCTAATGGTCTCAGGTCAAACCATCCCATCTTTGAATCTTTCTTTTTTACCCTAATGGTCTCAGGTCAAACCATCCCATCCTTTCCGTTACAATCCTCTTCCTTAAATGGAGACAGATCAGAACAGACTATTAATATTCAAGAAGATGCCGAAGACCCAGATAGATAATTTCAATGTTAATACAAAAATATTTAAAAGAGCTACAGAATGTCACACAGAGGATTAGCAATACAAAAGAGATGGGAGACATTTATTTTTGGAAAAGTATCCTTCCCCCCCCACCCCCCGTATGTAATTTCTACATTATAAATACAGTTTCCATAGCTTACAGATGATTGCTAATTTTTCTTTTTTCCCCCTTTTTTGGGGGGGTGGTGGTGTTGGGGATTAAACCCAGGGTCATTCTACCTCTGAGCTATACCCTATATTTTTTCTTTTTCTTTTTTAATTTTGAAACAGGGTCTAAGTTGCAGAAGGTCTCTCTAGGTTGGTGAGGCTGACCTTACACCTGCCATCTGCCTGAACCAGTCTCCCAAATACTGGGATTACAGGCACGCGCCCCCATGCCCTGCAGAAATTCATAAATTCGATATTCTAAGCAAGAAGCAGTTTACGTGCAAAGTGTGCTGGGTTATTTATGTAAATCATATCAGCTTTCATTTGCCAAATACGTCCTCTATTATTCCCTAGACAACATAATAGTCTTATAAAGTGCATGCTTTTGGTAGCAATCTATTGAGAAGGAGCCCCTAAACTGACTTAAGAACAATGAGATTATGAGACTATCTGAGGACTGTAATGGGGATTATACAATCACAGTTTGGCTGAGGGAATAACATTTTTGTTTGTGTGCATGGAAAAAATTAATTAGTAAATCACATTTAAGCTGGGTGTGGTGGTGCACGCCTGTTATCCCAGTACTTGGGAGGCTGAGATAGGAGGACTGCAGGTTTGAGAGCAGCTAAAACATTTTAGGAAGAATCTCAATAACCTAGTGAGACCCTGTTTAAAAAAAGAAAAGAAAAGAAGAAAAGAAAAGGCCTGGGGGGTGTAGCTCAGAGAAAGAATGCATCTGGGTTCAATCCTCAGGACCACAAAAGAAAAAAATATATATAAAGAAAAATAAAAAAAGATCACGTTTGAAGGACAAATTAGAAAAAATTCAATCACTAAATTAAAGCTAAATTAGAAAAATCAAAATAAACTCCTTTATTTTCTAAAAGCAATAGTATTTTTCACTTTTTTTTTTCCTGCCTAAAAATAAACCAGTAGAGCCATCAACACTTAAGACTCCATCTATGGTTTATCTGGAACTCCAGGGCCCGGATATTACTTTTCAATGTGTTTCTCCTGAAAAGAAACCTGGGATTTTCATACAGTGACTGATCCCTTCCCTTGAAAGTGGGTCACATGGAAAAAGCCTAGAATACTCAGGATTTGCTAATAAACATCAGCGCTCTTGGGGACATTGGACATAAAGTGTCTTGATCCAATTTCTGCAGCTATCCGGACATGCCAGAGACTTGGTAATGGTGAAAAAATACGTATTTATTTATCTTAGGGCTCTGGAAGCTGGGAACGCCAATAGTATGGTGTCAGCATTTGGAAAGGACTCTAATGCTATGTTATAACATGGTGAAGGGGTAGGCAAACACTTGCAAGACATGGAGGGAAAGGGGCTGGAGTTCTCCTCCTATTGATCACTGAACCGTTCCCAAGATCGGTAATCACCTCTTCTACCTCTGAGCTACAGCTCGGCCCTTTTTCTATTTTTTGTTTTGAAACAGGGTCTCCCTCCTAGGTGACTGAGTCTTGCTAACTGCCTGAGGCTGGCCTTGAACCTGCCAACCTTCTGTTCAGCCTCCCAAGTGGTGGGATTACAGATGTGTACACCTGGCTGCGATTAAATTTTAACGTTTGTTTTGGAGGGAACGTTCGGCCACGGCAGCCAGCTTCAAGTGACCTTTTGACTAATTTAAGGCAATTTAGCATGAAAAAACAGTAAAGTAATTATGGCTAAATGGAACCAGTTTGAGTTTGCAAGAGGCCAAGATTCCACCCAGACAACGAAGGGGACGGTTATTACCACGTGAAGTAAGAAGTGGTAGTATTGCAAAAAGAAAAGTGACTACCGACCCACTTTTTATTTTAAATTGGTTACAATAATTAAGAAGCAGGTTGCATGGAGCTACAGTGTTTCTCCTATTTATTGTTCAGGGAGAGCTGTTAAAAAGCTGTCAACTTTCTAAATAGGGAAGGGTAGATAAAAGAATTATGGGTCAGCCCAGTATTTGCAAGGAATGCTGGAACTATAGGAAGGATTCATGATGGTCACGAGTAATGGTGTGGTAGCAGGAGGCTTGGTCAGTAGTCAGACTCATTAATCAAGAAGGAGGAGGGTTCCAAAATAAACTGCTAGCTCATTAGTGAGGCGAATGGCCCCAGAGTTCTAGGTGGCTCTACTAATCACAACAAAATAAGTATTCGTTATTAATTTAGGTACTGATAGCTAAGTTATAAATAATACTTATAGGGCAGAAGATTTATAATCATTGACAAAATAACTGACGATATCTGGCTACGTAGAACATTTAAAAGAGTACTTTATTCTTGGGGGGGGAAACATAAATTGTATATATCTACCACTGTGGGGAAGGTATGGGATTAAAAGCGTTCCACCTATATAGTTCTCTTAGACTGAAATTGAATATGGAGGATCATCTGCCATTTGTGCCCCTAACTTTCACATCTAAAATATTCTAAAATCCAACTACACGTTGAGCCAAGGAGTCAGTAGAGGACAATGAAAGAACACAGACAAAGAAGTCCAATGGAATCAAAAGCATCTGTCCATCCATCCATGATTCATTATCATCCCTCCATCTTCCCTTCATCATCCATCCATCCAGCATCCATCTACCATCCCTTTATTATCCATCCTCTATCTTCTCACTCACTTACAAAGATGCTTGCCCCACACATGGGTTCCTCATACTTCCCTGTTGAATTCATCCACCTTCTCATCTGCCTATAGAATAGCCAAAGAAGTTCAATGGAACTTAAAACATCTGTCCATCCAATTTTCATCCATCCATACATCTACAAAGATGCTTGCCACACACATGGGTACCTCATTCCTCCATGTTTAGTCTGTCCACCCTTTCACCAGCCTGTTTTAGGCACAGTAGAAAATGCCCTGGATAGAGAGCGGTGAGCACCCTCGGTCACCTCTCCCAACCTAAATAATAACCACACAAACAATTTACTAAGACTGTAATAAATATGATATAAAGACAGACAGGAGAGGACACCATGAAAGCACATCCTAGAGGCTTCCTGCACTAACTCAAAGATTCAAAACAGTTCTCCAGGGGACCTAGAACTAAATAGAGCCCCTGGGTTACTGGCTATTTTTTTGAAACCCTTAGTCAGTTTCATTGTACGTCCACCTGCCGAATGAATTAATAAGAACAATTATCATAAACTGAGGACCTACTGTGTGCTTAGTCGTGTAACAAGTGCCTGTACCGAAATCAACTATTTAATCCTCATAACAAATTTTGTTTTGAGACTGGCACTATTATTACCTCTATCTTGTAGAAAAAGACACTAAGAGAGGCATGCAGGCATTAAGCACTTTCCCAGTGTTATAAACAAAAGTCAAAATAAAACTAGAAAACTGAAGTCAAAATAATAACCAGGTCTTCCCTTCTTGATTTGCCATACCCTTAAAACCCTTCATGTCAAGGAGCTATTCCATCTTTGAAGAAGTCAATCTAGCTGAAAAATAGTTGCATATTAAACACGCACACGCGCACACACACACACACACACACACACACACACACCAAGAACAATTTATCCCCAAAGAATAAATGTCAGCTGAGCACAGTGACACACACCTGTCATCTTAGGAGGCTGAGCCAGGAGGATTACAGGTTCAAGGCCAGCCTCAGCAACTTAGCAAGACTCTGTTTTAAAGTAAAAAAAATAAAATAAGGCTAGGGGTGCAGCTCAGAGGTAGAATGCCCCTGGGTTCAATCCACTGTACCGCAGGCGCACAGAACCATGTGTGAAATAAACACTGGGCCAAGAAGTGTTCATGTAGCGAGAACACAGAATATTCTTCTTGTAACGCCTTTTTATTAAGGAAAAATGTGAGTCTGGATCACGGCACAGCATTCAATGAGGGAAATTTCTGAGCACCGAGTGTCTCCACTTTATGTTGCAAAATAATGAATACACCGACAGCTCAGAATGCTTCCCCAACATAGCTTGCCATGTTAGTATTTAAAATAGACGAACATGTGCTCTGCACTATAAAGAAATGTAACCGTACAGATGATTCCTCCCCTTTTTAGCTCAACACGGATCGCTCCCTGTTAAGTAAACACTTTCAAGGAAGTCCATCGGAATTTGGATCTCTGGGGGGGGGGGCGGATTTTAGGCGCCCAAAGCCTGTTTGCGGGGTGGGGGGGTGAGGAAAGGCCAGCCGCTCAAAGACTGATAACCTTGGCAGAGAAAAGCCTCTTAGAAAGAGCCCTTTGTATATGCAGAAGATAGCTCTTTATGCATTGGCTTCGTATAAAAAAGAGAATTCAAGCGCAAGGAATATCATTCCTGAGATTAACTTTAGAACCGTAAAAATATTTTCTTTCCAATTTTTTTGTTTGTGGTCTTGAGGATTGAACCCAAGAGGCATTCTACCTCTGATCTCTACCCCTCACCCCCAGTCCTATTTTTTTCTCCTTTATTTTGAAACAAGTTCTCACTAAGCTGAAGAGGGCTTCACTAAGTTGCTGAGGCTGGCCTTGAACCCACAATCCTCCCGTCTCAGCCCAAGTACTGGGATTCCAGGCGTGTGCTACCACCAGGTTTGTCTTTAGCACCAAGAACTCATGGACTGTCTTAACTCACATCTGTGTAAACGATTCCTGATGTAGCCTCAATCCCGGTTTTCTAAACAGGTCTAGGTCTAGAGGCCTCTAAAAGTCTTTTCTTTCTTCTCCAAAGACAACCCAACCTTGTAGAAGCCTATGTTTTCCCTATGCCTTTCAGACATGGGAAATCTGGGCCTATTAATATGAGAAAATGTGTACATCTTGATCCAGCTGTTTCGGCAAGTGTTCAGTCTCGTTAGGGACACACACTCAAGATGTGAGGGAGATCGGCAAGGCCTGGCCGACCAAGAAATGAGAAAGAGATCTCTTGATTCTGTCTGTCGCATTACTGGGAAGCAGGAAGAGGACACAGGTGTGAGAAGCAGAATGGCCGGAGTTCAAATCATAGTTTAACCTCTTCCTAGCTGTAGGACCTGTAACCAGTTTGCTTTATCAGACTAAGGAAACGTTCTTGTTCGCTAAAAGGAAATGTATAACCTACCTGAGAAATGGCCACGAGGATTAAACCTTGTCATACATTCTAAAGAAGCTCCATGCTTGGCATGGACTAGGCCTCAATAAAAGAAATACGGTATTATAATAATAGATAATAACACATGGGTATGGTGGCACATGCCTGTCATCTAAGTATGTGGGAGGTTGGAGTACAGCCTCGGTCTTTGGAGAAGCTCTCAGCAATCTCGCGAGACCTTTTATCTAAACAAAACAAAAATAGCTAACGGTGTAGCTTGGAGGTAGGATGCCTCTGAATCCAATCCCCGGCACCAATAAAAAAACCAACAAATAAATAACAAATAAAACATCGAGTAATGCCTTTAAAGCAAGGCCCACCCAGGAAAAGCTTTTAATACTATCAAGATGTCTCCTCTTTTTTTTCCAGGTGAAGTGGCCTGATAACTGTAAATTGTTTTCTTTAGCTTGGTAAATGAATGGTACCTGTCCCATTAGAGATTGGGCCACTAAATATTTTCATTTTTAAAATAACAGAATCTATTTGCAGGTATTCAGATAAGCAGAAGTTAAAAATAAATCCCCCGAAGACTAATGCAAGTCATTTGGTTACTGGGTACAATTGCCAGGGATCAGATCACCCCAGGTTTGGTGCAGGTGCCAACCAGGGAGAGAGAGGAACCCAGATACTGGGGAGGACTGCTTATGTGTGTGTGTGAATGGCTAGATCCTAAAGACAAATGCAAACATTAACTTGGACTTCTTCATGGATTATTCTTATCCATAGCTCTCTGCTGAGAAAGGTACTTAAAATGTTGACTTGAAATGTATTTCTGTTGTCTATGCATCCCGCTCAGAAATAAAAAGAAAGAAACATCTTTAATATACTTTTATCGGTGCGGTATAGTCGCACATCACAATGTAGTTCGGTGTGATAGGGACACACAGAACATCAATGAATGTATTTCCTTCATTAATTCTCTCTCCGGCCACCACTGCCAACCTCCCTACATCCCTTCATCACTTCACTGGGGCTTTTCCTCCTTTATCTAAGGTCCCTTTGGTATCATGAGTACTCCCTTACTTTTACATATGAGAGGAAATATACCACCCTTCACTTAGAAATGGGAGATTTTTGTCACCTACTCCTACAACAGAGGACTAATATCTAGAATGTACAGGGAACTCAAGGAACTCAGCACTAAGAAAACAAATAACCCAATGGAAAAAAAATGGGCAAGTGAATTAAATAGACGCTTCACGAAAGAAGAAATTCAAATGGCCAACAAATGCATGAAAAAATGCGCAAGGTCATTAGCAGTCAGAGAGATGCAAATCAAAACTACCTGAGATTTCACCTAACTCCAACTAGAATGGCCGTCATTCAAAACACAAACAACAACAGATGCTGGCGAGGAGGTGGAGAAGTGGGAACTCTAAGACATTGTTGGTGGGATTGCAAATTAGTGCAACCACTTTGGAAAACAGCATGGAGGATCCTCAGAAGAATGGGAACAAATCTACCATATGATCCAGCAATACCACTGTTGGGTATCTACCCAAAAGAAAAGAAACCAAACTACCAAACTAATGCATGTGTATCTATGTTCATAGCTGCACAATTCACCATAGCCAAACTATGGAACCAGCCAAGATGTCCATCAACAGATGAATGGATTACAAAACTGTGGGATATGTACACAATGGAATTTTACTCAGCCATCAAAAAAAAACCCTCAATTACATCATTTTCAGGGAAATGGATGGAACTGGAGGACATTATGCTAAGTGAGATTAGTCAGTCACAAAAAATAAGAAATTGAGGGTGTATTCATTTCGAGTCACCCCCCCCATGCCATTTTGGCATGGAGCTGTATTTCTATTTTCTGTATTTATATATTTTAATAAACTTCTTTAAATCTTACAAAAAAAAAGAAATTGAATGCTTTCCCTAATACGTGAAAGCTAGGGAGAAATGGGTCATAGGAGGAACTCTGGATGAAAAAGGAGATCCTATAGAGGAGCAAATAAGGCGACCTAAGTGAGGGGATGGGAGGGGAGAAGAGGGAAACTCTCTAAAGCACATGATGTACTTAAACATATCAAAGTCAATCGCTAAGCCAAGCATGGGAAGGAGGGATGGGGAGGGAATGGGGTGGGGATCGGGTAAGGGCTAAATGGGTGATGTGTGCATGTCTGTCTCCACAAGTCTTTTATCCCATTAAGATGTATGCCTACCATGCACCAATTAAAAAAAAAGAAATGTCAACACAAAAAAGAAATGTTTTTAAAGCTTTGAAAACAAAACAAAAAACACAATGTACAACAACAAAAAAAGGTCAGTCCTTTGGTGACCAAAGGCTCAGCCAGAGGAAAGTTTATGCCAGGAATGAGGACTTGATATGACAGACACAGAACTTCCCAAGAAGTATTGCTTACATTTGATTCATGGAGTGACAGGTGTTCACGGAAATAAGATCCTGGGTTTTGCTCAGTCCCCACCCTCTGTCAAAATGGCACAACAAAGGACTAAAGAAATCACCGCCACACCGACATTTCCCATTAACCTCAGGCATGGAATAGCTTGCTCTTATCTGCCACAACTGCTGCTCAGCCTGCAATTTGCCTCTTATCTTCATTTGCAGGTGGCTATGGAATTACCCGGGCCTCTGAAAATGGACCAGGAGCAAATATTGCTACAATTTGAAACTCATTGGTGACAAAGATCCCCTTGGGGCCCAGAGGGATAGTTATAAGATTGTCATTGTCATCTTCTTCTTCTTTTTCTCCTCCTCCTCCTCCTCCTCCTCTTCTTCTTCTTCCTCTTCTTCTTCCTCTTCTTCTTCATCTTCATCTTCATCTTCTTCTTCCTCCTCCTTCTCCTCCTTCATCTTTTCTCCTCTTTCTCCTTCTCCTCCTCCTCCTCCTCCTCCTCCTCCTCCTCCTCCTCCTCCTCCTCCTCTCTTCTTCTTCTTCTTCTTCTTCTTCTTCTTCTTCTTCTTCTTCTTCTTCTTCTTCTTCTTCATCTTCCTCCTCCTCCTCCTTCATCTTTTCTCCTCTTTCTCCTTCTCCTCTTCCTCCTTGCCCTCATCCTCCTCCTCTTCCTCTTCCTCCTTCCTTTCTTGGTAGCACTGGTTACTGAACCCAGGGGCAGTCTACCTTTGAGCTATAACCTCAGCCCCATTTTAGTCTTTATTTTGAAACAGGGACTCAATAAATTTCAGAAAGCCTCACTAAGTTGCTGAGGCTGGCCTTGAACCTGTGATGCTCAGCCTCCCAAGTACTGGGATTACCAGCAAGCACCACCATCACCCGGGCAGAAAACTGATTATTTTGATGAACACATATCATACTGCCTGGGTTTTTGGTTTTTTTTTTTTTTTTTCATCCAAGCCAGTATTTATAGTACCTTGTATGGAAAAATTCCCAGGGATGGAATACCCATCAGGATATGGGACCAGGGGAAAGAGGGGGGTAGAATTAGGTAAACATTGCTGCCACATGCCCCCAACTGTCTCAGCTTGGGATGTAGTGATACTAAAGATTGGATCACACAGAACACTGTCCAACGCTTTGCCTACAAAAGCCATTCCACGTTGATGCAGACTCTTTGACTCCTAGATGTGTTCATTCATTGCCAACTGACCACACATGGTGCCACAGGAAAAAAAAATAATGTATTCCATACATATTTTTCATACAAAGGCACAGTATAATTGTCCACCCTTTCCCTACCAGGGGATTCAAAATCTCAAACAACCTTCTGCTTAGGGATTTTAGCCCCATGAATTCCTGACTATAATTTGACCCGCAGGACCCGATCTAGGAGCCGCGCAATTCCATAAAGGAAAATGTTATCGCAGAGCAGCAGACGGGAAACCTGAAAATGTCAAGTGGATTTAGAGAAGAGCTGTTTTTGTAAAAGGCAACAGGTGGCCTTTGCTTTCCTAGTGCTTTTTTTTTTTTTTTTTTTTTTGAGAGGCGATCGCAGATGACAACATATTCTTCCTGTCACGGCGATGATGGATAATCAGGCAGGAGGCGAAAATGAGCTTCGGAGCTAATGATGGTACAAGTCACAACATCTGAAAAGGTTGTAGAAATTTGTTTTCCGTGATACCTTGTGTTTCTGAACCCTTTTGTGTGGGAGAAGGAAAACAGAATGTGTGCAGCGCCATTTCGACTACAATCAGGTTTGCACGTACTGCGAACCTGTTGGGTTGGGGGTTGCAAAGACCCTTTCAGTTGCATTTCATGAACAAGGGAAACAGAAATGGGAGAGAATGAAGGTTAACTAATGACCTGAGCAAGTGTCTTCACTTCTACTCCGACTCTTGGTGAGAAGTTGGGTCCACCTGAATTTTTTTTTTTTTTTTTTTTTTTTTTTTTGCAGGTCTGGGGATGGAACCCAGGGGCATTTGACCTCTGAGCTACACCCCCAGCCCTATTTTTTTTTTATTATTCTTTCTTTTGAAACCGGGTCTCACTGAGTTGCAGAGGGCCTCACTAAGTAGCTGAGGCTGTCCGCGAACCGCGATCCTCCAGGTCTCCGCCTCCCAAATGCTGGGATGACAAGCGTGCGCCACCATGCCCGGCTTCCACCTGAATTTTGATAGCTTCCTGGGTGACCTAGGAGTTGGAAGTAAACCAAGTGCGTTATCTATCAAGTTTACCAGTTGATAAACTAACGTCTTATGAACTTCAATATGGAGAAATCCAGCCCAGTATGGTGGTGCACACCTGTAATCCCAATACCTGGGAGGCTGAGACAGGAAGATTGCAGGTTTGAGGCCAGCCTCAGCAGTGTTGTAAGGCTTTCAGTAAACTAGCAAGACCCTAGGCCGGGTGTGGTGGTGCACACTTGTAATCCCACGCTTGGGAGGTGGAGACAGGAGGATGGCGCAGGTTCAAAGCCAGCCTCGCTGGCTTAAGAGACCCTATTTCCAAATAGTATTATAAAATAGATCTGGGAGTGTAGCCTGGAGGTAGAAGGGCTTCCAGCAACCCCAGTACCACCAAAAATAAATTAATAATAATAATAATAATAATAATAATAATAATAATAATAAATAAAAATAAACTAGCAAGAGCCTAAAACAAAACAAAATACAATAAGGCTGGGGAGGTTCATACATCAGAGATGGAATGCCCCTGGGTTCAATCCCCACTACCACACACGCACACACAAATAAAATAAAGATGGAAAAATTCACCAAGGCCTATCCAGTCTTCCTGCAGAGCAGTGCTCTTGCTTGACGGATGTTTTCTAGGACTTCGTGTAATCTCATTTGAAATATACCAGGGAAATCGCCTTCCGGTCTCTTAAGACTCACCGGGCAGGAGGTTCTGTTTCTTGGGCTTTGAATGTATTATTGGACTCAGTTCATCTGCTCATTTCTTTTTACTGCTCCCCACCAGCATCTTGTTTTGTTCTCAACGCAGGGAGAAAAAAGGGAGAGAAACAGAGACGAAGGAGCCATTGTCAGAACGCTTCCAAAAGAAAGCGCATACCGCGGTAAAGAAATAGCTGTTAACTCACGCTGTTAATGCGCGAAACACTTCATCAGCTTGTTGATTCCCTGCAGAAACGGAAGGATTTCCTACACAGGGCCCCTAATGTTTTATATTATTTTTATATTTTCTCCTATTTTTTGTCTCTTTATGTTTTCTTCATCCTCCGGGTCTTCTCTGGTCCTACCACATCTTTCCGTCGTTGACTCCTTCAACCCTGAGAACTCAGGATAAAAGACTCACCGGAATGTGCAAGTAATAGTATCTAGACCGCTAACTTGAGAGAGAGGAATCGTTTTGTTTTCTGCCAAAAAACTCCCAAAGGAGTTATTCTTTCAGTTATTCGTGTTAACAATTCTCAATAAATTTTCTAGTATTTTATTGTATTGTAGAGTTAAATCTTTGACGCTGTTCATCTACTAAAATGAATTCAAATTGAGGCCAAACAATGTGTACATTCTGATGAGTGTTGCAGTCTTGCCGCGTATCATTCATGACATTTTAATAATACATTAATCTCTTTTAAAAACATTTATTGGTGCATTGTAATCATACATTTTAATAGAGTACAAAATGGTGGAGGCATACATGCACACATCACCCAGCTAGCCCTTCCCCAATTCCAGCCCCATTCCCTCCTTCTCATGGTTGGCTTAGTGATTGGCTTTGATATGTTTGTGAATATACACCGTGTACATTAGGAAATTTCCCTCTTCTCCCTCCCATCCCCTCAGGTCGCCTTATTTGCTCATCTAGAGTTCCTCCTATGACCCATTTTTCTCCCTGGCTTCAACATATTAGAGAGAGCATCCGATTTCTTATTTTCTGTGACTGACTAATCTCACTTAGCAGAATGTCCTCCAGTTCCATCCATTTCCCTGTATATGACGTAATTGTGTTTTTCTTTACGGCTGAGTAAAATTCCATTGCGTACATATTCCATAGTTTTGTAATCTACTCATCTGTTGATGGACATCTTGGCTGGTCCATAGTTTGGCTATGGTGAATTGTGCAGCTATGAACACAGATACACATGCATTAGTTTGGCAGTTTGGTTTCCTATCTTTTGGATAGATACCCAGAAGTGGTATTGCTGGATCATATGGTAAATTCATTCTCATTCTTCTGAGAAAACACAAGGATCAAATGAAATGATCATTTCTAAAGTCCAGAAGATCACTTAAAATTCTAAGATCTCCCCTTCCTTCCTTCCTTCCTTCCTTCCTCCCTCCCTCCCTCCCTCCCTCCCCCCTCTCTCCCCCCACCTCATTATTTTTTTCTTTGTGATACTAAGAATTGAACCCAGGGGTATTCTACCTCCAAGCTACACCACCAAGCTACTTTATTTATTTATTTATTTTTAAACAGGAGCTCCCTAGGTGTCTGAGTCTTGCTAACTTGCTGAGGCTATCCTTGAACCTGTGAGCCTCCTGTCTCAAACTCCCAGGTACTGGGATTACAAGCATGCACCACTACACCCAGTTAAATTTTAAAATCTTTCAGGAAAAAAAATTGCAACAATTTTAAATCGAAAGTAAGTGAGGCATGAAGGGACTGTCATGAAATTCAGTCCTTTATAAAATAAAGAATTATTTATAGAATTTATAGAATTTATAGAATTATTTATAGAATTATAAAATAAAGAATTCTTTATTATAAAATAAAGAATTTATAGTGGCCAAGGGGCCCTGACTATCAAGAGCTATGCCATTAGAAATACTCAGAAATTTTTATGTTTCTCCATTCTCTTCATACGATTTCGTAAGTATGTTTCATAAGTTTTTACTTTTCCACGTTTGATTTCTTTTAATAAAATATGTATGCATTTGTGGGAAATACAGAGCCATTAAAAATAGTGACAAATGACATTAGTGGACATTTACTCTGAGCCAACTACTCGCCTAAGCTTTTTAGTTGAGAATGCATTTCACCTGAACAAAATCTCAAGTTTATTATTATGTCCATTATATGAAAGACGAAAGTGAGGTGTTTTTTTTTAAAAAAAAAAAAAAAGGATAAGTAACTTCTCCAACTCCATCCAACTAAGAAGACTGTGTCCAGGATCTGACCCCAGAATTTATATTCTCAATAAAACATAAACATTCTCAATAAAAAACCAATATCATCGGTTCCTCCATGGTTTCTTTTCTCAGCCATGACTGAAAATTGGGAAGCAAACACTTGGTAGTCATTACCTGAGTTGTCTGCCTTCAAATATTGCTTAAAACAAATGCACCTTCACACAGGAGACTATTACAACCTTTTTCTCCCTAGCCTCTGAAGTCTTTGCTATATTTATTTTTCTATTTATTTAGGTATTAGGGATTGAAGCCAGCGTCATCCTACCTCTGAGCTACATCCTTAGCCCTATTTTATTTTTTATTTTGAAAGAGGGTCTCACTAAGTTGTGGAGGGAATAAGTTGCCGGGTCGGGCCTTGAACCAGCAATCTCCTGTCTCAGCCTTCTACGCACTGGAATTATAAGCATACACCACCATTGCCCAGCTAGTCCTTACATACTGAATGTCATTAACTCCCACTAAAATCATTTATGTCTAAAATGGTGTCCATTTCTGAGATCAAAATAAAAGAACTTGTGAAAAGGTCAAGGCAGGATTCGTAGAGAGCAGTGGGCAGGTAGATCTGTTGTACTGCTGTTCAGCTTGGAGAAGATTAAAACATCAACAAGCTGGACATGGAGCACTCACCTCTAATCCATGCACTGAGTGCCTGAGATAGGAGGATGGCAGGTTTGAAACTAGTATCAGCAATTTCTATGACTCTCAGCAACCTAGCGAGACTCTGATTTCAAAATAAAAAAATAAAAAGGGCTGGGGCGTAGCTCAAAGGGAGGATGCCCTTGGGTTCGATCCACAGCACCAAAATACATACACAGCAATCAAATCAAACAAGACTCTAAAACAGTCTCTGACACGCTCAGCTCCATCTTCTTTTGTGGTTAGGTTTTGTCTTAGTTCATGTTGTGCTGCTATAACAGAATACTCCAGAATGAGAAACTCACAAGGAACAGAAGTTCTGGAGGCCGGAAGTCTGGGAGCACGGTGCCAACATCTGGTGAAGGCTTCTTTGTTGTAATGACCCATGGAAGAAAGGCGATTACAGTGTGAGATGGATTGCAAGAGACTGAATTTGCAGCCTCGAGCCCTAAGGTAAATGGCCTTAATACATGTATGAGGATAGAGACCTCAGGATCCGGAGCCCTCCCGACACTTCTCCAAATCCCCTCGACGTTTATATGACACCCCCATTTTCACTGTCATCACGCAAAAATCATGTCGTTACTACATGGTCCTGTGCATTTGATCTTCCTAAAGTCCTCAAAAGATTTTGGTTTGTTGTTGTTGCTGCTTCGGTTTTGTTCTTGTGGCACTGTGGAATAAGCCAAATGCCCACTGCACGCTGGGCAGACACTCTACCACTAAGCTACACCCTCAGCCTCTTCTAAGGATTTCTTAGTAGGTTGCTTATGGTCATGGGGTTCTAGAATAAAAAGGAAGTCATAGAAAACATCAAGGAGAGCACATTTTGTGTGTGTGTGTGTGTGTGTGTGTGTGTGTGTGTAACTGTGTATTGAACCAAGTGTTCTACCTCTGAGCTACACCCCCAGCTCTTTTTATTTTTGTTTGAAAACAGGGTTTTGCTAGGTTGCTAAGAGTCTCATTATGTTGCTGAGGCTGGCCTTGAACCTGTGATCCTCCTGTCTCAGTCTCCCAAGTGCTAGCATTGCAGGTGTGCGCCACCACGCCCGACTAAACACAATGACTTTGCAGAGGACAAAATAAAAACTAATGCTGAGCATGTAGGCGCAAATCTCAAGCCACAGTGCTAGTTGAGAAGGAGATTGAAAACCATACCGGTATTTCAAGGTTTTTGTTCCTTATCCTGACTTCTCAACAACAAATCAAGTTTTTCAGCTGAAAACTGGCAGAAAGAAAAGGATGCAGAAACACCTGGCTCCTTCCGTATGTTCAAATCAATCTGTTCAAACTAATCATATACCAGGGGTCTGAAAATTAAAAAAAAAACTTTCATAAATATGTATATATGTTCATTTCTATATAAATGTGTGTGTATGTGTGTATGAGACAGAGAGAGAGGCAGACAGACAGACAGACATTAGCTATGTGTATATGTGGGTAGTACTAGGGATCGAACCCAAGGACATTTTATCTCTGAACTATATCCTCAGTTCTATTTTTTATTTTAAAATAGGCTCTCAGTAAGTTGCTGAGGTGCACACCACCACTCCTGTCTTCTGTAATATTTAAGAATTGAAAGCCAGGCATGGTAACACCCTCTTGTAATCCCAGTACTTGGGAGACTGAGACCAAAGAATTACGGGTTTGCAGCCAAGCTCAGCTACTTACTGAGGCCCTCTGTAACTTAGTGAGATCTTGTTTGAAAATAAAGGCATAGAGCCGGGCGTGGTGGCGCACGCTTGTCATCCCCGTGCTTGGGAGGCGGAGACAGGAGGATCGCGCAGGTTCAAAGCCAGCCTCAATGGCTTAAGAGACCCTGTTTCCAAATTTTAAAAAAATATAAAAAATAGGTCTGGGAGTGTAGCCCGGAGGCAGAAGGGTTTCCAGGAACCCCAGTACCACACAAACACAAAACTAAATAAATAAATATAATAAAAGCATAAAATAGGGCTGGAGGTGTAGCTCAGAGGTAGAATGTCCCCGGGTTCCACCCCCAATACCAAAATAAAAATAAAAAAGAATTTAAATAAATGGGACGTCTGCCAAAAAATTAGTGTGATATGCAGAACAACCAGTTGTAGCCACCTGTGGACTACAAGAAGCGCCTGGACAGTACATGTCCTATCAAATCCATGCAGACCACAACCAGGATCAAGAAAAGATGTATGAAGCCAGGCGTGGTGGCGCACGCTTGAAAATCCCAGCATTCGGGAGGCTGAGACAGGAGGATCACGGTTCGTGGCCAGCCTTAGCTACTTCGTGAGGTCCTTTGCAACTTACTGAGAGCCTGTTTCAAAATAAAAAATAGGGCTGGGAGTGTCTCTGGACAGTAGAATGCCCCTGGGTTCCATCCCCAATACAAAAAAAAAAATGTGTGGATGTTTAGAAACAAACGCCTTCTCCACTAGATGCCAATAATAATTTACTAAGAAGAAAGCGTCCTACCTAATCGCGTATCTCTCTTGATAATCTCATTCCTGGCAATAATCAGGGCTATCACTCAGGAGGAGGGCGACAAGCTGGAACAGCACAGTCAAACTGACTCCTCTCCACCTCACGGAGGTGTAGACACCCTCTCTCTTGTAGGTGGAGTAGAAGACACGGAGGTCTGGAAAATTCCAGAACTTTCTCAATGTTATACTCAGCCCAATGAAAACCTCTAAGCTTCTAGGGCAGGAAAAAGGGGTTCCGATACAGTTTACTGTAATTTTAGGAAATGATCTGACAGTCTTCTGCAATCGTGCGCTATTCTGGGGGTCAGCAGTGATCTGAATAAGACATCCGTCGTGAATGGGCGTTGCCTCGTGGATCAATACTGAATCGGAGCACTGCCTTTAGGATAGTGCTAAAATCTCTGCTTGGGATACAATCCTCTTGAATGCTTCAATCGAGACATCAGATTAAAATGTGGAATATGCCTTTGCAAGAAAAGAATCAAAATCTTTAGAAAGACAACTGTGAGGGGCAGTACAATGCCCCTCACCTCCCCCCAAAATAAAGTTTTAAAACTATCTCCACAAGCAACAAGGCCGACTAAAACCACTAAGAATTTGGCGGGAGGAGGTACTGGGTGTTGAACCAAGGGGTGGTCTGCCTCTGACTTACACTCTTAGCCCCCCCTTTTTTTTTGGTGGTACTGGGGTTCCTGGAAACCCTTCTACCTCCGGGCTACACTCCCAAACCTATTTTATACTTTTTAAATTTGGAAAGAGGGTCTCTTAAGCCAGCGCGGCTGACTTCGAACCTGCGCGATCCTCCTGTCTCCGCCTCCCAAGCGCGGGGATGACAAGCGTGCGCCACCATGCCCGGCTCTCAACCCTATTTTATTTTGAAACAGGGCCTCGCTAAATTGCTGAGGCTAGCTGAGAACCTGAAATTCTCCTGCCTCAGCCTCCCAGGTACTGGGATTAGAGGCGTGCACCATCACGCCTGGTCAAGAATAAACTCAACGAGTATGAAAGTAAGTTTTTACACTTAAACTTTATTTTTATTTATTTATTGTGGTGCTGAGGATGGAACCCAGGGGCGTTCTACCTCCAAGCTACACCCCCAGCCCTATTTTTTATTCTTTATTTTGAAACAGGGTCTCACTGAGTTGCAAAGGGCCTCACTAAGTAGCTGAGGCTGGCCGCGAACCTCGATCCTCCTGTCTCAGCCTCCCAAGTACTGGGATTCCAAGCATGAGCCACCACACCTGGCTTACATTTAAACTTTTGAAAAACTCAACTAATCTGCATGTGGTGGTACACGCTTGTGATCCCGGTACTTGGGAGGCTGAGACAAGAGGGCCACAGGTTTGAAGACAGCCTCCACAAGTAGTGAGACTCTTATTAACTAAGTGAGACCCTGTTTCCAAATAGGAAATAAAATAAAATTGGGGGTGTAGCTCAAAGGAAGAATGCCTCTGGGTTCAATCTCTAGGACCCACACACAAATATGTTAAAGAGTTCTGTTCAGTCAGTTAGAAAACAGAGGTCGTTAACACCAGAAGCAAGAAGAATCTGGATTTCAAGAGAGTAGAAACAAATTCTATAACACACCCATTTTAGAATAAAGGAGGGTAAGCAGGGAAACTATAAAGAACACTAAAAAAAATTATAATGATGCAGTGGTAACCCAAGCAAAAAATTGACCTAAGGAAATATAAGTCAATTCCCACCCATAAAAAAGAGAATCTGGGTGTGGTGGCACACACCGGTAATCTGAGTACTCGGAGGTATAGACAGAAACATGACAGGTTTAATGCCTGCCTAAGCAATTCAGGAAGGCCTTCAGCAACTTAGTGACATCATCTTTTAAAGTAGAAAAAATAACGTAGGGCTGAAGGTGTGGCTCAGAGGTAGAATGCCCCTGGGTTCAATCCTCAGTGAGAGAGACAGACAGACAGACTACAAAACCAAAGAAGATAAACGAGAGAGAGAGTAATGAGTAATTGCATTATTCTATAACTGAAGACATTTATTGAAGCTGAGATCAGTAAAGAAACATGAAACTTGTGCAAAAAATAGGCCCTGGCAGCTTTTCCAAAGAAAGAATGAATTCTCGGTTACAATAGACACAGACTATATAACATAAAATTTTTTGTCCCGGAAGGAAAGTTTTTAAAAAAATAAATGTAAGCTGTTGTTGTTGTTGTTGTTGTTGTTGTTATTATTATTATTATTATTATTATTATTATTATTATTATTTTGCACTGTGGATTAAACCCAGGTACATTCTATAAAGAACCCCAGTCATTTTTCTTTTTCTGTTTTTTTTTTTTTTTTTCACTACTGGGGATGGAACCCAGGGGCATTCTACCTCTGAGCTCCACCCCCAACCATATTTTTTATTCTTTATTTTGAAACAGGGCCTCACTGAGTTGCAGAGGGCCTCACTAAGTGGCTGAGGCTGTCCGCGAACCGCGATCCTCCTGTCTCAGCCTCCCGGATGCTGGGATGACAAGCGTGCCTCCGGGCCTGGCCTACTTTTCTATTTTGAAACAAAGTTTCAGTAGGTTGTGGAGTGTCTCTTCCTGAACCCTTTGGGTGGCCATAATTTCCATCAATTTTTAGTTTTAACTCTAAGTCATTTGACTATTTCTATTTCATGCCCCTTGCTTTTAGAAAACGGAATGGAACTTAGTAGCAGCGATGGCAGCCGACCCCTTGTTGAAAGAAAAATATAAGATCAAAGTAATGGGTTTTCGTATTAAATGTGTGCTTTCCTTGCAAAAAAAACGTGCCCCTGAGCGAGGGAATCGCTCAGAGTTAAAGATTTTCACGGGAATCACGTAACTGCAATTAAACACTTGAATGCTATTTTAAAAACTACTGCTTCTGTTTCAAAGCCTGTGTGTGCAAATATGGCGTGTCGTTTACTAATTTCTAAATGAACGAGCTTAATACCAAGTGGAGGGCAAGATTGACAGGCTGGTTGTTGCTCACACTGCAGAGTCTGCAGGCATCCTCTTTACATTAAAAAATAATGAGGCTTTGCTCATTTCCAGATGCTTAAAAGCAGAGTGTCGTTAGGTCACGTGACACCAGGAAGACACAGCTCATAAATAGTAAATGCAAATAGGGTTTTCTTACCCTTTCTGAATAAGAATGACACAAAGCTTTCTGGTCCTCCTGGGACCCAAGCTTCTTTAGTTAAAAAAAAAAAAATCAAGTTCAAGGGGAAAGTCAAATATATAAATCGTAAATGTATCGGAAAAGTGTGATAGATCGAATATTTGCTTCTTTTCTCCTAGAAGCTGACTAATGGTTATATTCGCTTATTAGAGCGGGGGGGGGAAAATCCAGCATTTTTGAAAAACATCAATTTGCTCATTTATATGAGGAATGCCAATATTCCTTTTTTTTTCTTTTTCTTTTCCTAGCGTAACTTTGGTCATCAGGTTTAGCAGAGAACAAGTATTAATTCCCAGGGCGGCCATAAAAAGTACTGCAAATAAATAGTGAATTGTTTTAATCAACCCTGCTATTTTCTCAAGCCTTTGAGGTCAAGAAATTCCAAGTCATGGTATAAACAAGGCAGTCTCCCCCTGAGACTCAGGAAAGGATCTTTGGTACTCTTTCCTAGCTTCTGATGGTAACCAGCAGTCCTTGGTATTCCTTGGCTTACAGCTAGACCTCTCTAATTCTGTCTCCAGCATCGCATGGTCTTCTGCTGTGTGTGTGTGTGTGTGTGTGTGTGTGTGTCCTCTTACAATTCACCACCCGTGTTGACTGAGGGGCCCACCTTGCTCCACTGCGACTTCATGCTAACTAATTCCACCTACAACGACTCCAGTTTCCCCAAGGATCATATTCTCAGGTTCTGGGAGTGAGAATTTCAACACTTCCTTTTGGGTCACACAGCTGAACTGTCATAGTATTTACAAAGACGTCTGACCCAGAAGGTTTCAGGGCGTGAGAATGAAGGATCCCAAACAGAGGCCAAAAGCAAATCAACAAACATTTCTGCTGAACACCCTTCAGTGTAAATATGAGCAGGTTTATACCTCCCTGAGCATCTTTTCCATGTCTGACACGGTACCTGTTGTTATGTGACCCTGCTGATCCTTATACTGCTCTGTAAGGGAGACTCAGTTTTACAGGGGAGAAAAATGGTGATCTAAGAAATGCAATGATTTAATCGATGCAACACAGCGCAAAGGGGAAGCAAGTAAGATTGCCAGGCAAAGGAGTCCAGGAGATAAAGGAGGGGGTAAACTTAGAAGGATGAACAACAGTGGGGGAAAAAAGATTATTATTAGTTGACAAGAAAGCAAAATCAGCTGAATGTGCCATAAATGTTCAAAGAAATTGGCTGCAGGTCTTAGCGATGTTTCATTCTGAACCCTCTTTAAAAGTAGAATGATAAGTAGTGTATATTATTAAGCACTTATTCTTTGCTAGGCCTTGTGGTACACACACTTGAAATCGAAGACTGAACAAGATATAATCCCTGCCTTCAAATAGCTCATGGCCTACTAAAGGGAATGGATGCTTAAAACTCAGTGTAATGAGACAGTCACAGGTAACATTTATGGGGCAATTGTTCTCCCCACCCCGGATGGATTCTAAGTGCTTAACGTGTATTCATGCATCGATCTCCACATCAGAGCCCTAAGTGGAGACGCTATTTTAAATCCTCATTTCATAAATGAAAACCCAAGTTCAGCTTGTCCAGAGCAAGACCACCAGAAAGTGACAGAGCTGGGGTTGAACCATCCTGCCCCAAGTCTGGCCTCAGAATCCGCCCCACAGCTGCGGACCCAGTAAAATATGGAAGAATTTATGTACATGCAGCTGTGGCTTAGAGCTTGAAGGCAAGGCATGTAACCCGGTCTGCAGACTAGACACGTCTGTGCCACAGTGCCCAGAAGGATATTCCTGTATTTGGCATAACACGGGCTGCAGGCGAAAGGTTGGGATTTCTTGCGATCCATCAGGAACAGACTTTCCAGCCGGGTCGTTCTTGAAGTTACTCAAGAACCACCCACCCAAGAATTGCCTTCATGTATTTCTTTGGCCAAGACGCCAAGCGAGCAAGTCACAAGAAGTCCACACACAGAAGGATGCAGCTCAAAGACACACATTAGAGTTATTCTACAGGGCTTTTGAAAATCTGAATTAGCTGTCATCTTTTTCCCCTTCTAATGAGATGACTTACCTATTAATTTTTTGTTACCTTCTTTAGCAATCCCCCGCCTTACCTAGGTGACTGCCCAGTAAGTCTATTACAATGATTTCGCCACTGATGAGATTACAACCCTCATGAAGACATGACCTCTTGAGGGGACATCCCGGATCTATCTGTAACAATGGGATTATCAAGGAGTGATTCCGTCACAAGATGAGGAGTATCTGTGCTTTGAAATAAGAGTACTCACTCTGTGCAAATTCTAGATTTCCAGTTTCTTTTGGCAACGCCAGACCCACATTCGCGCACAGGATGTCAGTCTACAGGAACTGAAAAGCAGCTGCCCACTATAAACAGAGCAGGCACATCCCCTCTACCTGGGCGTCATTCCTTTTGGGCTGCTTTCTTTACTTAACTGCCAGCCTCCTTTAGGATTCTGAGCTTGGGATTTCTCTCCTAAAGGCTGGGGCAGCTCCACGAGCCAAACCACCACAGCGGCACTTCCCTCGAACCCCCCTTCAATACGCTCCCTATCTGTCATGCTGTGCTACTTATTATTTTTGCATCTCTTACAGCACGGTTCCTTTCACAGAATAGGTGTCGTACATTTGAGTTGAATAAATGAATAATTTCGTTTGAAGACAGCCGCTCCTATCCGGCTAAAACATCTCCCCCTTTTCAAGCACCGATATTACTTTTAATAAAACCTGAGGTCATATTAGCTCTTTAAGTATGATAGATATTCAATCGTCCCTCCTTTCTGCCACCCTGAGGATAAAACGTGAGTAATCACCTCTTATCATCCATAAATAAGTACATGTTCAGGAACATCCTTGAAGCATCGGAAGGAGCTATTTCTAATTATTCGGTTTTAGCAGATGACTCCAAGCTGGTTTTGGGATGATCCCAACCCAGTCCAGTAAGGAGCCATCTCTCAAAGTCTCCAGGCTCTTCCATTATAAGACCATCTGGTTCAGCTTCCTCAATCATCAAGGGACAAGACCTAGCATGAGGACCAACGCAGCCGTCAGACAGCAAAACACGTCAAAGGTGTCACATGGACATCTGGCACGAAGTCGGGCACTGAAATTTCCTGGTGTGGAAGAGGAGGAGGAAAGAGAAAAAAGAGAGACGGGGACTTAAAATGAGAAGCGTCGAGCTAGCTATTAATGGGTGATATTTGCTTTCCCAGCTGGTACTTTTAAGCAAAGTCCCTCCGAGTTTTCAAATGAGCAGACCGACCGGCTAACATCATGTTAACGGAGAAATTGAAATTACAAAGCAGTTTACCTCTGTTCGGCTAATGTGGGCTTGCACGTGCCTGGCTTGTTGCTGTTTATAAACTCCAGGACTCAAACTGTTTGTGTTGACATTTAAATTATGTTTTCTCAGGCTCCTGGGCACAGAAGGATTTCTACCTATTTAGTGTGGTAAGGTACGCATCTGCCCTGCCTCCCACCACCTTCTCTTGCCACTGAATTTACACGCAGTAAGAAATCTCAGATAAAGGGTTTTAAATGTAATGATTCAGGTGTGGGAGGGGGGGCCTTAGAAAGATATTATCCGAGCTGGTTTCTCTTATCTACATAAACGTAGACTTCTGGTTTAAAATGCAGATAAAAATATGTTATTCCTGGGGCATTATAAACCCAATTTGGCATTTGTAGACCTAGGATTTGATCAGGCAAATTCCAGAAGCCTTTAGGTGACACCCAAGACAGGAAAGGATCATACTTTTTACTTGGGGACTTTAAAACTTGTTATCAATTTGGAACTTGGAACATATTCAATCGAAATATTTAAATAGCACAAATGATGGACGGTCAAGACACACAAGCATACGTATATGGAACTTCTTATAATTAAGCCACGAGGTGTTTTATTTTATTCAAAAACAGAAAATTAACACCTGATTACACTTCAGTGTCAGGTAATTATACACTGAAACTGTCCAAACTCCCAGAGCTTGGGTAGTCTTGTTTCTATCGACGAGGCAACCAACATACAGGTGCATGATTAATTTATCAAGGGCAATCACAACAGCAAGAAAGAGCCAGGGTTTAATGCATCCTTAAAGGTAGAGAAGAGAGGCTCTCTAGTAGGGGACATAAAGCTCGTTAGTATAAATAACTCATCACGGTTAAATGGGTATCATCCTGGTTTTGGCACCAAAATACCACAACCAAGAAAATCACTCAGCCTTGGCTCAAAAACTTTTTTGTGTGTGTCAGCCAGGAGTGATGGCACATGCCTGTAATTCCAGTACTTGGGAGGCCGATACAGGAGGATCATAGATTGGAGGATAGGCTCAACAAGTACTGAGACTCTCTTCAATCTACAGAGACCCTGTTTCTAAATAGAAAATAAAATCAGGCTGGGGGTATAGCCCAAAGGTTGAATGCTCCTTGGTTCAATCACCTAAAACATAGACACACACACACACACACATGCACACAGACATGCACATTTTATGTCATATCTATATATGTATATCCATAAATGGAAATAATAATAGTAACAGCATCATATTGTTGAACTTTGTTGATGTGTCTAGAGATCAAAGGATTGAACCCAGAGCCCAAGCTTATAGTCACAATGACATACTCAAACCTAAGTAATAAGACTGATGGATATACTGCCACAATAAAATGTTACGGTGCCCCTGTTGGGCTCCGGAACTGTACCGGTGTGAGATGTAGCCGCAGGTTCTTTTTCTGAGCTATTTTAGAAAAAGAATAGCCCGAACTCTTTTTGGCTGTAAATTTAAGTAATTTTATTATTACAAAGACAGAAAGAAGGCAGAGATTAAAGCCCTATACCAGAGGGGGTGGAGGGGAATAACCTGAAAATAAGTTACTGAAGTTTGGGGATAAAGAACAGTTTTTTATAAAGATACATTATACTTCATCTTGCTCAACCAATAATCTTCTGCTCTAGGTGTGAGCCCGCCTATTAGCCTCGTGCAGGCTCTTTTTTATAGTTACGAGGATTATAATTATGAGGATTTCTTGCTCAGCCAATAGCCTTCCTGCCTTGATGCAGGTGTAAGCCTAGGTCTTTCTTAGGACCAGAATAATTAACAAGGTCACATGGTATCTACCCCCTTTGACGGAGGCCTGTACCCGCCTCCTATATTCCTGGGGGATTCTAGCCTATCTGCTATAAGTTACCTATTATGTAAACCTCTTGTTAGAATATGAAGGCCCTAGGTCCCAACTCTTCTGTCTACCTGCTGATTGTTTATAGCGAGAGAACTCGGTATTATAAGAGCTGCCTGAGTGCCTGGCAATAACCAGGCCCTGACTGCTTTTTACATTTTGACAATAATTTTCAATACATGAACACCAAATTCATTTTCCAATACATTAATACCAAAGTCATTTTCCAATGCTGACACATTAATACCAAAGCTATTTTCAAATATATTTTGAAGCCATTTCCCAGTACCGGCCCATATACCAGACCTAATAAAGATGGTACCTATCTGGAGCCAACATTACCATGCTATAAGCCAAAAGCTCTGATCATACAATTCAGAGAAAGAAAGATTTATTTGCTCACAGTTTCTTGGCGATTCAAAGTTCAGTTCA
This sequence comes from Muscardinus avellanarius, assembly GCF_963383645.1. NCBI lineage: Eukaryota > Metazoa > Chordata > Mammalia > Rodentia > Gliridae > Muscardinus > Muscardinus avellanarius. The sequence goes on from NC_137808.1 coordinate 1,970,017, forward strand.
TGTGAAGACAGGGTCTGTGGATCTCAGAGTATAGTGGTAGAAAGGAGAGAGGAGGGAGGGAGGGAGGGAGGGAGGGAGAGAGAGATTGAGATTCTTATGTCGTGGAGGCTTGAGGCAGAAAACAAGCAGGCAAATAAATAAGGGGATTCAAAGACACAAGCCCAGTCCCTAAGACCACAGCCCAGGGACCCACCTTCTCCAGTCACACCCCACCTGCCTAGGTGACCACCAATTCCAATGGAGTTATCTACTGATGACTTAACTATATCAACCCTGAGCTTTTCAGGGGACCTTCTATATCTGACCACAATAGTCCCTTCATTGATTTCTGATGTCTGTGGTACTTAGATCATATCTCTGGATTTTCCCCCAATAATTTAGAGACAGTAGAAAGCCAAGAAGTGTGTAAACAGATCTTTTTATAATTTAGGGTAGCTCAGGTTTATCTACTTTCTTCTTGATTTCTGGAGTTTTGTGCTCAGGGCTTATGAATCTGAATCCATGCCAAGCGCTCTAGGCGGTTTTCCTAGTGCAAGTCCTTTCCACTTCAAATCGCTCCCCTTGAAAGGCCCCAAATACACCCTTCTGAAAAGAAGCCTCGTGCAGCAGCTTTGCCAAATGTTCCCCCCTTTTGCCTCTTACCCTCACTTCTCTCTTCCTTCTCTGGGAATCGGATGTTCTTGCACTGATATGCCTAAGTGAGGAATTCAACCGAGACGTAAATGTACATCAAGCCAGCCGTATTGCAGATAATAGTCTCAACGACTGATAATTAAAGAGAAGATCACGGAATGGGCAAAGACCTACAGGAAAATGCGTGTTTAAATGCCTGTGTTTTATAACCTTGGAAATGTATTCAACAGAGGAATGTGAGCACTACAGAGACCCTCAGAAATAGCTCATCTTGGTGCTTTTGTAACTTTGATCTTCAGAGCTTGAGGGGCCTGTTCTGCACCAGACTTACCAGAGAGTGACCAGCTCAGAAGTCACCATTGAAGGCCCGGCCTGGTGGCGCACGCTTGTCATCCCAGCGCTTGGGAGGCTGAGACAGGAGGATCGCACAGGTTCAAAGCCAGCCTCGGCTACTTAATGAGGCTCTCAGGAACTCAGTGAGACCCTGATTCCAAATAAAGTATAAAATAGGTCTGGGAGTAGAGCCCGGAGGTAGTAAGGCCCCTGGGTTCCACCTTAGTACCACACACACACAAAATTATGAAGTCACCATTGTCCTGGGGGAACAGTGTCAGGGGGAAACTGAGTCACAGCTCCTGCCCTGGCCTCTTCGATGAGCAGTTTTGGAGAGCTATGGGGTCAGTGTCTGGCGATCAGTCCAACACTTTTCTAGCAGGCTTCCTGGTCTGCACTGAGCCTAGGTCAGTCCAAGTGAGCTAGTGACACGAGAAAGTGGCCTCAGGCTAGGGGCTCAGATCTTTGTGTCAAGGTCAGTGGCAACACCATTTGGGGACAGAGTGCTGAGTTTTGAGCATCAGGCCAGAACCTGGCAGACATTCTATTAGGTGATGAGATGCAGGCTCATCGCACAAGGTGAAGTCAGCCCAAGAGAAGAGGGATTCCAACAGCTGACCTTCCCACAGTGAGTACTTGTGGGCTAAAAAAAATTAAATACGGGCAATGTTTCACTCAGAAGCGACTGGTCCACACAGCATGGTGGTGTGTGCGTGTCATCCAGTACTTGGAAAGCTGAGGCCAGAGGATCAGAGCCTTGAGGCCAGCCTCAGCAACTCAGTGAGACTCTATTTAAAAATATAAAAAATAGAGTTGGACTGGGGGTGTAGTTCAGAGGTAGAATGCTCCTGGGTTCGATCTCCATTGCTACAAAACAAAAAAGCAAAGGGAAGAGATGGTTCATATGCTCGGAGATTTTTTTTTAAAAAAGTATCATAGTCCATGAAGATAAAAAATAAAATTAAGCATAGGTAAAGTAGAGACTAATTTCACAGAGGTAAGGTGCTAGATGAAATAGAGAGAAATTCTATGAGCTTCAGGGTTTTTATAACAGAGTATATAAACCAGTTTATCTACTCTGCCAATCTTTCCTTAATAGCCTCATAGGCCCGTAGGACCAAACTAAGTGTTCATATTAAATTTATTATAATAGAGGTGCTGAATTCCAATGTCGTCATCCCTATACATTTTCTTATGGGGAACAACTCTGAACTTCCTTACTGTCAATAAAAGAAAAAGCGTGTTACCAAAAGAAAAAATGAATAGAGAGTCATGCACAGTGGCAAATGCCTGTAATTTCAGGGCTTGGGAGGCTAAGACAGGAGGATCACAGGTTCAAGGAAGGTACGCAGTAACTTAGCAAGATCCCGTTTTGAAATAAAAATAAATAAATGAAATGAGCTGGGGTTAGTAAAGCTCAGAGGTAGATCACCCCTGGGTTCAATTCCTAGTATTAAGAATGGAAGGAAGGAAGGAGGAAAAGGAAACCGGGGGCTTGGGAGTGCATGAAGGAAGGAAGGAAGGAAGGGAAGGAGGGAGGGGAAAACAGGGAATTGGGAGTGCATGCGTATAATCCTAGTACTTGGGAGGCTAAGACAGGAGGATTAAAGGTTTGAGATCAGTTCCAGCAACTTAGTGGGAAAATAAAAAATAAAAATGGCTTGGGTATAGTTCAGAGGTTTAATGCCCCCAGGTTTAATTTTGAGCAAAGAGAGAGATGAAGGAAGGAAGGAAGGAAGGAAGGAAGGAAGGAAGGAAGGAAGGAAAGAAGGAAGGAAGGAAGGAAGGAAGGGGTAGTGGTGTGATGTGTTGTGAATCATCAGATTAGCAGTGAACCAACAGCAGTTTTAAGAAGATCAGATATTTGGAAAATTCTGTTCCAGTCGCTGTCACCTACACGTTTCTTTATTTTCTGCAGTGATATTCTGTAACCTGTTGTATGGCCCTAAGTTCACCATTTCCTCTCTCCTCCCTTACAGAACTTCTTATGGGGACTAAGTAAAATAACAGCCAACAATAGGAGCGATGGTTATATTTTTACTTTGCGTTGCTATATTTCTAATACAGATGATTATATGTTGCAAATCTTCTTCCTCTACCTTCTAGGAACATACCCAGTGAGCATTCCCCAGCTCTCCTTGCGATGTACCTGAGTTCTTGCCAAGAGAACAGAGGTAGAGGTGATATATGCCATTTGTCAACCAGGCCCATAGAATTTCCCCAAGGGAATCTCTATTCTTTCTCTTTCTCCGTGAAGGTAAAGAAGCCTTCGGACTTAAAGAGGAAGAGACAAGTAACGGAAACCACTCGTGCCTAGAACAACCATTCCAGGGGCCAGCTAGCCAGGAACACGCTGCTAATGAGTACAAAATAAACCGGCCTCATCAAAGTCGCCGAGATTCCTTGGTTCATTCATTTGAGCAGTTAGCATTTTCCCCTCTTTGGATGTATTGCAATTTTACATCATAGTAGGGTATAGAGTGTTAGAAAAATACCCGCACACAACCTCAGTTGCTCTCCCCACCAGGTGTCCCCCCCCACCAGCACCTCCCAAGTCTTTGAGACTGGAATTGGCAATTTGGTAAACCTTCACGACATTATTTCTATTATTGCATTTTTTATAACCTCGATCCCCCCTTCCTTTCCCTAATCACCCTTGGTCAATTCCCCTGGAGTCTCTGCTCAACTATCTGATGTTGACCTTATTTCTGAACCTCTCTCTAACTTCCACATGTAAGAGAGAGCACAAATCCACTCGTTCATTGGACTGGGTGTACCCACTTAATGTAATATTTCCCTTCTCAAGTTCCATCCATTTTCCTGAAAATTGTGTAGTCTTGTTCTTCTTTATGGCTGAATAAAATTCCATCTGTGTATCTAGCTCCCTCCAGTTAGGACGGCAGTCATCAAGGACAGAAATAATAACAAATGCTGGTGAGGATGTGGGGAAACAGGAACCCTATTGCACTGCCGGTGGGACAAACTGATACAGATGTTTTGCAAATCTGTGTGGAGGTTTCTCGGAAGATTGGGAATGGAATTACTTTATGACCCAGTGACAGCGCTTCTGGGCATCTTCCCAGAAGATATGAAACGGAATATTATAATCCGACCTGTATACTCACGTTCAAGGCAACACAATTTACTATTGAATCAGCCTATAGAGATATCCATCAATGGACACAAACGTTTTGTGGTAGATCACAAAACTTTGGTATATGCACACAATGGAATTTCACTCAGCCATAAAGAAGAACAAAAGTTAGCATTATATTAACTAGTACATTGAATTTTAGTGAGGGCTTGCTATATGCTATGCATGGATGCATCCTTCAATCCTCACAAAACCCCATGATATAGGTCCTACTACAGGCACAGAAGACTTAAGTAACTTGCTCGAAAACACTCAGTTGAACTGAGCTAAATTATAAGCCTAGGTAGCTCAAATCAAGAGTCCTGGCATTAACCATTATCCTAGACTGCTTCTCTCAATGCAAGAAACATTTCTGTTAGACCTAGACTGCAGGTTCAAGGAGAGTGTTTAATAACTTAGCAGAATCCAGTTATAAGCTATTGTGCAATACTGACTCTCTTAATGCAGGAAACATTTCCAGGCAAACTACCTGGCACACCAGAGTCTCACTTTATGTTAACTATGATCATACAGACAAAAGAAAAACCAAACCGAGGACAAAGAGTTGAAACCAAGCAAACTGAGCCTAAAATTCTTTCGTCAACTAAAATCTTTACAACTCGAAAGCAAAGAAAAAAAATAACCTTTATTTTTTAACCAGATCTGGGGGTTAAAAGCAAAAATCTAACAAAATTTAAAAAGCTGAACATGTTAATTTAATCAACCAACTTATAGCAACTGTAGATACCTATATAGTTCAGTAATCAAGACGGCGTGTCCGATCAAGTGTGTATCACTAATAATTGACAAAGTCCTTACTTCTCACTAACAAAAGATGGGTGGAATTACATGGCCATTAAGTATTAGAGTTTCAAAGACCTCCTAATGATACGGAGAAAATGCCCTTGATATGTTATCCAATTACATAAAACATGCATGTATTAAATGATTGAATTTATTCATTCAAAACGTGTTTACTGGGTACCAACTGGAGCACAGGTACTAGGCGAGGAGCTTTACTTTGGGCCTGTGTTTCCAAAGAGTACATAGTCTAACTCTTCAGTGTGAGACCTTCTCAAAAGTAATGGCCGCGTTTCCTTGTAAGGCTTACTTTACTTATTTGTACAATAAGGAGATTGGATTACATCCCTATTGAGGGCCACATTAAGACATTATTTGGTGCACCTTTAAGGCTGTAACTCAGCTAAAATTGTAATAGTACCAACCAGAAACTAATTAGCTGTCTGTCTGTCTGTCTGTTTCTCTCTCTCTCTCTCTCTCTCTCTCTCTCTCTCTCTCTCTCTTCTCTCTCTCTCTCTCTCTCTCTCTCTCTCTCTCTCTCTCTCTCTCTGTGTGTGTGTGTGTGTGTGTGTGTGTGGTACTGGGAATTAAACCCCGGGTCATTCAACCTCTGAGCTACACCCTCAACCCTATTTTGTTTTTTGTTTAGAAATAGGATCTCGCTAATTTGAGGAGGACCTCATTGCTGAAGCGAGCGGTGAGCCCGTGATCCTCCTGTCTCAGCCTCTCAAGTACTGGGATCATAAGAATGCACCACTACACCCAGCAACCATAAATCTATAATGTTCGTTTTATTTAGAGTGGGAAACCATCTTTGCATACCCATGGCTGGGAGGTGGGGAGACCTCTGAGATGTCAGACTCTTAAGACAAACCCACAGAAATCCAGGTTACTGCTGAGATAGTTGGTTACCACTATGTTTTTGTTTTGTTTTTTGCAGTACTGGGGAATGATCCCAGGGGCATTCTACATCTGAGCTATACCCTCAGCCCTATTTTTTATTCTTTATTATGAAACAGGGTCTCACCGAGTTGCAAAGGGCCTCATTAAGTAGCTGAGGCTGGCCGCGAACCCCGATCCTCCTGTCTCAGCCTCCCTAGTGCTGGGAAGACGAGAGTGCGCCACCGCGCCCGGCTTCTACCACTAAGTTTTGTGTCAAGTTATTAGACTTAAATGCTGAAGTGAACTTTAATTACAGAAACCTTAATTAATGCCTTGTTTATGCTGGAATGATTTCAAATCCAGTGTAAGAATAGGAACTTTGTATAAGTGGTAAACCCACTCAATTGTCAAAAATTTTGTTTTTTAGAGAAATAACACATTTGGCATGAAAGTTAACCATGATCATAACGGTTATATAATTATGAGTTGCATGGTCGCCAATCTTTTAAGAGTTTGGTGGTGGTGGAGGTTTTTAAACTAGAATATTAGTTCAGAGATTTTAAAGAACACCGACTACCAGCCTTTTCATATTTCAGTAAGAGGCATATTTTCAACTTCTAAAAATTGTGGTTTTTAAATGGCACATTATAATTTTGTTCTCAAAATACAGTGTTCTTTTACAGATTATTCAAATATGATCATTCTCTATAAAGTTTCGTCTTTTTTCCTCCCTCATTTACCACAAAGATCAGTACAATCAGGCTAATACCAATTATAATGTTTCTTAGAACCAACCTCAAGAGGGTTATAGTGGAATCCAGAGGGGTTTGTAGGATCTTAACATAGACTTTTCTGGGGCAAGAACTCCTTAGATCCACAATAAGGCCCAGCTCTCCTGGGAACTCTTGGGCATTTTTTTTTTTCCCCAGTTCCCTTCTCCTTCAAAGACTGAAAGATCTGCTACAATTTCCTAAAGAAATAAATCCTTGGATAAAATCCCTTTTTGCTAAGTAATAAATTCAGGTCGTGGGACTCGAGTGGGCTCACTAGGAAGGATTCAGGTGTACCTCAGGACTTAAACCAAGAAACTATGAATTTGGTTTAGTAATAATCATTCATCCCGTATTTCCTCTGCATTCACCCCAAGGACCAAGGGCTCTTAAAAGGGGAAAGTTCATAAAATAACCCCTTAGCAGAGTTACAGATGGCAGTGTCTACAGTTCCAAACAATTTCACCATTATGGAAATTTAACAAGTCCCCATTCCAGATCAAATTTAAGACTTTTTTTTTATTATGCTTTTATTGGTGACTTATAGTCTCAGATCATAATGTAAATCATATGTCGACGGTGACTTTTATTTTAATCATTGCTATGCGTCTTTTTCCTGTTTTGACCACCACGACCATCTTTTGTGCGTGTGCGTGCGTGTGTGTTACTAGGAATTGAACCCAGGTGCATCTCACCTCTGAGCTACACCCCCAGCCCATTTTATTTTTACTTTGAAACAAGATCTCCCTGAGTCGTGGAGGCTCTGAACCTGCCATCCTCCTGTCTCAGCCTCCCAAGTACTGGGATTAGAAGCGTGCGCCACCGCGCCCGGCTAGGTAAGGTGTTTAAAGGACTGTACTCTGAAAGTTCTCGAATTGTTCTCACTTATAAGTAGCGGACGCATCTTTTTGTCTAGCTGGTCTCTTACCTCTTCACCTATCTTTTGACCTGAATCCAGTTACCCTCTTTCTCTAGAGCCTCCTCAGGTTCGCTGTGTGACCTATTGGTCTCTCTACGACAGATTCAGGATAAAACGAAGGCCATCGAACACTTAACAGACACCATGCAGGAGAACAAGGAATGCTAGACAGGGACCAAGAATATTAGATTATTGCTTTTGAATTTATCCCCCTGGCTTCAAAGAATTCAAACGTTTACTTTGCAATCAAATTCCCCAGAAGTTCCAAACTCAGATGCCAGGCAGAAGTATAATCAGCCTCTCTGGCCCGCAGTTATTTTAGTACAGAAGGGCTCGTGATGTTTTTAGCTTAGATTTGACTTTTGATACAATATCCTGTATCCAAAGCTGCTCCTGAGCCCTGCTCTGGGCTGCCACTTTGAAGCGGAGTCTCAGGTTCCTGTTCAGCTGCCCAAGGCTGGTTTCTTCCCTGCCTCCCCCTCTCCCCCGTCCCCTCGCCCCTCTTGTTCTAACTAGACCGCTTTCCCGACCCACTGCAAAGAGGCGGCTTCCCCATCCTCTGCGAGCCTGCACACAACTTCCACACCTCACCCAGCAGAAAGCAATTTCAAAGTTTCACAGACGCTTCCCAAAGCCTTCCTCAATCGGAAGCGGCTTCCCTCCTTGCGTGAAGGGTCCAAATACCGCAAGGGCTCAGGGTGAGGACCAGCTCTGCAGCCACGGGGGGCGTCCACCCGCGGAGGGCGGGGCTGGCTGGCAAGGGCCCCAGGGATCCCCATGCAGCGTGCCCAGGAAGGGTCACCTCCCCTATTCACACTGGACGCTCGGATTTCCTTGTCTCCCAGCCCCTAAGGCAGAGGTCAGCCTTGCAGCAGAGCTGCGGCCCTACGGTGCTCCCGGGTCTTTCTTCCGCGGGCCTATTCTTTTCAGGGCTGGGGAGGCGGGAGAGGAAACAGCAGTGTGTGCCTGGCTCCCCTAACCCAGCCGCAGCCGTCCGCCCTTTGGACACAAAGCTGCTCCCTGCAGAGACCGTGGCGACGACACCCGCGCTGCGCCTTTGTTGGGCGGCCACAGATGGTGCCCCAGCGCGGGGCGAGCCCTGGGCTGGGTGGGGGGGCTGCAGGAGGGAGGGAGGGAGGCCGGGGCTGGGGCGGGGGAGGCCGGGCTTCTGCAGAGCAGCCAATCGGCGGCCGGCCCATCAGCTGACCGCGTTTGCTTACACCAGGTGCACGCCGGCTGCGAGGGCACAAAGCGGGCGCAGCCAGGGCGCCGGCGGCGGCGGCGGCGAGCAGCAGCAGGCGAGGCCCGTGCGCCCGGCTGCAGCGCCAGCCCGGGCGGCGGCCTCCGCGCCCAGCACCCCGGGGCTCCGGCTCTCCATCGCTGGGACCCGGTCGCCGCCAGCCCCGCCCTCGGCGCCCCATCCTCTTGCCTTCTTTTGCAATTCGCCTGCATGCGTTCTGGCCCCAAAGAACTGGATCTGACCCAGCCCCGCGCTCCGGCGGCGCTCCGCCCGGGTCCCCCGAGGAGCCCGTGCGCGCTGCGGGCTGGAGGAGGCGCCCTGCAACCTGCTCTCCTCTCTCTCTCCTCTCTCTCTCTCTTTCTCCTGCCGCCGCCGCCGCCGCCGGTGCCCAGCCAGTGCGCGCCCAGCACCCCACCAGCCTGGCCTCGGGGTGAGTGCGTGGTCCAGCGAGGGCCCGCGGCGGGAGGGGTTTGGGGAGCCGCGAAGGGGAAGTCGAGGCAAACTTGGCAGTCAGGGGTCTGGGGAGCCGCCGGGTGAGATCGCGGGCCTGAGGGGGCCAGGGGGCGCGGCTCCCGGAGATGTGCAAATGCAGAAGTCTGGAAAGGCAAACCTAGTTATTCTGCCCCCTTAAAAAAAATAAACAAAAAGCCCAGAGCGCGGAATGCGATAGATGGGGGCGAAGGCCAGATGGAGATGGGTCTGGAAGGCGGCGGCTCAGTCCTGGGGAGGGTGGTACCCGAGGACGGGAAGGGCAGACGGGCTTGGGAAGCCAGCTGGGCCCCCGAGCAGAGCGGGGACAGGGGGCCCAGGGAGTTGGAAAGGAGACCGAGGAAAGGAAGAAAAAAAGGAAGGAAAGAAGGTGGCCCGTTGTGGGCGAGGAAAGAGAGTCTAGGAATGATGGCCTTTTTCCGTAAGAGAGCCGGGCAAGGGTGCAGTTTGCCAAGACTGAGTCTATTGAAGTAAGCTGTGTGTGTGTAGGGGGGTACCCTTTAGGTCTTGAGTCCAGCAGGGGTGGCAGTCTCCCGAAGCTGGCCAGGGACGCTGAAATGTCAGGGAAGCCTTGGTCACCTCCAGAGACAGCCAGCCAGCCAGCAATGGGTTCCCCGGCCGCCAGTGTGGGGAACCTGGAAAGTTTGCCAGCCAGGTGTCCTTTGTTGCCCCTTGAAGAGGCGAGTAGGCAACCCCAACTCATCCCGCATCCCCTAGATTCCCACCACAGTGACCTCCTCCTGGGGCAAGCTGGGAGTCCAGCAGCCTAAGGGGCGCCGGGTACCCTGGACAGGTGGGGAGGTCCATCCCGGGACAGGTTCAAGAGAGCGCATGGATGCTTGCACTGGGAGAGTCAGTAGTGGTACCTGCTCCGGGAAAGGAACCGTGGAAGATGGATGGATACATGGATGGATGGATGGATGGATGGATGGATGGATGGATGGATGGAGTGAGTGTAAATGGTTTTAAAGATCCTGGATCACATAGGTAAAGGCCAAGAATCCAGAATATGGACTCCCCCACATCCCATTCTGCTCTTGCTATTTTGATTTCCAGATCCAGATAATAAAGAAAAAGTAGAATTTGAACCGAGTGTGGGAACAGGTTCTGCTGACTTGGGCTACATGCAGGATACACACACACACACACACACACACACACACACACACACCCCACACACATAAGACAATATGTTGTTTTGCTTTGCAATTTGTTTGGCTGTAAGGGTCCAGAGAATTATTATTACTCCTGGATGATCATTATTTCACGAAAAAAAAAAAAAAACAAAACTAGGATTAGAGCCATGGAAAGTTCAGGAAGATTTCTACTTTTGATCCGCATAAATCTAGAGTAAAGTGGTGTTGTTGGCTCCAGGGCCCTGTGTGTCCCCAAGTCTCTGATCTGCATGCAAATGTGGACGGATCCTAGCAGATGTCTGGCCTCATCCATTCACAGGAAGGAATTTGAAAAGACAAGGAGTCTTCGCTTAACAATGGACCTTAAGAAAATAGGATAAAGGCTCACAGTGTGGGTTGTTCTGTTTGGGAATTCCAGGACTTGCCCACTCCTTTACTCAAGAGCCAAATTCTTTGAGTGCAAAACCTCAAAGGCCCCTTGCTCCTTACCTGTCTATATTTGGGCCACCAGGGTCCAGCTAGCTGTTCTCAGCTAGTTAGGAAAGTGTTACTGCGAACAGACAGCGAGTTGAGTTCATTTCTGGTCATCTGGAGTGACTTCCGAAGGGCTCCTCAACTTTCTGACTCTGGTTTTCTCTGTTTCTGAATATGTCTGCCTTCTGCTCACGTTAGCGCTCCCGTCCCCGTGGGTCACCGCGAAGATTCCAGTGGCATGTTCTCTGTGCAGTCAGAATCGTGTGTGTTTTTAAGGTGCCAAAGTTGTAGAAGGGCAGGCTAGGAAATTATCCCTTCCCTAGTAATGTGAGTGGATTTGGGAGTCACAGTATAAAATAATGAACAGGGAGATCGGCACGCAATGGATGGACCCCCCTCAATCAAGGGCCCAGTGTAATGGTAGCTGATGGACCATATGGGCACTCTTCACCTCTTGGGGCTATGCACCAAAGCCAGCAGTGCAGAAAGAGGCCTGGGGTCTACCTCGCGACGAACCAGCGTCCGCGGACACTCTACTGTTGATCCCATATACAGTGCAAGGGAACAAGGACCTATTCACCCAATAGCACCTGACCCTGTTTTCTATATATTCAATGCAAGGGCCATTAAAATACAATAAAAACCAACAACAACATTGTATTGGAGGGCGCGGTGTTGGAGGGGGAGGGGTGCACAGCAGATGTTGTCTTCTATTTATTTATTTTATAGGTTTCTTTCCTGAAGTTCTTTTTGCTGGTTCAGTGCCTTGCGCACAGAATGCAGTATTTTCCAGCAGGGAAAGAAATGAAATAAGTCTCACTTCAGTAAGGAAATGTTAGCGGCAAGTTTGCATTTTCCGTCTTAAGAGCTATACAGAAGTCAGAGAAGTAGCACATAATTGTGATAAACTCTTACGTGATTCCTAAACTTGGGATTCTTGCAGAAAGAATAGCGGGATAATGTAACGTAAAGATGATATTTCTAAACTAAGACCATATACCATTTTGTTGTAAAGTTTATATATATATAAATATATTTATATATATATATTTAATATATATATTTATATATATATATTATATAATATATATATTTATATATATTATAATATATATATATATTTATATATATTATATATATTTATTTATATATATATAAATATATATATATATTAGGTATTTTGGAAACAAATCTCAAATACCAAAGCCTCATGTTTGTAAAACTCCGTCTCTGGTTATTACCTGGCCTGTGCGAAATCTTTACTCTGCAAGTCTAAGAAAAGTTGAGGGAGTCCATTCCTTGGCAAATAAAAGTAATAAGGCGTTTAGGTTATTCGAAAGGATCGCTCGATAAATAAAGGAATTTCAGAACAGATTTAACTGCAAGCTATCGTTTGACAAATAATCATAGGCGCTACTTACTATGTGAAATTCTTCAAACAAACAAACAAACAAAAAACAAGCTAGGCCTCGTGGCGCACGCTTGTAATCCCAGCATTTGGGAGGCTGAGACGGGAGGATCGTGGTTCGAGGACAGCCTCAGCTACTTAGTGAGGCTCGCTGCAACTCAGTGAGACCCTGTTAAAAAATAAAGAATAAAAATTAGGACTGGGGGTGTAGCTCAGAGGTAGAATGCCCCAGGCTTTCATCCTCATTACTGCCAAAAAAAAAAAAAAAAAAAAAACAATCCACTACCACCAATAAGAAAAATCCAAAAATAAAAACAACAAAATAAATCAAGGGAGAAACCAATCATTAATTTCTACCCTGCTCACCCTGGATTCTTGAATTGAATTGCTAGACAAATTCAAGACCATTTTATTGCCACTTATGTAACAGTGACACTTAAGGAAATACATCAGGGACTTTTTTTAAACTAGTTCTACGAAATTCTAATGCTACTTCCCAAGCCAATACCTACAAATAATTATGGATAATCAGAATTGTAGGCTTTTAATAGCACCTTAAATAAGGTTTGAATAAAATGTGGTAAATTGTAGAACCTGGGATGTCATTTTTACTAGACATTCACCATGCTTTCTTAAAATTTATTTTTAAGCTGCAAAGTAATAGTTATCTGAATGGATCATTTGAGCTTTAATGTAAAGTTGCTCAAATATTGTATTTAATTTTGTAGAGTTATTATGTGGGATATCTATTTTGGGTTGAGCCAATCTGGAGATAAGGCAAATTCCATTTTAGAATCATATTTTGGTTTCTGGGAACAATGGAAGTATCTTTAACTCATGAATAGAGCTTTGATTAATATTTTATTCAGGGTGAAATTATAATTATATAGATGAAGTCAGAAAAACATGTATTCTCTCTCTTGTTTTGCCTCTGAGTACAGAATAGCGACAGAAGTGAAATTCTATTTGTAAAACTCAGTATTTTAGTGACCAAGGAAACCGTTTGTTCTAAAAGTCCTTTTATTTATTTATTTTTTCTTTGTGGTCCTAGTTCTAAGCTACATCCCCAGACCTTTTTAATTTTTGTTTGGAAACAGGATCTTGCTAAGCTGACTCAAATTCAGCTACTTAGTGAGGCCCTTTGCAACGCAGTGAGACCCTGTTTTAAAAAAAAAAAAACTACTAAAAAATAGGGCTGGGAGCGTAGCTTCAAAGTATAATGCCCCTGGGTTCCATCTTCTGTATTGCAAAAAAAAAAAAAAAAATTGCTATAGTAATGTTTCAATATCCCAAGTACTGTGATTCCAGGTAAATGCCACCGTGTTCAGCTCCTAACAGTCTTCTTAAATCAAGTTTGCTTTGAAAAGGTTCTTGTTCGAGCATATTACCAATCAGCTACTTTTTGGACATGTGAGAAATCTCTGATGTCGCTAAATATGGTTGAGTAAAAAATAAGTACTTACAATCCAGGATAAAATCCTGTTTCCAGATTTTATGGCCACTCTCTGGATCTGTCAAACATATTATTTAACAAGTAAAATATTTGTTGTTTTATGTTACAGTGCTTTTATTAAATTTTTGCTTTTAATTTTTGTGGTGCTAGGGAATGAACCTAGGGCCATTCAACCTCTGAGCTACCCATCGAGCCCTATTAATTTTTTTGACTTAGAAACAGTCTCCCTAAGTTGCTGACGAGACAGACATACTAAAGAGACTTCCTTTGAACCTGTGATCCTCCTGTCTCGGCCTCCCAAGTACTGGGACTATAGGCATGCGCCACCACGCCAGCTATAGTATATTTTTAAAGAAATAATAGACAGGTTATATAATCTGCTTTTGGCTTTTAACTCTGAATTTTTTCCAAAGCTCTAGCAAACTTAGGATGTTCCTTAGAATTGGTTGAGAAGTAAGCTTTCTTCCCCAGTCATAGGCAGGCGACCTTGGGTTCCTTTCCTGACCTACCAACCTTCAAACTCCTCAGTTGTAAGATGGCAGGGTGGGGTGACTATGCCAGAGGAAGGAGGAACTACTATGATCTGAATGCTGTGAGTTCTGGAGAAGCTGCGTCTCTAATATTGCAATTGATGTAAACATCAGACCAAGAAGGAGGCTTACACATGGAACGATCTGGGGCGAAGGTCCAGTCCGCCCTGACCTGGGTCCCCTCAAAGAAACCGCTACGTTAGCTGAAGACACTTTGTTCTGAAAGCCAAGGAGCGAAAATGCTTTTAGAGTGGATTACTGCTTTCCGTTTGCTCTGTTGATAGCTCGGAGGTTGGAATGTGATTTAAAAGCGCTGATTGATATAAGCGAGTTGTCATTTTCTGACCCAGGCTATCTCAGCTCACATTTATTATCCCACTGGCAGACATGCAGACACACAACTGGTGGCGTTTTTTGGTTACCATGGTTACGTGAACACTAGGCATGTGCCATGACATCTTTCCATGTGAAATGTTTGCGTGTTGTTGTTGTTGTTGTTGTTGTTGTTGTTTTTATACTGGCTATTTGGAAGACCTAGGAGAAAATGACAGCTGTTTAAAAGTTTGTGTAACACATCCATGAGCCGGCCATTGATTAACAGAAAAGCCATCCTACAGGGGTATCCAGAAAAAGGACCACGATCAGCCTTTACCTCACAGAGATTACCAGGACAGACATTTCTAACAATACCTTACCTCTCCAGGAGAATGTCTCCTACGTATTCATTTAGAAATAGTCGCTCTTACTATTTTTTTATTTTTTGGTGGTACTGGGGTTCCTGGAAGCCCTTCTACCTCCAGGCTACACTCCCAGACCTATTTTATATTTTTTTATTTGGAAACAGGGTCTCTTAAGCCAGGGAGGCTGGCCTCGAACCTGCGCGATCCTCCTGTCTCCACCTCCCAAGCGCGGGGATTACAAGTGTGTGCACCACCACGCCCGGCCTCTTACTACTTATGACTGTCCCCCGTGGAATAATACGTTCGTGTCGTTATTTTGCAACTCAGGCGGGGAAACCTGGACAGCCCCCAAATTCACATCTATCTCAGTGAGACAATAATAAAAATAACCGGTTTGTAGAGTGAAGCGGTGACCGCAAGGAGAGAATCCTCATTTAGGAAAAACTATAAAGAAAAAAAAAAGTTTTACAAAGAAATGTGGCTTAATTGGTTTCGTGCCTATAGGAACAATAATAAAAAAAAAAAAACAAGTTTGCGTGGCAGTAGAGAATATCCTTAACTTGCATTGTGATTTCGCAAGAGTAAAACGTCTTAATTTGCATTCGTAATAATTGTCGTAATCAAGCGCTGCTGTGCAGTCAGGGCTGTTCAGGCTTGATACGCGGCTCTGACACTAATGACGAACGTGTGACCTTCGCCGTGTCCCACAACCCTCCTGACATTTCACATGCCTATCAGAGTTGCGTTTGAAAGGATCCGGAAAGGAAAGCTTGTCGGTGGTTCTAGTATTCTGCCTGCGAAGAATTTGATTTTTGAGTCGGCTGTGGTGGCGCACGCTTGTAATCCCAGCATTCGGGAGGCTGAGACCGGAGGATCGCGGTTGGAGGCCAGCCTCAGCTACTTAGTGAGGTTCTCTGCAACTCAGTGAGACCCTGTTTCCAAATAAAGAAGAAAAAATAGGGCAGGGGGTGTTGCTCAGAGTTTAAATGCCCCTGGGTTCCATTCCCAGACCCACAAAAATAAATAATAATTTGATTTTTATCCCAATGCTATGATCTATGGAGAACTAAGGCTGGGGCCACCTCATCTTTTCTATACAAGGCGATATTCTCCTCCTCCCTAACCCCATAGCCAAGACATCTTGTTTTTCTTTTAAACCCCTTCCCCCACCCCATGATATGTCCACAGTTGCTCCTGCCTCACCTGGACCCTCTTGAGAAAAGATCTTACCAGGGTTACGGGAAGGTGTTGATGTGCATTAGGTATTTGTTTACCCGATAACTGCTTGTATATGGAATGCTGTCGGCTTGTATGTTAGACATCACGGGAGGGATTAGCACCGAGAGAAGTTAGCTGGATTTTTTCCCCCTGCAGTTTGTACATTAAATGTAGCAATAAGCATTCTGTTTCCACCCATGCATAGACTTCTATTCCTCTTTCTCTCCTTTTCTCCCTCCCTCCTTTCTCTCTCTCCCTCCCTCCCTTTCTCTCTTTCTCTTATTTATGTGGTTATTTTTGCGGTACTGGAGATGTAACCCAGAGGCATTCTACCTCTGAGCCACACTCCTAGCCCCATTTTTTTTTACTGATTACTTTTTTTTTTTTTTTTTTGTGGTACTGGGGTTCCTGGAAGCCCTTCTACCTCCGGGCTACACTCCCAGACCTATTTTTACATTTTTATTTGGAAACAGGGTCTCCTAAGCCAGCGCGCGCGGCTGGCTTCGAACCTGCGCGATCCTCCTGTCTCTGCCTCCCCAGCGCGGGGATGACAAGCGTGCCCACCACGCCCGGCTTACTGATTACTTTTTGAAACCGGGTCTCACTGCGTTGCAAAGGGCGACACTAAGTAGCTGAAGCCGTCTGTGATCTGCGATCCTCCTGTCTCAGCCTCTCACATGCTGGAATCACAAGCGTGCACCACCACGCCCCCCCCTCTCTCTTTTAATTTGGTGCACTGTAATTATACAGACTATTTTGAGGCATAAAATGATAGAAATATACATAGACCAAACTCTCGGAGCAATTCTCTTCAAATCCTGCCCCCCGTTAATGCAGGTATTTTCTAGAAATATTTATTTAGTGGCCAGCACAAAAGAAAAGCGGCACCCCAAGCCAGGCGTGGTGGCTCACGTTTGTAACCCCAGTACTTGGGAGACTGAGAAAGGAGGGTTGCAGGTTCAAAGCCAGCCTTGGCAAGTAGTGAAGACTCGCATCAACTTAGTGAGATCCTGTTTCCAAATAAAAATAAAAATAAGGCTGGGAGGGGAGCGTGGAGGTAGAAGGCCCCTGGATTCAACCTCCAGTCACACACACGCACACACACACACACACACACACACACACACACACACACACACATATACACACACACACCCTAAACAGAGGATTGCCCCTGGGTTGAACACACATACAACGCCCCCCACACACACACCCTGAACGGAAGACTTCAAGGAAGGGTGGCCCCACTATCTTGGGGACGTTTGGTAATAGGTAAAGACTTTTTATTTTATTTATTTGTTGTTACCACAACAGACAGCAAAGGCAGGAGAATACTACTGATTCTAGCGTCCTAAATTGCACAGAACAGTCTCCCACAACGAACAATTCTAACTAATTCTAACTAACACGGTCTGCCTGTCCGTCGGTGAGAGCTGGGCTGGGAAACCTTGTTCTCACAGACACGGCTTCTGCCTTTCCATGGGCGTAACTCTAGCGAGGTTAATTATAGAGAGGGGGGCCATCAAGTATTTTCTAATCGGGAAAGTAGAAGAAGCAGAGGTTGAGGAGAACGAGGCTAGCCTCAGAGAGGGCCTGTCAGCAAGGGCTGTCCGAAATTCGCTGGTAAACACCCAGCTCGGGTCACCGCCAGGAACCCAGCGCTGGGCAGAGGCTGCAGCCCTGGCCTCGATGAACAAAAATGTCTGGACCGTTGCTTGAGCGAAGCTCGGCTCCTTCAACTTTTCGAGAACTAGAAAGCGGGGGATGGGGTGGTTCGCTTTTTCTAGGACCCTGCTAGAATCGTGTGTCTTGAAGAAATGGGAGAAGGCGGCTAGAAACAGAAAAATCTGTCTGCAAACAGGACGGTTCCAAGTGTCTGAGCGGAAGACGGAGCTGAGCTGAGCAGCTAACTCTGCCTCCTGCCTTTCCGCTTTGGAATCCTTAAACACGTGCCTCTTCTGACCTGTGTGGCATTTGAAGATAACAAGTATTATTGTTCTTTTTTTTTCCCTCCCCAATAACTAAGAGACCAGAGCCGTGGAGAGGGTTACTGGGCACAGTGGACCTGTTTAGTGGACAGGCCCCCTAATACATCTCTATGGTTTCCCAGTAGAACAAAGGCGATCCTTTTCTTCTACTGGTAAACCTTTGACCCTTTTGTTTTGTGGGCTCCTTTTCCTAGGACAAGGCGAATTTCTGGAAGTTCACGCATCTAGTGAGTCTCGAGTTGGGGTAAGACCCGAACCGCTCCCTATTTCTCTCAGAACCTTTTCTCTTAGAACGTGGGTACTTTCTCAACTGTGGAATCAGAGCCAGTAACGGGAGGACTGTGACTCAGCACCGTGGCTTTCTGGCTACCAAGAAAACAGGATCTGGGATGTGAAAAAGTTGTCAAGCGCCTGGGCGCGATGCTGCACACTTGGGGGGGCCGACAACTGGAGGGTCACGGGTTCGAGGACGGCCTCGGCGACTTAGCGAGATGCCGTTTCCAAACAGCAAATAAAATAGGGCTGGGGGTGTGGGTAAGATGTAGAATGCCCTTGGTTGGGTTCACTCCCCGGTATTTAAAAAAAAAAACCAGGCCGGGCGTGGTGGCGCACGCTTGTAATCCCCGTGCTTGGGAGGCGGAGACAGGAGGATGGCGCAGGTTCGAAGCCAGCCGCGCTGGCGTAAGAGACCCTGTTTCAAAAATATAAAATAGGTCTGGGAGTGTAGCCCGGAGGTAGAAGGGCTTCCAGGAACCCCAGTACCACCAAAAAAAAAAAGTCCTCTGTTTTATGTCTCAGGCCAACCTTAGCAGCTTCTGCCAAGTTGAGAAAAGTTTTCATAAAATTAGGGGTCATGTGGAAAGGCTAGAGGAGGCTCTGCGTGGAAACGATGCAAAAGTATCAGTTTTCTGGTTTTGATTTTTTTGTTTGTTTTTGTTTTGGGGCAGAGGTATTTCAACTTTCCTGCGGAAAAATGAAAACCAGTCTATGTATTTATACACACGTGTGCGCATACACACACACAGAGAACGAGGTCCCAAATTCCACACTAAGAAGTTTCTGCCTAATTTTTCTTTTTAATAAGACTTGCGCGTCAAGGTCGGCGTGCTGGTGCATGCCTGTGACCTTACTACTTGGGAGGCGGAGATAGGAGGATCGTAGATTTGAGGCCAGCCTCAGCAATTTAGCGAGACCCTGTTTCAAAATTAAGCAGAAATAGAATAGGGCTGGGGTTGTAGCTCAGAGGCAGAATGCCCCCCCAGGACAGTATAAATAAATTAAGACCTTCACCACAAGATGAGTTTTGGAAATCGCCCTCTCTCTCTAGATCTCAGAGCTGTGCTCACCAACGGGGCCAAGTTTTCTCGGGAGCGGTTGAAACGGAGAAGGTGCCCAAAGACAGACTGAGGTTTTGTTCAGCTTCGGATGATTTCCAGGATCGGGAGCGAGAGATGTTTGTTTGCCCGGGACTTCAGCCGTCTCCTGAGAGTCCCAGGGTCTAGTGGCAGGCATAGTCACCGGCCGGGCGTGGGTTCTGGGATCTGACATACTCGTGAACACATCCGGCCATCCTCGGCCCACTCAGGGCCGTGGGATGACCATTCCCGGGTCTCTTTGGCTGATTAGGGTTCTGGCCACTGAGGATAACATCTGATATTGGCGCCCAAAGGCCCAGCCAGCTTTGCCGTGTTCTTTGGAGACCCGCAGCCGACCGTTTTATAAAAGTACGTGCTCAGAGGCTGCCGGCACGTGTTTCTCTTCCCGCATCGAGGTTGACAGTCAAAATGGAGCCCGAACGAGGACATTGCCAGAGACCTTCCCTGCCTGATCCGAGCCAGGAACCGAGGGCTTGGCCCTGGGCAAACGGGAGGCTTCCGTAATTGGAAGGAAAATAGGACACAGGGCCCCAGGCCGCGTCCCCAGAGCTCGTGGGAATAGTGATCCTCCCGGTGTGCAGGGCCCCGTCACACACACGCGGGCGGCTCGTTTCATCCTCCGAACGACCGGCCTCCGACTCCTAACTCGCAGCTTGGGAAACTGAGGCAGAAAGCGAGTTAGTACCTCGGCCCGCGTGCCAGGGCTAAAAAACCCAGTGAATCTATCTTAGGTTCTAGAGAGAGGAGTCCTCGATTTGAGTTCTCAGTGGATAGCAGCCTTGCTTTCTAGGTAGAATACTTTTTCTTTCTCCCTCTTTCTTCCTTCCTTCCTTTCTATTTTTTTTTTTTATCTCTTTCTGTACTAGGGATTGAGCCCGGGGGGCATCCTACCTCTGAGCTATACCTCTAGCACTATTTTCTATTCTATTTTACATTTATATATTTATTTGGTACTGGGGATTGAGCCCGGGAGGATTCTACTACCTCTGACCAACACCCCCAGCCCTATTTTATTTATTTATTTCTTATTTCTGAAGCAGCGCCTCACTAAGTTGCTGAGGCTGGCCTCGAACCTGCGGTCCTCCTGTGTCAGCGTCGCAGGTGCTAGGGTTTTGGGTACGCGTAGCCCCGCCCGGCTGGCAGGGCACTTTTAAGAACTGCCTCTGGGACTTGTGAATTGTAAATGAAGAATTACTAAGAGGAAGAGGCGGAAGAGGGACGCGAACTCGGGTCTCGTGACTCTGAGCACACGCTGTTACGGCACTTGGCCCTGTCTCTTCCTCTTTATTTGCAGCTATGAAAGCAAAGACCGGACTAGGTCAGCTCTCCTAGCCCAGCCGGATTCCACAAGTGCATGTAGTTCCGTAGGAAAGTAATGTTTATGTAAGATAAAAAACATTTTACTACTTACGATTTTGAAATCTAGCCTTTTTACTTAACTAAACATTACCGAATTATGCTTTAAATTTATACTGGAATTCTCCACAACATATTTTAAACCATATTTTAAACCATCTTTACCACCAAAGTGAATACTTATTGGCTAAATAGTAGCTATGAGAAGTGGCATTTAAGATAAAATTTTTATTTTATTTTATTTTATTTCAGCACTGGGGATTGAACCTAGGAGCACTCTACTTCCAAGCTACGCTCCCAGTCCTATTTTATTTGTATTTTGAAACAGCACCTCAGGAGGTTGAGGAGTCTCACTACTTGCCGAGGCTGGCCTCGAACCTGCGATCCTCTTTTCTCAGCCTCCCAAGCACTGGGATCACAAGTGCACACCACCATACCCAGCAAAGATACATCATTTTACAAGGATTAAAATACACACTTAAAGATCACATCCTCCTAACCATCATCAGTACACTGCATGTTAAGTTACGTCATTGTTGCCTAATTTAGAAGGTTTCTAAATATTATAAAGCACCTTTCTCTTAACACAGAGAAGAGATATACCAGACTAGGAGTCTTAACTTAAGAAAGTCCTATCCTTCTTTTTTTTTTTTTTTTTTTTCGGGTCTGGGGATGGAGCCCAGGGGCATTCGACCTCCGAGCTCCACCCCCTGCCCTATTTTTTATTCTTTATTTTGAAACCGGGTCTCACTGAGTTGCAGAGGGCCTCACTAAGTAGCTGAGGCTGTCCCCGAACTGCGATCCTCAGGTCTCAGCCTCCCGAATGCTGGGATTACAAGCGTGCGCCACCACACCTAGCTTCTATCCTTCATATTTGCAGAGATACATATATATTCTTGTTGAATCTTATGAAAAATAGTGCATGATTTTTTTTTTTTACCAGTTTCACCCTGTTATTCACAATAAAAGCTACTACTTGAGATTTGTGTCTAAAGGTTGTGTTTAAGGTACACTTCTGACAGGCAAGTGATACATCAAGACCGTGTGTCCACGTTACTGTGTTGCTGGGGGGTGGAGAACCCAGAGCTGGGGAAAAGGAGCGGGTAACCGGGCAGCTGATCATCTCTGATCAGCAAAACAGGGTGACCAACAGAACCTGACTATGCAGTCATGGGGACGATGGGGATGGTTTAGTGACAATCTGCATGTAAATCCTTATCATAGTTCTTAAGCCAAGGGTACTTACTGAATGAACAGGAGCAAAGAATAGAGTGCTGTTATTACCGGGCACCTGACATTTCTGCCACTATTGTGTCTGCGTTCGGAGGATGCTAATTCTGAGGAGAGTGGAGAAAGTTTAAAGGGACAGGAGGATTCCCACTAGAGGTGTCATGAAGTCAGTAAGTAGTTCACATGGTGGATGCTTTGATGGGCAGCCCCAGGAGAGCTCTGTACTTGTCCAGACGTGCAAGAGATTGTGCGTCAGCCGTTACGCTTTGAAAGAACTGGCAGGCCAATGGATACGTTAGAAGCTTTTTCTTTGTTTCTAGGGTCTGTGTCTACTCTCCTTTATTCTCTCTCTGAAAATATTATAATATCCCTGTATTAGTCCGTTTTCCGTTACTATAACAAAACACCTGAGGGTTTACCCTTGATAAAGAAAAGGGGTTTACTTGGCTCATCATTGCGGTGGCCGGAAAGTTCAAACAGCAGGTCGCCAGTGTCTGGCAAGGACCCACTGGCTATGTTACAACAGGCTGGAAACATGAACAAACAGGGGACCAGCCACAAGTAGAAAGGGCATATGTGTGAACAAGGAAAATGTCAGCCAGGAAAGCCGGCCGTGCTTTGCCATGGCCCGTTCTCCCAGGAACCACTCAATTTCTGCTAAAAGTATATTCATCTCTCCCCGTTGTGGCAGCCCCGGGACCTAGTCCCTTCCTGCTGGACCCCACCTCTTAGAGGTTTCAGTACCTCAGCACCACCACACTGGGCACGGAGCTTCCAGCACATATTCCTGGTGGACACAAAATCTCCAGACTACTGGGGGTCCCAAATGGCATTTCACAGAAGCACATGTTCTAATCAGAGGGGGAAAAAAGGTAAGATACAGAGATATTCCCTAAAGAGGTGAATCCGAGACTTGTAAGTAATAGACACGCAAAGGCTTCGCCTCTATTTATTGGGGCAGTAAAGTTGTCGGGGCAGGTGAACATTCCTAGGCAAAAAGTATTCTAGGCAGGATACTTTTTCTTTCTCCCTTGTTGTTTCTTTCTCTTTCTTCCTTTCTTTCTTTCTTTCTTTCTTTCTTTCTTTCTTTCTTTCTTTCTTTCTTTCTTTCTTTCTTTCTTTCGGATTGAACCCAGCGGAGTTCTACCTCTGAGCTACACCTTTAGCAATGCTATGCATCATATAAGCGCTCGATAAACAGTATTTCCCCGTTATTATTGCTAATTCTTAAGTGCCGCCACCACCACCATCATCATCAAATGCCATGCCAGCCTCCTGCTTATGTGAGAAGGTTGCATTAGCAGGGCGTGGTGGCGGATGCCTCTAATCCCAATATTTGGGAGACTGAGACAGGGGGATCGCGGGTTTGAGGCCAGCTCCAGCAATTAACTGAGACCCTGTTTCCAAATAAAAAAATAAAATAGGGCTGGTGAGGATATAGTTTGAAGGCAGAATGCCTAGATTCAATCCTCAGCAACACACACACACACACACACACACACACACACACACACACACACACAGAATGCTCCAGGGCGGAGTCGGTCGTGAAGCAAGAGAGAGTCTTTCTCCCTTAGGGGTGCTCCCTGGAGGACTGACACAGGGACAGTTTTTACAGATTTATTTCCTCTACAGTTACGTAGAAAATTAGTAGTTTATAAATACGCATCATGCTGAGATGTTAGTCGTATGTTACTATTTTATTTTTATTTATTTTTGTTTGTTTTTGCGGGACTGGGGATGGAGCCCAGGGCCATTCTACCTCCGAGCTTCACTCCCATCCCAGCCCTATTTTTTTTTATTCCTTATTTTGAAACCGGGTCTCACTGAGTAGCTGAGGCTGTCCGCGAACCCTGATCCTCACTCAGGTCTCGGCCCCCCGAATGCTGGGATGACGAGCGTGCGCCACCGCGCCCGGCTGGACTTTATTATTTTAGAGAATTTACAATAGAAATCTGAAAGCTGCGACCTAGCCTCTCCGGCTCCTCCTGCCTGAGCCAGCAGGGTTTCATCTGCACACAAAAGCATGAGTCTTCGAGTTCCTTGTGATGTTTTCAAGCAGTCACTGACAGAGAACCTCAAATTCGTTGTCTTGTTTCTTTCAAAATCGATGTTTCCCACCTGATCAGAGGTAAGTTTACTGGGAATTGGAGATATCTGACCCCATAGCTCTTACCATCCCAGCTCGTCACCTGGCTACCCTTGCTGTCAGTGAATGCAATTTTTTTTCTTTCTTTTTTTTTTTTTTTTGGTGGTACTGGGGTTCCTGGAAACCCTTCTACCTCCGGGCTACACTCCCAGACCTATATATATATTTTTAATATAATATATATTATTATATAAAAATATATATATTTTATATAATATATTATATAAATATATATTAAATATAAATATATTATAAATATAATTAATAATATATTATAAATAATAATATATAAAATAATAATATATTATAAATATAAATATGTTTTAAATAATAATATATTTTATATAATATATTATTATATAATATATAAAAATATATATTTTATATAATATATTATTATATAATATGTATAAATATATTTTTATATAATATATAAATATATTATATATGTAAATATATATTTATTTATTTTTTATTTTTTGGAAACAGGGTCTCCTAAGCCAGCGCACGTGGCTGGCTTTGAACCTGCGCGATCCTCCTGTCTCCGCCTCCCAAGCGCGGGGATGACAAGCGTGCGCCACCACGCCCGGCAATGAATGTAATTTTCTAAGCGAGTTCGGGGAAACACATAGCTACCCTGAGAGTTCAATATTAACCCCATTTTAAAGGTGGGTTAGGGACCCGCCCCATCTTTCAGCAGGGACATGTGCTCTAAGGGTCTGGTTTTCATCCTGACAACAGTGTTCCCAATTCTCCCACATCTCCTGTCCTTGCTTCAAGTATAAGATGTGCTGTGGTCATTTAACTATTTATTTACAGCTCCTTATGGGGAAAAACTAAGCCTTTGCCCTAGGTCCCTGGTACCTCTGTAAAATTTTGTGCTTGGCACATGGGCAATTCAATTAAATGAAAGAGGAAAGAGATTTTCACATCGTATTTCAGTTGCATTTTACCAAGTCTGCACTATTTAAACACTTTTTTTACAAAGTGATTTCTTCTATCGTTAGGTAGAAAAATAGTAGTTCGTAAAACACGTATTATCCTGAGGTGTCAGTGTGTTGTTATTTTGGAGAGTTTAAAATAGAAAATTGAGCTCGTTTATGAATGCTTTTATGATATTATTGCCAAGGAAGTATTGTCAACAAAATTATATGCATATAATGCAGTCATCATATGCATGTAGAGCATCGACTGTTTTTAGAAAGGAAGCCAGGCAATCAGCTGGGTTGGTATATGGAAGAGTCAAGGGAACAGATCTCCCCAATTCTTAATAAACGCACCCCCCCGGCAAATTATATGCTATTATTGTACCAGTATTGGGAAGAGGCTTCAAAATGTATTAATGTACAGCATTGGGAAAGATTGTCAATTTTTAAAATATACCTTTGGTAGTTAAAAAACAAAAAAAAGGCAGGAGCTTCAAGCAAAGGGCCGCAGATTTCCAGGTGTCAAGGGTAATTAGCTAGAGGAGAGAAAAAGCCCAAAAGCCCAGGGTCTTTTTACATCTATAAGAGAAGCGAGCTTCCTCAAGGATGTGGGGGAATCCCAGACTTCCAATAATATAAGCAACTTAAATACATTTTGGAGTGTAACAAAAGGCGTAGGGCTCTATGCCCGAGACAGAGCTGGTCCGTCAAAAGACCTGCCCTCCCTACCCCGGAGAAAGGGTAGATGTAGTCGGGTCAGAAGACTGGTTATAAAAATACTCTGAGCCCAGGAACCCTTGGTGACTTGGTTCCGGTCATCCCACTCTGTCACTGTGGCGCAGCGCTTTACCCTAAGCCCTGGCTTCCCCTCTTTCTAATGGTGCCGTGACAGTTACAACCTGTATTTCTGTCCTTGTAATAATAAACGCATTTAAGTCTTCACCAAGAGTCTGGACTAGTGTGTATTGATCCTAGTTCTGGACGAGGACCCACGTTTACCGGAACAGTTTTCGGGAGCCCCCAGAACTGTTCCCCCAAACCATAGCAGTTATAAAACCGTAACAATTGTTCTATTTCAAATGGGTGTCCAGATTCGCTGGGGAATGCAAAGGGTCAGAGGCAGGTGAAATAAGTACACGGTCAGCTCCACAACAAAGCAGAAAACACAGGGTCTCCGATCAGATGAGTGTTCCCTGGCATCTCCACTGTGTCGTGTGCGATCTCAGTTGAAAGACTCAATTTATTGAACTCTTTTGCGTGTGGATTGGAAAAATAATACCTATCCCCAGGGGTTGCCATGAGATATTTTGGAAAACACATGGTGTAATTCTTAGAGCCTGGTCCTCATTTAGTTTGGGTCATTTGGCAAACACCGATGGCACCACGTGTGCGCAGATCTTTTTCTACAAGCTGGGGGTCCCGTGTCGTGCAAAACAGGGGCCGTGAACTCCCTTCCCATGCGGAGACTATCGTTTGATAAGAGAGAAACAGAGAAGACTCCAAATAGCTGTCACAACAGCAACCGTGAAGACGTTACGGCAAAAGCCAAGCCAAGAGTAGAGAAATAGAACACGGAGTCTTCTAAACGAACAACTCCCTAGCCGGGCGTGGTGGGCACGCTTGTCATCCCCGCGCTGGGGAGGCAGAGACAGGAGGATCGCCCAGGTTTGAAGCCAGCCACGCGTGCTGGCTTAGGAGACCCTGTTTCCAAATAAAAATATAAAAATAGGTCTGGGAGTGTAGCCCAGAGGTAGAAAGGCTTCCAGGAACCCCAGTATATTCTAATGGTTATGAATGACTCTGTGGCTTTGCGCCTCTAATCCTTCTCTGCACTCTGCAACTTCATAAAACACACGGAGGGAATCTATAGAGGGCCGGATGATTTATAACGCCTGCCGGCATCGTGATGCGATCCGTTCCTCTGCTCCATTAGCTTACACAAGGCCTAAGCTGTGTAATTAAGGACCCTCCCGCTAATGCGCGCGCCGGTGGATTATGGCGTCCGGGTCATCAGCGCGTGAGCCCTTTCAAGGACTAGGTCATTAGTCGCATACGGATCCTAAGATAGGCTAACACCAGAGTGTGAAGGAG
Source organism: Muscardinus avellanarius (assembly GCF_963383645.1). NCBI lineage: Eukaryota > Metazoa > Chordata > Mammalia > Rodentia > Gliridae > Muscardinus > Muscardinus avellanarius. Next base: position 1,997,232 of record NC_137808.1, read on the forward strand.
ACTCTAAAATAAGAACCTCTTTCAGATTCAGGGAGGTCTGGGAGTGTAGCCCAGAGGTAGAAGGGAGAGACAGACAGCCTCCTCAGAGAGAGAGACAGACAGACAGACAGACAGACACAGACACAGACACAGACAGACTAGGGATATAAACCCAGGGGCATTCTACCGCTGAACTACACCCCAAGCCTGTTTTATTTTATTTTCTATTTGGAAACAGGGTCTTCACTAAATTGCACAGGGTCTTACTACTTGCTGAGGCTGGCATTAATCCTGCAATCCCCGTTTTAGCCTCCCAAGTACTACAGGTGTGTGCCAGCACATCTGGCATCTGGATATTTATTTATTTATTTATTTATTTATTTATTATTTATTTTGGTGGTACTGGGGTTCCTGGAACTCTTCTACGTCCGGGCTACACCCCCAGACCTATTTTTTTATATTTTTATTTGGAAACAGGGTCTCTTAAGCCAGCGCGGCTGGCTTTGAACCTGCGTGATCCTCCTGTCTCCGCCTCCCAAGCGCGGGGATTATAAGCGTGAGCCACCACGCCCGGTTAAGATTTTAATTTCAGTCTGTTGACTCCAAAGCCTGTGCTCACTCCCAAATTCTGAAAAACTATCCTGTCAGTTTCATGGTTTCCTGTCTCCTACCCCACCCCCCCTTTTTTCTTTTTCTTTTTTTTTTTGTGGGTCTGGTAATGGAACCCAGGGGCCTTCTACCTCCAAGCTACACCCCCAGCCCTATTTTTCATTTTTTATTTGGAAACAGGGTCTCACTGAGTTGCAGAGGGCCTCGCTAAGTAGCTGAGGCTGCCCAAGAACTGCGATCCTCCGGTCTCAGCCTCCCCAATGCCGGCATTACAAGCGTGCGCCACCACGCCCACTCACCCACCCCCTTTTTCTATACCAGAAAATATAATTTCCCGAGTTTTCAAAAAAAAGTTTCTACCTTCCCCACAATATTATTATGCCATATCAGTTTTTAGAATTACTTTTATACTATGTCTTCTGCAATTGTGTGGCCCAATGATATTATACAGAAATGATAAAAGTTCTTTTTTTCCTTTTTTTGCAGTACTGGGGATGGAACCCAGGGGCATTCTACCTCTAAGCTATACCCCCAGCCCTGCTTTTTATTTTGAAACAGAGTCTCACAGAGTTGCAAAAGGCTTCTCTAAGTAGCGGAGGCGGCTGTGAACCGCGATCCTCCTGTCTCAGCCTCCCTAAATAAAAGGTTTTGATTGAATTAACACAAATGCTTACTAGATAAACAAGACGGGAGCCGGGTTGGGTGCTACACACTTGTAATCCTAGTACTTGGGAGGCTGAAACAGGAGGATCGCAGATTCAGCCTCTGCAAATAACAAGACTGTTTCCAAATCAGAATTAAAAAAAAAAAATCAGGCTGGGGGTAGGTATAACTCAAAGGTCGAGTGCCTCTGGGTTCAAACCCTAGCACCACAAAAATAAATAAGTAAATAAGTATGTTGTTACCTAAAAAAGGTCATTTATCGATCTAACAAATTATTATTATTATTATTATTATTATTATTATTATTATTATTATTATTACAGTACTAGGGATTGAATCCAGGGGCATTCTACCACTGAGCTAAAATCTTAGCCCACTTATTTATTTATTTATTTATTTATTCTTTTTTTGTGGTACTAGGGGTGGAACCCAGAGGCTTTCTACCTCCAGGCTACACTCCCAGACCTATTTTTTAATATATATTTTATTTGGAAACAGGGTCTCACTAAGTTGCCGAGAGCCTCACTAAGTAGCTGAGGCTGGCTTCGAACCCGCACAATCCTCCTGTCTCGGCCTCCCAAGCGCGGGGATTCCAAGCGTGCGCCACCACGCCCGGCTGTCTATTTATTCCCTCGTTCATTGGTACTGGGAATCGAACCTCTGGGCATTTGCTTCCGGTTCAAACGCTGGCGTCTTGAGAGTGTGCGGGCTTTCCTGCTTTTAATTTTCTTGTTCTCACTGTCCGCACACCTGTTTGGAGTGGCCTTTCTTCTCTGATCCAGCCGAGAGGAGCCCAGTCCGTGGGAGACTGTGGACGGGTATCTCGTGAAATGCCCTCTCTGGTTCAGCTAGCATTCTGCTCCCTGTGCTAAATACCAGGCCGCCAGGATAATAGAACTTAACTTTGGTCTTGAAGCACTGCACAGGGGAGTGGAGATTGGATCTCCTCTGAGTGGGGAATGTCTTTGCAGCTCCCAAGCCCCCTGAGCCTGTGACCGAGGCCCGGGATAGCCCAACCAGCATGGATTCAGGATGGAGCTTTTAAACTTGGTCTGCGTGACAACCCTGCGTGGAATTAAAAAAAAAAAAAAAAACAACATATACACATTTATTCCCAAACCCCACCCCAGACCTACTTCGTCAGAATCTCCATGACGCCCCGGGATTTGCGTTCTGAGCCCAGTTTGTAAGCCCAATACTCGGGAGGCTGAGACGGGAAGGTCGCAGGTTCGAAGGCAGCCTCGGACACTTAGCGAGGTCCCCAGTGGCTAGGCGAGATCCTGACTCAACAATTAACAAAATAAAAAGAAGCCGGGTGTGATGGCGCACGCTTGTCATCCCAGCATTCGGGAGGCTGAGACTGGAGGATCGCGGTCTGCGGACAGCCTCGGCTACTTAGTGAGGCCCTCTGCAACTCAGTGAGACCCTGTTTCAAAATAAAGAATTAAAAATAGGTTTGAGGGTGTAGCTCTGAGGCAGAATGCTCCTGGGTTCCATCCCCAGACACACAAAAATTAAATAAATTAATTAAATAAGCCGGGTGTGGTGGCGCACGCTTGTCATCTAGGATTCGGGAGGCTGAGACAGAAAGATCGCGCTTCACAGCCAGCCCCAACTACTTAGTGAGGCCCTCTACAACTCAGTGAGACCCTGTTTCTAAATAAAGAATAAAAATAGGGCTGGGCGTGTAGCTGAGAGGTAGAATGCCCCTGGGTTCCATCCCCAGTACTGCAAAAATAAATGAATGAATGAATGAATAAATAAATAAATAAATAAATAAATAAATAAATAAATAAATAGGGCTGGGCGTGTAGCTCACATGTAGAATGCCCCTGGGTTGAATCCCTAGTACCACAAAAACAAAAAGAGAAAAAAGAAGAAGAAAAAAGAGTTTGCATTCCTAAAAAGAGCCCTATTGTTAATGAAGAGCTTAGGTTGGAGCTCTCTGTGCCGTCCAGATGTGGCGGCTGCTGGTCACATCTGGCTATTTGCCTTGAAGTCAATTGGAATAAAGGATGCAAGCTCCCTTTCTGTTCCCAACAGCCACATTTCAGGTGTTATGAAATAGCCTCTCGGAGCCGGGCGTTGGGGGGGCACGCTTGTCATCCCAGCATTCGGGAGGCTGAGACCGGAGGATCGCGGTCCTCGGACAGCCTCAGCTACTTAGTGAGGCCCTCCGCAACTCAGTGAGACCCCGTTTCAAAATAAAGAGTAAAAAACTCGGGCAGGGGATGGAGCTTGGAGGTCCAAAGTCCCTGGGTTCCATCCCCAGACCTGAAAAAAAAAAAAAAATCTCCCTAGGTTGCTAGGAGTCTTGCTAAGATGCTGAGGCTGGCCTCGAACCTGCCGTCCTCCTGTGTCAGCCTCCCAAATATTGAGATTATAGGCGTGCACTCCTATGTCTAGATCACATCTCTCTTCATTCCTTCTTTCGGTCATGTTTTTTCTTCCACAGAAGCACTGCTGTATCTGGCTAATTTTCTCCCAATACAGTAGCAAGCTCTTTAAGGGCAGATCCTAGTCTCCTTGGCCCTGTGATACAGTAAATACCCGATGAATATCTTTTTAATTACACTAATCTGATCCAATCAGCAGCAGCAGCAGCAGCAGACAGCTCTCTTGCATACAGACCAGCTCCGGATCCCAGCGGTCTAGAGAGAACGGAGCAGAGCGCAGGCTTCCCTTGGTCGCCGGTGTCGCTACTGGTAGGAAGCCGAGTCATGCTAAATTGCAAGGATTTTTGTTTTTAAAGCTCAGCATTCATACCGCCTCAGATATAGAAGAGACAGCAACATTGTGAATATTTGCAAGCTAAAACTGCTATTTATTTGGGTTCCTCGGAAAGCAATGTGTGTGTGTGTGTGTGTATGTGTCTGTCTGTCTGTCTCTAGGAATTGATCTGGGTTATACCCCCAGCCCTTTTTTTTTTTTTTTTTCCGGTACTGGGGATGGAACCCAGGGGCACTCTACCTCTGAGCTCCACCCCCAGCCCTATTTTTTATTCTTTATTTTGAAACAAGGTCTCATGAGTTGCAGAGGGCCTCACTAAGTAGCTGATGTTGACCACGACCCATGATCCTCCTGTCTCAGCCTCCCAAATACTGTGATTACAAGCGTGCGCCACCACCCCGGCACCTATTTTGTTTTTCTTATCTGGAAGCAGGGTCTCACAAAGTTGTTAAGAGCCTTGCTAAGTTGCTGAGGCTGTCCTCAAACCCGTGATCCTCCTGTCTCCGCCTCCCATATGCTGGAAAAAGCAATTTTAATTGACTCAGTTTATTGAGTGCCCAGTAGTAGATGTCTCTGGGGTGACTCACTGTGAATGGGATAAAAGTGGGCTCAATTATAAGCAGACTGAAATCCTGGCAAGGACTCTATCTGCATAGACAGGCTGGGAGAGACCAGGGGGACAGGCTGGATTCTGGCCTCAGAGGCTTGGATTCACATAGCACTACTCCCACACTACTCTACTGGCTCTCAGACCTTGGCCAGGTTATTTCATCTTTCTGAGTCTCTATTTGTAATTCATAAAAAATAGGAAGTAGCCAGGCGTGGTGGCCCACGCTTGTCATCCCAGCATTCGGGAGGCCGAGACAGGAGGATGGCGGTTCAGGGACAGCCTCAGCTCCTTAGCGAGGCCCTTTGCAATTCAGTGAGACCCTGTTTCAAAATAAAGCGTACAAAATAGGGCTGGGGGTGGAGCTCCGAGGTAGAATGCCCCTGGGTTCCATCCCCAGTACTGCAAAAAAAAAAAAAAAAAAAAAAGGAAAAAAAAGAAAATATACTGGTACCCACCTAATAGGACTCTGAGCATCCGAGGGATAACGTCTGTGAAGCTCGGAGCAGCACAGGGTACATAACAAGATCCTAAGAAGTGCTCATGGCTAGTATTTTTATGACTGTTCTGCCCAAATCCTCTGCAGTGCACACTAAAACTGGTTGAAAATGGAAAGTCTCCACAAGGCTAGGGAATCCTCTGTTATTTCAAAAGAATTCTCTCTGCTTTTCTTGGGCTAGCAATTCAATTCCCCCCGTGGGTTGTTGCTTACATCTCTGTATCCAGAATAAAGAAGCTGGACACAAATGTTTTGGTAGATGCCTGTTTTTATCTTCTTTCTTTTCTCTTCACTTCTCCTCCTCCTCCTCCTCCTCTCCTTTCCTCTCCTCCTCTCTCCCTTCTGCTCGCTCCCTTTGTCTTTGGGTTTCTTCTTGTTTGTTTTGCTTTTCTTTAGTTTAGTGAAGTGTGTAATTTGTTTGGAATACTCCTTTCTGAAACACATGAGAGCGTTTTGTGTTTCCTTTAGACGCTTCGTCCCAAATTCTTATCTAAGGTTCCAGAAAAATGAAACGGCCTTTAATTTAAAAACCCACTCTAAGCCGGGCATGGTTGCACACGCTTGGAATTCAGTACTTGGGAGGCTGAGACAGGAGGATCGCAGGTTTGCGGCCAGCCTCAGCTACTTAGTGAGGCCCTCTGCAACTCAGTGAGACCCTGTTTCAAAATAAAGAATTACAAAAAAATAAAAATAGGGCTGGGGGCTAGCTCGGAGGTAGAATGCTCCTGGGTTCCATCCCCAGTTCTGAAAAACAAAACAAAAGTCATTGTAGTACTCTAGAAACCTACTCCAGGGATGTCGGGCATCTCTGTGGTACCCAAACTACTTGGTAAACAAATGAATCATCCCTAGACCTTCACTGTGGTTTAATGGGCTGAGCTCTTTGGGGAAGAATGTGTATTGCCGAGAACTAAATCATGGAACCAAGCCTGGTGCCCATCCGTAAATGACTGGATTGCAAAAGTATGGGACATAAACACAGCGAACTCTGTTCCGCATTAAAGAGGAGTGAAATGGTATCATCGGCAGGAAAATGGAGGGGCCTGGAGAACAGTGTTCAGTGAGGCTAGCCAGTCATAGGAAGTGAGCGGTCATTTGTTTTCTTTCATACTGGGAGCTAAGGAATGGTTGGGATATGAGTGATCTTTAGGTAAAGGAGACACCCCAGGAGAGCAACGGAGGGGACCTCGGGGAGGGTGGTGGGAGAAAGAAGGAAAACTAATGGAGGAACATTTCTACAGATATCATGTGTACATGTGAAGTTTGCAACGCCAATCTCAATATCATGTATGTGGAAAGGGAGCTAGTTTGTGAGGCTCTGCAAATCAGTGAGACCCTGTTTCAAAAAAAGAAAATAGGGGTGGGGGTGGGGTGTCACTCAAAGGTAGAATGACCCTGAGTTCCATCCCCAGTACCACACACACACACACACACACACACACACACACCAAGAGGAATAAGTGCTCCGAGGAAGCCCATCTCTACTCCTGATACTGAATGGCAGTTCTATTCATTTGACTCGAGATTCCTTTGGGGAGAATCATGGGCCATGTAGGGAGTCAGGTTTTGAACATCAGCTTTAGAGTCACGATGAAGCGGTTTGAATTCTCCATCTCACCTCCTGGCTGTGTGTCCTGAGCAGATTATTATTGTCTTCCATTTGAGTTCCTAAGTAAGCCCTTGTGTACTTCCCAGCCCCGGTCACCAAATTAAAAGGAGATGATGTATGCATTTTGAAAATTAAACTTGCAATTTGGCTGGGCTCGTGTAGAACATATCAACCGTCACAATCAATTCAGTCTCATGTTGAAAAAAAAAATCAGTGAACATTGTTTAGCTGACTTGACTGATATTTTGGGAATAAAGTGGCCATCATGATTGATTGAGCAACCCCCTCTGTCTCTGACTTTAGTCCTTCCTCCTCCTCCTCCTTTTCTTCTTCTTTTCTTCTTCCTTTTTTCTCCTCCTCCTCCTCCTTCTCTTCTTCTTCTTCTTCTTCTTCTTCTTCTTCTTCTTCTTCTTCTTCTTCTTCCTCCTCCTCCTCCTCCTCCTCCTCCTCCTCTTCTTCTTCCTCTTCCCATCCCCTTCTCTCTCCTTCCTTCCTCCCTCCCTCCCTCTCTCTCTCTCTCTCTCTCTCTCTCTCTCTCTCTCTCTCTCTCTCCTCTACCATACTCTGCTGCGATGATATTTCTGCCTTGGAGCCTGCTGACCATGGACTGACTTCTGAAACCATGAACCATTTGGTCAATATCTAAGTTATTTTTGACAGGCTTTTTGATCACAGAGGTGCAAAGCTGACTAAAAACACCAAGCTAAGGTGGGGATGAGGGCTAATAAAGCAAGCAGTCCATGGCACCCTCAAATGATGTTTTCCTGTGCTAGTAATAAATGGCAGATTAATGGAACGCTGAAGGCCAACGTCTTCCCAAGAGTTTTCAACTTGACTTAAGTGATAAAGACAGCAAATTTAAAACAACCCTAAGCCGGGCGCGGTGGCTCACACTTGTAAATCCCAGCATTTGGGAGGCCGAGACAGGATGATCATGGTTTGTGGCCAGCCTCGGCTATGACTTAGCGAGGCCCTTTGCAACTCAGTGAGACCCTTTCTCAAAATAAAGAATAAAAAATAGGGCTGGGGCTGTAGCTCAGAGGTAGACTGCCCCTGGGTTCCATCCTCGGTACCAAAAAACAAAAACACTAAGCTCGGTGAAGCAACATGGGATGGTATAAAAGAATAACGTGATGGGAAATTGGGAATGGAGTCAAGGTGAGCCTCCATGACTAACCCTGAGGTGTCCCCCGTAAGCTGAGATGTGTGGAGCGGCTTCTAAGGCCTCCCCCGGCTTTGTGTTTCTGCACGGTTCCCAGGATGACTGGCCTGCTGGCTTTGGAGAGTGGAGACCCAGTCAGAATCCAGGATCCACACTCTTCCCTGGCTCCTCCTCAAGCACCTTCCAAACTTGCTAAGCCACCTACTTCGATAGGGACTCATGCCAGCTGGCACCAGGCTCCTGGCTTTTTTCATTTTTTCTTTTCTTTTTTCCAATCTCCTCTGGTAATTCCTCCATGCACCCAGGGGAGCCCTGCTCTGTTTACCATGCCTGGCCAACTGTCCCAAAAGGACGAATGTGCTGGCCATGCCCGGCTCCTCTTAGGAGCTAAGTGAACTGTGACCCCATCCGCCATTACGCTCAGCTTGAAGCCCAGCTGTGCCTTTGGGCTTTGCCCAGTGGCTTTGGGCTGAGGCTGCACCTGCAGTGGGATAGAATCGAAGTGTAGGGGAATCAAAGGACCCACTTGTGTCCATCCTCGGCACACTGGTACCTTTATACCACCCAAGCACAACGGAGAATGTTGGCATCTGTATGAAATAACAACAACAATAACGAATACAGCACACTTGGGATTTCTCCGTTTCTCTGCCAATTAACTGCGTCGGTGTGGATCACCTGGGGAAGCCTTAAGGTTCTGTCTGCCTCTAAAAGTAGGTCTTCCAGAAAAAAAAGGAGAGCAGGGTGAATTTTTGTAAGCGTGATATTTTTTGCAACAACAACAAAAAAAAAGCTGTAAATGATGTTTTCTTCGGGGCAAAGATTCACACCTAAATAAACGGGGTTTATAATTATAGTTTTCATGCACGGAGTATTTGCCAATGATATTTTAAAAATGTAGATCCCATCCTCCAGTCATCAAATTCTCCCTCTGGCTCAGCACTATAGGTGATCCTATTATATAACTCTGAGGTATAATTATATAATTCAGAGGGTGCACACTGGGCACAGGCTATAAAAGCCCTGGGAAAGCAGACAGGTTTTGTGTGACCTGCACAGCTAAAACATTTTGAGACCTCTTTTGTAGCACATGCACGCATCAGCTTTTCATTTTTATTTATTTATTTTCTACTCTTTTTGGGGGTGGAACCGGAGACTGAACTCAAGGGCAGTCTACCTTTAAACTACATTCTTGGCCCTATTTTTTTTTTTTTTTTTACTTTGAAACAAGGTCTCGTTAAGTGACAGAGGTTCTTGCTAAGTTGGTGAGGCTGGCCTCTATCCTGTGACCCTCTTGTCTCAGCCTCCCAAGTATTGACTGCAGCTTTTTACATGACCATGTTAGACACAAATGCCTTAACTTATCCGGCTCTAGAAGGCATTGGGTTTGGGATCTTGGGAATAATCAAACTCCATCTCTTTATAGGAACTTAATAAAAAGAAGGAAGGGAGGGAGAATTGCTTCTCTGAAAATGGCCGGAGCTATAGTCTTCCACGAGACCAGGGGGATATACAGACAAATGACATCTGAGGTTCCCAATGGCCGCGAAAGTGGACTGGTGTTTTTCTCCACACACTTGCTATTTAATGAGTAAGTTGGGACGCAGAGCTATATAGCTTGTTCAAGGTCACCCAGAAAGTTGGTCGTGACAAATTCCTGCCCTGGGAAATATCCTCGACCTTTTGATTGTTGCTGGGTTCCATGCTGAATGATGTAGATGCTCAGAAAAAGTTCCTTATGCAAAGGAGCCTCTGTGGGCACCAGCATGTCCCCGCACAGGGACACACATTATTGTCTCCATAATACACTGAAGACTACTATAGCTATTCCTCCCGTGCGGACCCCCCAACCGTGATCACAAATGCATGTTAGAGGGTGTTTGGCCCAGAGCATCATTTGGGAAAAAAAGAAATAGTTGGACAAAGAAATCTGATAGTTGGAAAGGGTCAGGGTCCAGAGGAAAGCCTGAGAAACGAAGGTCTTTCGGAATAATCTATGAAGCCGGGCGCGGTGGCACACACTTGTAATCCCAGCACCTGGGAGGCTGAGACAGGAGGATCGCCGGTTCCAGGCCAGCCTCAGCAACTTGGCGAGGCCCTCCACGACTTAGTGAGACCCTGTGTCAAATAAAGAATAAAAAATAGGCCTGGGGGTATAGTTTGGAGGTAGAAAGCCCCTGAGTTCAATCTCCAGTACCACAAAATTAAAAAAAAAAATACTGCTCTATATAGAAGTTTCTGGAATCTTTTTCTCTAGTTCTGCTTGAAGTAGCATCTACCTTAAGGTTCAGAACTCATAGATCATTCCACCATAAAGGGCGCCCTCGACTGATATCGATCACCTGCAACTTCTTTGCAATTTCAAAGCCCATAAAAAGACTCGAGTTCAATACGAGACATCAAACCTGTAAATAACAATAGCTAACTTCGCCGGGCTCTCGCTCTGTACCGGGCCCTCTGCCAAAAGCTTTACAGTTCATGTCTCATTCTAATTCTCTCCCTTTTCTTGCAAAGTAGGTTTTATGATCTACATTTTAGTAATCAAAAAATAAAAAGGGAAACTGAGACAGACAGTTTCAAGGTCACAGAGCTGAATTTGAAGCTATACTCTTTTTTTTTGGGGGGGGGGTACTGGGGGTGGAACCCAGGGGCTTTTTTACCTCTGGGCTACACTCCCAGACCTATTTTATATTTTATTTGGAAACAGGGTCTCACTAAGTTGCTGAGAGCCTCACTAAGTAGCTGAGGCTGGCTTCGAACCTGTGCCATCCTCCTGTCTCAGCCTCCCAATCGCGGGGATGACAAGCGTGCGCCACCACGCCCGGCCTGAAGCTACACTCTTAACTCTAAGCTATCCTGGTTTTTTATTCTGCGGTACTTAGGATTGAACCTAAGGCATTCTACCTCTGAGCTACACCCCAATACTACTTTATTTTTTACTTTGAAACAGGGTGTCCTAAGTTCCTGACAGCCTCACCAAGTTGCTGAGGCTGGTTGTGAACCTGCGATCCTCCTGTCTAGGCCTCTAAAGTACTGGGATGACAGCCGTGCACCACCACGCCTGGCTAGTATTCTTGTGTCAACAGTCAGCACTTGTACTTGAAACAGACGTCCTTGGCACAGGGGGATTCTTCTACAAGGTCACTCCACACACTGAAATAAATCTGGCCTTACACTGTACCCCATGGATGCGGCTACGTGTATAATTAAGTGTATAATTGAGGCGATACAGAGAGGGGGGAGGGGGAGGGGGAGGAGAGGGAGAGGAAGAGAGAACAGAACCCCAGGGGAATTTTATCTCTGAGCTACCCCTCCCCCAAGCCCTATTTTAATTCTTAATTTTTTACTCAGGGTCTCACTAAATTGTGGAGGAATTGCCGTGTCTCGGAGGCTGGCCACGAGCCTGCAACCTGCCTGTCTCAGCCTTCTAAAACTAGGGTTACAGGGGCATGCGTGACCACAGTACATGCCTGGCTGAGGCTATGCATTTTGTTTTTGGTGATTCTGGGGTTCCTGGAAGCCCTTCTACCTCCGGGCTGCACTCCCAGACCTATTTTTTATATTTTTATTTGGAAACAGGGTCTCTTAAGCCAGCGAGGCTGGCTTCGAACCTGCGCGATCCTCCTGACTCAGTCTCCCAAGCGCGGGGATGACAAGCGTGCGCCACCACGCCTGGCACTTTTTTTTTTTTTTTAATGCTTGCACAGCCAGAAGGAAAGCTGGATTGAATAAATTTCATTTCTTCTGTATTAAAGCCATTCCCCAAAGGAAATAAGTAAATTTGAGTGGTCTATTAGTCCTGGATCTCTTTAGAGACTGAGAGAGCTCAAAGACTGGTTTTTTGAGAACACTTTCTATGTGGTATGCATTCTTCTACCAAAGAAAGTAGGCGTATAAAAGAAGATGTCTTTAAAAAGGATTTTGCTTCATTGTAGTAAAAGTTTAGTTCTTCATCATTGTGACTATACTATCTATGAAATGGATTATCTTCCAGGGTTTGGGGGGTCCTTCCTTCTTTGCTTGCTTGCTTGCTTTCTTCCTTTCTTTCTTCTCTCCCTCGTTCTTCTTTCTCTCTCCTTCCCTCCCTCCTTTTCTTCTTCCTTCTCTTCTCCTCCTCTTCCTCTTACTCCTCCTCCTCTTCTTCTCCCTCCTCTTCTCCTCCTCCTCCTCCCCATCTTCCTCCCTCTCCTCCTCCTCTTCTTTTTCTTCTTCTCCTCCTCCTCTTCTTCTCCCTCCTTTTCTTTCTCCTCCTCCTCCTCTTCTCCTCCTCCTCCTCCTCTGCCGCCGCCGCCTCCTCCTCCTCCTCCTCCTCCTCCTCCTCCTCCTCCTCCTCCTCCTCCTCCTCTTCTTCTTCTTCTTCTTCTTCTTCTTCTTCTTCTTCTTCTTCTTCTTCTTCTCCTCTTCTTCTTCTCCTTCTACTCCTTCTCTTTCCCCTTCTCCTTCCCCTTCCCCTTCCTCTTCCCCTCCTTCTCCTCCTTTTCACAATGACAATAATTCACAAAATCATCACACTATTACGAGTGCATATTTCTTTTTTACCAACTCCATAAGAACTTGGTGCCCATCGATCCCAACCTAAAGTCCTTCCGAATACTGTCCCTTGTTGAACTAGCATCCCATCCCTGGTAATGCCATGAGGAAACCAATGAGCGTCAAGGCCGAGTTCACAGATGGAGGTGACCACGCACCCCGCTCCCTGTTCCTGCAGGAATTTTATCTCCAGAGCAGACTGTCCCAAGCACATCTCATTGGCAAAGAGAAGCGCTCAGGGTAATTGTGCAATGGTGTACCTCTTTTGAACTGTGTCCCTTGCCAATTCTTGCTGATCCTGGGCCTTTACAGCGTCACTTTGTTTCTTAAGGGATTGTTTGTTGAAACTGCCAGGCGTGCCGGTGGCCCATCGTTCTGTTAATGAGCAGGACATTTTCTTCTCCCATTTGACAGTTAGGCACTTAGCTCTAGAACAAAGCCACGTTGCTTTGTAAAAAGCCTCTGCCAGCCTTCTCTGTATTGTAGTATTTAAGATAATCAGTTGTAAGCGTGAAAAAAATCCTGAATTATAATGGCTTAGCTTTTTTTACTCTGTTACAAAAATGCAGAGCAATAAATTTACCAGCTCTCATTTTTAGGTATGTATATAGTTTGGTTGTAAGCATCTTTACACTCTTACGATGGAGAAGATATAGAACGTTTTCATCTTTCTAAGCTGAGATTCTAAATCCATAGACACTGGTTCCTTTTCCCCTTAACTCCTGGAAACCACCTTCTGACTTCCTATTTGTATTATTTCTGACAACTTCAGGTGTGTGGGTGTGTGTGTGTGTGTGTGTGTGTGTGTGTGTGTGTGTGTGTTACTAGAGATGGAACCCAGGGGCATTCTACTTTCAAGCTATACCCTCAGCTCTATTTTATTCTTTAATTTGAGACAGGGCCTCACAAGTTGCCGAGGCTGGCCGCAAACCTGTGATCCTCCTACCTCAGCATCCCACATACGGGAATTACAAGCACGCACCACTATGTCTGGCTAGCGTCTTTTTTAAGAATGGACTCAAAGGGTATTTTGCCTTCTGCAGCTGGCCAATTTCATAATACCCTCCAGATTTATATTGCAGTCCAGGACAGAATTTTCTTTATTTCCCCAAAGTCATATAATATTTCATTTTATGGACGTTTGGCCCTCAGGATCCTCAGGGGATTGGCTCAGGGGACACGCTATCAGATACCAAAATCCATGGACGAACAAGGCCCCACACGGAGCCTCTGCACGTCCTCCTGCACCAGGTTAAATGATCTCCCGAAAATGTATGATTCCAGCTTCAATGTAAATGTTATGTAAATATTTATTATATTGTGATGTTCAGGAAATACTGCCAAGAAAAGAACACCTATACATGCTTAGACAGACAGGATTTTTTTTCCTGAATATTTTCAACCTGAGGCTTGTTTCAAATCTGCAGATTCGAAACCTGTGGATACTGAGAACCAAATACATACATACATACATACATACATACATACACACACATTTTACTTCCCGATACATTTCCTAAAATTCAATTAAAACATAAAAATTGGTCGAAATTCCATCTCGGAATTATGAAAACCAGGTTTATTATTTTGGGGTTTTCTATTCTGAATTACGATTGGAAAATCATCTCTGGCAAAATTTTCTTACTGTTCTCCGTGGGGTTAGGATTGGTATAAACAGAAGCAAGACTGGAATAAACTGGCGGGGTCAGGGATATTTGGAGAATACTATTCTCTGAGGACTGTTAACGTTCTACAGCATCCCCTGACAACAGTCTGAGTCAGGTAGTTTTCTAATGCTGAAAAGTTTTTTCAAATATATAAGAAATGGTGAAATAGCCAGATTTGGAGGGAGGGGGGAAAAATATCAAATATGTTTCCTACAGAGAATAACAAGCTTCCAGCATGGTGTACAGTTTCATTTTATCTCCTATATGGATTGTAGGATTTTATCTTGCTTGTGATCCTCCTGTCTCAGCCTCCCAACCACTAGGATTACAGGCGTGTGCCACCATGACCGTCTGGTTTGCACATTTTATAAAACAAAACTGTTGTAGGACTAAGTTTTAGTCGTGGCTATTTTTATTACTTTTCTTGGTCAATCACAAAGACAACTATTGTTTGCGATGCCAAAAGATGACCGGCAGTAAGAGCTTGCTTTGTGCTGAGCACAGGGCTTTAAGCACATGTTATGCACTGTTTTATTTTATTTTGTGTGCGTGTGTGGTACTGGGATGGAACCCCAGGGCTTTCTACCCCCAGGCTACACTCCCAGACCTGTTTATATTTTATTTAGAAACAGGGTCTCACTAAGTTGCTGGGGGCCTCACTAAGTAGGTAAGGCTGGCTTCGAACCTGTGAGATCCTCCTGTCTCAGCCTCCCAAGCGCGGGGATGACAAGAGTGCGCCACCACGCCCGGCTGCACTGTTTTATTGACTCCAGAAAATAGTAATCTTTGAAGTTTCATCAGTACTCAAAGCTAAAGTTGATTTCTTTTGTGTGTGTGTGTGGGTCTGGGATGGAATCCAGAGGCATTTGACCTCCGAGCTACAACCCCAGCCCTATTTTTTATTCTTTATTTTGAAACAGGGTCTCACTGAGTTGCAGAGGGCCTCACTAAGTAGCTGAGGCTGTCCGCGAACCGCGATCCTCCTGTCTCGGCCTCCCGAATGCTGGGATGACAAGCGTGCCCACCACGCCCGGCTTAAAGTTGATTATAACAAGAAAAGTATAAGGAAACATAACCCTGCTTTTATTTTCTCGTTGTACTGTTGTTATAATTATTATTGTAATACTGGGGATTGAACTCAGGGGCATTCTACCTCTGAGCTACAGCCTCCAGATTTATTTTATATTGTATTTTATTAAAAAAAAACAAAACCATGATCTTGCTAGGTTGCTGAGAGTCTGGCCATATTGCTGAGGCTGGTCTCTAACCCATGATCCTCCTGCTTCTACCTCTTAATGTGTGGGCTACCACACCCAGCCTCCTACTTTCATTAATTAGCAAGGGACTAGACCGATTCTGGAAAAGCAAGAGTAACACTGGATCCACAATGGCTTTAATATGTGACCGGACTTCAAAACACAAGAACCATTAAGCACTCATATTATCTTTACAAAGCATAGCTGAACATACACGGCCTCAGAGGGTCTTATTAAAACCAGTAGAAGATGGTCAGTAGAATTAAGATTCCTCAGCTATCCTCCTTTACATATCCTCTGATGAGTATATTTATCTAGAACTAAAATGGATGAGGTATAGTAAGGCAATAATAAATGACCAGCGTAATTAACTTCTATGAGCACTTAATATGCGCCGGTCACCATACTAAGAGCTTGAAAAAGATTCCGTGAATTGTGTCAGTAATCCTACAAGAGAGGCACTTTTGGGACCAACCCTATTGTAAGAATTAAAAAAATTTTAGCGTTCAAGAGATTAAATAACATACCCTGCCCGGTAGAGTGGTGCACGGTTGTAATCCCAATACTTGGGAGGCTGAGACAGGAGGACCAGGGTTTGTGGCCAGCTTCAGCTACTTAGTGAGGCCCTCCACAACTTAGTGAGACCCCATTTCAAAATAAAGAAAATAGGCCTGGGGGTGTACCTCAAAAATAGAATGCCTATGGGTTCAATCCCTGGTACCACAAATAATAATAATAATAATAATAACAACAACAACAGCAACAACAACGTATCCTTGGCCTGCATCTACTAAACAGCCAACAACATATCCATGATATTAATGAAACTATATGAGATATATCTTACAGATAGGTATATTTTTTTATTGTGTTTTTATTGGAGACCAGTGGTATGATAGAATAGTGACGTTTTATTTGGTCAAAATGAGATGTGACTATTAGAATATAGGGTGAAAAAGTGATGTCTTCCTTTCATAGTGGTGTTAAATTAACTTTATGAGTGAAAATAATTGGACGAGAAAAGCTTTGGCTGAATATACTGCCAGCATGTACTATATGGAAAAGAAAGAATTCTTGCAAAGAAGTGAGGTATTAATTAAAATGTAAATAATTAAAAGAGCCACATTGCGTGTGTATGTGTATAAATGGGGACTGAACCCAGGGGCACTCTGCCTCCAAGCTACACCCCCAGCCCTTCATTTATTTATTTTTTTTTAATTTTGAGACAGGGTCTTCATAAGTTGCTGAGGCTGGACTCGAACCTGTGATCCTCCTGTCCCGGCCTCCCACGTACTGAGATGACAGAACTTTCTGTAGTTTCTAAAGTCATCTCTTGTTAATTAGTTAGGGTTAGCATTTTTTTAAATTAGTGCATTGTGATTATACAACATAGTAAGGTTTAGAATGACTGACAGACAGAAGCACACAGCATTAGTTGTGTTTCCCTCAGGCTCCCTCCCCGAAGGGACCAGAGATAATATTTACATGGATACAGATAACTTCACACATGAACCAAAGATTATTTGAATATTTTCCACTATCAGATCTCCCCTTTCTCCTCCTCACCTCCCTCCCCGGACTTAAAAAAAATTAGCATCCACAGGCTTTCCTGAGTATTCCTAATAAGCAAGAACATATGTGTACATACGTGTGTGTGTGTGTGTGTGTGTGTGTGTGTGTGTGGATGATTTTATCCAGTAGCACATGGCACTCCCAATTATAAAGGTTAAAAAAAGCCCAGGCGTGGTGGCGCGCACTTGTACTCCCAGCATTTGGGAGGCTGAAACAGGAAGATCGCGGGTTCGCAGCCAGCCTCGGCTACTTAAGTGAAGCCCTCTGGAACTTAGTGAGACCCTGTTTCAAAATAAAGAATAAAGCCAGGCGTGGTTTTGCATGCTTGTAATCCCCGCGCTTGGGAGGCGGAGACAGGAGGATCGTGCAGGTTCGAAGCCAGTCTCACTGGCTTAAGAGACCCTGTTTCAAAAAGAAAAAGAAAAAAAAAGTGTATATATATTAGGTCTGGGAGTGTAGCCCGGAGGTAGAAGGGTTTCCAGGAACCCCAGTACCACTAAAAAATAAATAAGGAAGGAAGGAAGGAAGGAAGGAAGGAAGGAAGGAAGGAAGGAAATAAAAAAGTCAGGCTGGAGGTGGAGTTTGAAGGTAGAATGCTCCTGGGTTCAATCTCTAGTACGGCAAAGGAAGGAAGGAAGGAAGGAAGGAAGGAAGGAAGGGAAAGAAAGTGAGAAAAACCCACTAATTTTAGTGTAGTAACTGGGGTACAGTTAGTGTCCTGCCGTTTAAACACATGTTCATTATTTTGAATGCATTTAAACATTCCTCCTAAGAGACTTGTGAGGGTGCCTTTTGCGTCAACTAAAGAGGCTCTAACCCAGGACCCCTATGCGATACCCTAACACCTTTCCTCATCTCATTTGCAGGCCCGTCTCCAGACCGATTAGGCCCAAGTCACTCCTACGAAGTCACCCATGCTGGGAACTGAGAGACCGTTAAGAGACTTCAAGTTCCATCTTGCCTTTTGAAAAGTCCAGAAACCCAGCCTTTTGGACTCTGGAGTTCCCTCCAGCTCCGCCGGGCTTTTGCTCGGATGTTTACATCTTCTGTGGGCGGTCCTGCGCATTGCCACGGGGAGCTCACGCCGTGTTAAAGCTCGCGTGGGCCGCGGGCTTGTGCAGCAAGCCAGCATGGCTAGAATGGGCGCGGTAGCAGCGGCTTGCCAACTGGTGCTGGGCTTGCTGGTGACTCCCTTCGCCGGGTCCTCCCAACCAGGCCACGAGTGTCCGCAGCTGTGCGTTTGTGAGATCCGCCCCTGGTTTACCCCCCAGTCCACCTACCGAGAAGCCACCACCGTGGACTGCAACGACCTCCGCTTGACGAAGATCCCCGGCAACCTGTCCAGCGACACCCAGGTCCTTCTCTTGCAGAGCAACAACATTGCCAAGACGGTCGACGAACTCCAGCAGCTCTTCAACTTGACCGAGCTGGACTTCTCCCAGAACAACTTCACAAACATTAAGGAGGTGGGGCTGGCCAACCTGTCCCAGCTGACCACTCTCCACCTGGAGGAAAATCAGATCACGGAGATGACGGATTACTGCCTGCAAGACCTCTTCAACCTGCAAGAGCTCTACATCAACCACAACCAAATCAGCGCCATTTCTGCTAACGCCTTCTCGGGCCTCAGGAATCTTTTAAGGCTCCACCTTAATTCGAACAGACTGAAAGTCATCGACAGCCGCTGGTTCGATTCCACGCCCAACCTGGAGATTCTCATGATCGGAGAGAACCCGGTGATCGGGATTCTGGATATGAACTTCAGACCCCTCTCCAACCTGAGGAGTTTAGTTTTAGCGGGAATGTATCTCACGGACGTTCCCGGAAATGCCCTGGTGGGCTTGGATAGCCTGGAAAGTCTCTCTTTTTATGATAACAAACTGGTCAGAGTCCCTCAGCTTGCCCTGCAAAAGGTTCCGAATTTGAAATTCTTAGACCTCAACAAAAATCCCATTCACAAAATCCAAGAAGGGGACTTCAAAAATATGCTTCGGTTGAAAGAACTGGGGATTAATAACATGGGGGAACTGGTCTCCGTGGACCGCTACGCCCTGGACAATCTGCCCGAACTCACCAAGCTAGAAGCCACCAATAACCCCAAGCTGTCTTACATCCACCGCTCGGCCTTTCGGAGCGTTCCTGCGCTGGAGAGCCTCATGTTGAACAATAACGCGTTGAATGCCGTCTACCAGAAGACTGTCGAATCCCTTCCCAATCTGCGGGAGATTAGCATCCACAGCAACCCCTTAAGGTGCGACTGTGTCATCCACTGGGTCAACTCCAACAAGACCAACATCCGCTTCATGGAGCCCTTATCCATGTTCTGCGCCATGCCGCCCGAATACAGCGGGCAGCAGGTGAAGGAGGTTTTAATCCAGGATTCCAGCGAACAGTGCCTCCCGATGATATCTCACGACATATTCCCCAATCACTTGAATATGGACATCGGTACGACCGTCTTCCTGGACTGCCGGGCCATGGCCGAGCCGGAACCTGAAATTTACTGGGTCACTCCCATTGGGAATAAAATAACCGTGGAGACCCTTTCAGAAAAATACAAGCTGAGCAGCGAAGGGACCTTAGAAATAGCAAACATTCAGGTCGAGGACTCGGGAAGATACACGTGTGTCGCCCAGAACGTCCAAGGAGCGGACACGCGCGTGGCCACCATTAAAGTCAACGGGACCCTTCTGGACGGCGCGCAGGTGCTAAAAATCTACATTAAGCAGGCCGAGTCGCATTCCATTTTGGTGTCCTGGAAGGTGAACTCCAACGTTCTGACGTCCAACTTAAAATGGTCGTCTGCTACCATGAAGATCGACAATCCCCACATCACCTACACGGCCAGGGTGCCCGTAGATGTCCACGAGTACAACCTCACGCACCTGCAGCCCTCCACGGACTACGAAGTGTGTCTCACGGTATCCAGTATTCACCAGCAGACTCAGAAGTCGTGCGTGAACGTGACCACCAAGACGGCCAGCTTTGCCCTGGATATCTCCGACCAGGAGACCAGTACGGCCCTGGCTGCCGTCATGGGCTCCATGTTTGCGGTGATCAGCCTGGCGTCCATTGCCGTATACATCGCCAAAAGATTCAAGAGGAAAAACTACCACCATTCCCTGAAAAAGTATATGCAAAAGACCTCTTCCATCCCCCTCAACGAGCTGTACCCGCCTCTTATCAGCCTCTGGGATGGGGAGAGCGAGAAGGACAAGGACGGCTGCTCAGACCCCAAGCCCACCCAGGTCGACACGTCCAGGAGCTATTACATGTTGTAACCCAGCGCGTATTTTGCTTCTGGTACTAAGGAGCACAAAGACGTTTTTGCTTTTTTCCGCAAAAAAAAAAAAAAGAAAGAAAGAAACGAAAAGAAAAGAAAAGAAAAGAAAAGAAAGGAAAAGAAAGAAAAAAGTTACATGAATATTTCAAGTTTTCTTTTGTTTTCTTTTGGGGGGTTCTTTGGTTTTTGTTGGTTTGTTTAGCATATCGCAAGGATTTGACACAGCGGGCGGCTACTCGGCGGCTCCCTGTCTGTGTTTGTTTTTTTTTTTTTTTATTCTTATCATTATGACGATGATTATATTATCATGACGACTGTTGTTGTTTTATTTTAGTTGTTGTGCTAAACTCAATCTTGCTGTCCTAACTTACCGAGCTCAATAAAATGATGTCCACAGGTTGGGGTTACCCTGTGCTTTACCGGTAGCATAACCCCAACTTCTGAAGCCATCCGTAGACAGTCCCGCACCCTCCAGAAAGCTAAGGCGCAGTTTTCCAGCAGCATCAAACCTTTTGTGGCAATCTGGTCTCCAGACTTTTAACTTAAGCCAAGACTGGCCTTGCTACCTTTATTAAATGATGTTAGTTGACTGTAATGTAATGTATCAACTGAATCGAATGTTTGCTTTCCAACAACGACTTTTCTTTGGGTTTTCCTGATTTATTTTTTTTTTCTTCTGTAATAGTTTTGAGGCTTAGTATAAGCTCACAGGCAATAGGAATATATACATCAGCTTTTTTTAAATGTAACAAACTACACGTTACTTGGTACCTTATTCTTTTTATCTTTAGTAGACACTTTTAAAAGAAAAGATGATTTTATTGTGTTTAACTCACCAACGTGTGTGGTGTACAATGAAGACGGAACTATAATAAATTAGTTTTGTTCTGATTTTTTAGAACACTTGCAATAATGTATCATTTATAGTTCTCGCTAGTTAGAGTGGTAATATTTTGCACATCCGTGAAAACAGCCACCCAAATGAACCAGCTCTCCCATGTTGTCTTTTAAAAGTAGGCCCTAAAGAGATGTGAATTTTTTTTCTAAAGGAAAAAAAAATATCTATTTTAATTAAGACATTTTAATGAACCGTATTTCTATATTTTAAATATTACTGACGAAAACCTAATGAAAGTGTGTCCACATAAAGAAAAAAAAAGTATATTATTATATCCCATGCATAACTAAACACGGTGATTCATGCAAATATATGAATACATTGGATATGTCATTTCTTTTCCTGTAAGGGTTAAGACCGGATTTTCTTTTATGATATGCATATTCTCAAAGTATAAAACGTGGAGGTACAGACTGTTTTCGAGTGTGTCACGGTATTTCTTTTTAACAGCTGTCTATATGCCTAGACTCACGCTAGTCTGTATATCCATGTGCACGTACCGGCTAAGTAAACGCCCAAGAGAAAACCAGAACAACTTCTGGACAGTTGGCCTTTTTATCCAAATATAATAATATACCCATCATGTGGCGGGTCGGGTGTTTCACGATTACAGGGGAAATGCGTGTGTGACGCTTGTTGCCAAAGGAGCTAGGTTTAGAAGACGGCCGGTGTCCCGGGGACTCGAGCGGGAGGGGATTTTTAAAGTGTGGGTAGAGGACGAAAGGCCCATTGGACAGAGAGACGTAAAGAAAGGCTCTTCCCGATGGCGGCTGCGGCCCTGGCCGGACACGCGGTCACACTTAAAAAGGACCAAGAGTGGGGGGGGTGCCAGATGAACAGAAACAAATATAACGGGAGAAGAAAGCAGGTCCAGGTGAGGCAACCCGGGAGACTTCTTCCTTTGTCAAATTTATTTCTTGTTTTGTGAATCACTTAAAAAAAAAAATCACTTTCCCATTTCTAAGAAAAGTGGGAGACATTTCAGATGTCAGAATAAGCAGGCTTACCCGGGCGTGGTGGCGCACGCTTGTCATCCCGGCATTTGGGAGGCTGAGACAGGAGGATGGCGGTTGGAGGCCAGCCTCAGCTACTACTTAGTGAGGCCCTTTGCAACTCAGTGAGACCCCATCTCAAAATAAAGAATAAAAAATAGGGCTGGGGGTGTATGTTGGCAGTAGAATGCCCCCGGGTTCCATCCCCAGTACCACAAAAAAATTAAAATTAATATTAAATAAAATAAAATAAATAAGCAGGCTGCAGGAGAGAAACAGTGAATCCCTGGGCTGGAGGCACCCCTTCCCACATCCTTTATTGCTTGAGAAGAAACCCCCCTGGCTCCGTGGCCAGCTCAGGTCGGACTTTCCTGCACGCCGGGGACTTTGTTCTCTGAGGCCCCTATCATCCCAGAAACCTGCACGACTCCTTTTGTATGCTTCTGAACCACGTCTGGTGCCTCTGCTTAAAAACACAGCCTAGCCTCAAATTCCCATTTACTCAGGATGAATGTTAGCGCAAGGGCGGGCCAAAGAATTAGAGTAAGTCGACCATTTGCCAACCTGCTAAGTCTGCAAACCGCGCAAGGAAGCGGCTCTGAGGCCCTGGACCACAGCGGCCTGCAGCTAGAGAGAGGATCGTTTACTCTGCAAAGCAATGCTCTGAATCGGGCCCAGAATGGGAGCCGAAAGTATTTAGTCGAGGAAGACAGTTCAACCATTTTTCCAATCTGCATATATAGCAAGCGTACGCAGATTCAGATGTTTTTGCAACGATGTCTTCTGCCAGACCAGCGTGGGGAAGTTTTCTTTCACCTTTTTCTTGGTGGTGGTACTGGTGTTCCTGGAAACCCTTCTACCCATGGGCTACACTCCCGGACCTATTTTATTTATCATTTATATATATTTTATTATTATTATTATTATTATTATTATTATTATTATTATTACTATTATTTTGGTGGTGGTACTGGGGTTCCTGGAAACCCTTCTACCTCTGGGCTACACTCCCAGACCTATTTTATAGTTTTATTTGGAAACAGGGTCTCTTAAGCCAGCGCGGCTGGCTTCGAACCTGCGTGATCCTCCTGTCTCCGCCTCCCAAGTGCGGGGATGACAAGCGTGCCCACCGCGCCCGGCTCCTTTCACCTTTATTAAACTATAGAAGCTTAGCCAGGCGTGGTGGCGCACACCTGTAATCCCGGTATTTGGGAGGCTGAGAAAGGAGGATCACAGGTTCAAGGACAGCCTTGGCAATAAAGTGACACTCCACAATCTAGTGAGATCCTGTTTCAGAACAAATTAATATTAGTACTACTAATAATAATTATAATAGGCTGGTGGGGGTGTAGCTCAGAAGCAGAACGTCCCTGGGTTCCATCCTCAATCCCACCAAAGCAAATAAACAAATTATAGAGGCTTATTTTTCCCTCTCCCTGTCAATGGGCTGGCTTTCACTTGGTAAAAACAAAAAAACAAAAAAACAAGAGGGCACAGTACTTTTGTCCCCTAGCCAAGTATTTCTTTGTACTTAATTAAATTTGATAGGTTAGACAGCAGTGAAATTCGATATCAGACTAAGTCCTCAGTGGTAATGGAGAGACATCACCTTTATCAGTGAAGTGGCAACTATGGGTCCCATTCTGATTTAGACTTTTCCTTTTTGGTTCTCGCTGCCCTCCGGGGATAGAGTGTGTCTCTAGCCTCATTTTGCACGGCTATTTTTGGAGCCGTTTCTGAAAACAGGCACTCCCTAATCTACCCCCTTAATGAATGACAGATCAAACCATCACCACCACTACCAACTTCAACAACCACAAAATGTTTGCTTCTCAGCGCTCCTGACTCGGCTTTGCGACCGGCCTCCTCTCCAATGGTTTCCATAAGCCAGATCGAAGCTGGTGTTCTGTATCGTATTTGCCCACCCATTTCCTTATTTCCAGAGGACATCACAGTCAGCCTTTTATTTGGTGTTTACTCTCGGCGACCGGATTCGTTTTCTAAAGCATTTCTGCTTCTACGACTGGGGTGAAAAAGCATTTTGGACTTTTAACACTTTCCTAAGAAAACCATCCTCTCTGCCTTCTCGGTTCAGTGAAAAGGAGAATTTAAAAAGGAGAATTTAACTGCCTCTGATGGATTCCGAGTGCGACTGAGAAGTGCTTTTCTCACCCCGACCCTTTAACTGTCACCCTGCTTGGAAATAGACTTTTTGTTAAAATTCAAAAGAGATTATCTGGGTAGAAAATGTTTCTTTAAAGCTGAGTTTTAGAATTGACTGTCCGGAAGGCTCAAGTGAACAGCTGCAGGACTTGATCTAAACTGGTGCGGATTGATTCCTTGGTTCTGTGCTTCGACAGCGGTGATCAGATCCTCTTAATATTTTGTAGGAAATTGAAGGCGCATACTGAGAATAAAAAAGGATTTGGTAGAACTCCCCAGAGACTTGATAGCACTACTGTTAAGACATCTATTTGCTGAATTTTTGTGATACTGGGGATTGAACTAAGGGCATTCTCCCTCTAAGCTATACCCCAGCCCTGTTATATGCTTTATTTTGAAAAAAGGATTCTCTGAGTTACTGAGGTTCATACTAAGTTCCCGAGGCTGTCTCCGAATGAATCTGTGATCCTCCTATCTCAGCCCCCAAAGTACTGGTAGAAAAGTTTGCATTAACAACGCCTGGCTCGGTATATAGCGGTTGACCATTGCTGGAGGGACCCTCCTGCGTGACAGATCCTGAGAAACTGGGGATTTATTTTAATCCTGAAAATAGTCTGATAAACCAGGTGTGGTGGCACACGCTTATCGTCCCAGCATTCGGGAGGCTGAGATCGGAGGATTGCGATTCGTGGGCAGCCTCAGCTACTTAATGAGGCCCTTTCACAACTCAGTGAGACCCTGTTTCAAAATAAAGAATAAAAAATAGGGCTGGGGATGTAGCTCAGAGGTTGAATGCCCCTGGGTTCCATCCCCAGACGTGCAAAGAGAATAAAAAATTTGACAAATCACATATTATTCTAATTTTTAGATACAAAGCTAAGACTCATAGAAGTATTTGCCTACGAGCGTACAACTCTGTGAGAGGGTGATGTTGGTAAAATCTGGCACTAGGTTTTCTGTCCATCCAGCACCTTCTAAGGTGGGGGATTGTAGAAGGACAAATGCTGGAAGTCTTCTGTCTTTATTTTCCCCTTCTCTTTATTTTTATTTATTTTTTTAATTTTTTATTGGTCGGCCGGGCATGGTGGCGCACGCTTGTAATCCCCTCGCTTGGGAGGCGGAGACAGGAGGATCGGGCGGGTTCTGGCTTAAGAGACCCTGTTTCCAAATAAAAATATAAAAAAATAGGTCTGGGAGTGTAGCCCGGAGGTAGAAGGGCTTCCAGGAACCCCAGTGCCACCAAAAATAAAACCAAAAATCGTAATTTTTTATTGGTGCATTGTATTCTTACATCATATTGGGGTGAAGAAAACTTATGTGGACATCCATGTACACATCACCCATTTAGCCCCTACCTCTATGTCTTAAAATTGATTACTCTCCTCTCTCTTAAGAAACTCCAGGCCAATGGCCCCCTACTGTCCTCCCTACTAAGAGTCAGAAAATTAAAATATTTCGCCAGGAGTGGTGTGCACGCCTCTGACCCCAGCACTTCGGAGGCGGAGGCAGGAGGGTCTCAGGTGTTCAGCCAGCCTTGGCAACTCGGTAAGACCCTCAGGAATGACTAAATGTACAAAAGAGCTGGGGGTGTAGCTTGGAGGTGGGGTGCCTCTGGGTTCAGTCCCCAGTACCACAAAAATGGATGAACTAATAAGACACTTCAAGTTATCTTTTCAGGAAATGCCGTGCTCGTTCTTAGGAAGAAACCACAGAAGGCTTATAGAAATATAACGGCAAACTCCAGAGCCTAAACAGAAATTGCCAAGCGCATAAAATTTGCCCGGCTCCAAGGGTGGAATCTGGTACCGTGAAAACAGTAGCCGGATACGAATGGCTTGGCTACAGTCGCCAACCTGTGAAGTCCGTGAGCACATCTCTATCCTGCCTCTCCCCAGGCCATCAGGATACCATAAAATAGTATTAATATCGGAGACATTGTTCATTTTTCAGGAAATAAAATTGTCTTCGCAACATAGCTCCTTTGTCAGCTGCATACTACTTAGTATGAGGCAAAGCAATAGTTATACACCTCAGGAGAGAATCTCCGGGCACAGAAGGATTCAGATCATAGTACTCTGCCCTTTAATTTCCTGTAAGTAGGTACTTAGATCCCCATTGCTGATGTGGGGGAAATGGAACCTCCGCTCTCTGGTCGCAGGTAATGAAGCCAAGATTTAACCCCAAGGCCTAAGACTGACCACTGGACCATTTGCTAGCTAAAGAGACACCTGGAGTGCTGGGCCGGCCATTTCGTTGCATGATGATTGAATTTGTTTTTTCCTCATGTGGGGAGCAGGGGAAGAGTATGTTTGGTGGTATTAAGGACCTTCCTGCAAAAGGCTTGTTAATACAGCATCTCAATAGATAAGAGGAAAAAATACCACCTTGCTCTTTCTTTTCAGTGCATTAAGGTTAGTCCCATAATTTTAATCCTCTCTCTGGTCTACTTTTTTAAAAACTCTACCACATCACCTAAGGCAAAGACTTGCTGTGAAGCCCTCAGTAACCTTTTCCCTTACAACATTTGAGGGTTGCAGGGAGGATGGGGAACTGTCAGTGGAGAATTTTAATTCTAATCTCTTGCCTTTTTATCTCAATAGCTCTTAACTTTAAGTACCTGATTCTCTTTTAGAGACATATGAGTTTGAATATCGCTTGCTCAGGAGAAAATTCAAATGAGACTACTATAAACTTTTTTTAAAAAATCTGATTATCACACACCCATTAAAGAATATGTGATCTTAACCAAATTGTATTCTAAATTCTAACTGGCTTAGGTGTGCTCCTATTTTCGTAAAACGGCTCCTATCTGCCATTCACCTCTACGCATGACTGGTTTTCTTCCACTTACATCGACAACGTGTCCATCATGGAAAATAGAGAAAAATATGTATTAATAAAAGTATCATGTTCCATCAATGATATGTGTCCATCGTGGAGAAGAAAGAAAAATATGTATTCATAAAAATATCATATTCCAAGATGCATAAAAAAGAAAGAAGGGAAGACAGATTAGATAGATTTGGGTGTCCTCGTCTTTTTCACCATCCCAATGTATATTTATACGTGTGTCAACATATACAATTGTAACAATGCACGCAAAGTGAATGCAGAATTAGGATCATGGTATATACGGTTTTGTATACTCTATCACGCTAAAAGTAAGCATATTCCCATAAACCTTAAAGGACATTAAAGGCCGTATAATCATCGATTATATGGAGACACAGGCATTGAAGACTTCCTTCCTTTGGAGGTGTTATCTGTTCCATGTCAAGCACTAAGGGCATAAAAATGAGTCTGCAGTGTCTATACCATCAACAGTGCAGCCGCAGAGGAAGACACACACACACACCTAAAGGACCGTGACAGCTGCGCCAAGAGGATGAAGTGGAAGAGGAGGTGGTTTAAGAAGTTCAGACTTCAAACGCCACTCTGCAAGCTCTGAATTAAACGGTAAGGTAAACCTCCCACACCGAAATGTGCAGAGGGAGAGTGTCCTCGGCAGAGGTAACAGATTGCCATTCCTTGGTCAGATTTCTGTTGCTGTGACAAAATGCCTGAGAAAAATTACCTTAAGAGGAAAAAAGGTTTCTCCGACTCACCGTTTTAAAGCTTTCATTCGCTCCATGGTCACTGGGCTCCATCGTTTCTGGACCTGAGGTGAGACAGAGATCACAGGTTAGAGCAACCTGCTTCCCTCATGGTGTCCAGGAAGCAGAGAGAGAAGAGGAAGGGGCCTGGGTCCTAAGATCCCCTTCCAGAGCAAGGCCCCAATGACTTAACTTCCTCCCGCTAGGTCCCACCTCCCCAAGATTCCACCACCTTCCAATAGCACCATCACTGGCAACCAAGCCTTTACCATAAGGAACTCTGGGGGATATTTAATAAGCAAACCAAAAACACTGGTCTCAGGGTTCCCAGGGCATTGAAGAGGGCTTCTGATAAGACCTGGGGATTCTGCAGGCATTCTGAGGAAGCTACTAAAAATGGATAATAACTTAAGTCGAAAGCTTATAGAGGAGAGAAAAGATGGCAAGATTCTGTGCAAAGATGAGGAGTAAAGGCTGGGTCATATCAGGTCCCAGGTGAAGTTTAGCTTCCAATTTAATTTTTTTAGCTATTGAACATAATTACTGGTAGAATGTCTTCCTGGTGAGATAGCATGCAAAAAACAGCCTGACAACCCTTTCTAAGCCCTGGGGCCTCACTGCGGAATTGCAGCTGTGGCCATGTACCAGACGCGGGCGTTAAACAGATGTGAGATTCCCCTAATTGCTTCAGTCTCCCCCGGCTTGTGGCCTGCAGTCAAGGCAGGTTTCTTTTCGTGTCTGGTATCAAGAAAATAGGAAGCACATGTTTGGAAAATTGAAACTGATAGTGTGGGGTTTATAAAGCACTAATTAACTCTCATGTAACTTCTCCCTAGCCCACGAAGTACTTCTGAACCACTTCCCTAGACCAAATTCTGCTTTTTCACGTTGTTGTAACTAGCAAGGCCTTCTGCTAGGAAAGTCACACTTGGATACATTTACCACCATGCATACGATGCATCGTGACACAACCTAATTCAAATTACTGATGAATCCAGATTGCCTCCCTGTAGGATTTCCTTTGTAATCTTCCCCCAGATTAATTCCTAATAATAAATTTATGGCAGCAAGCAGAGCTTGATAAAAAAAAAGTTTCTTTTTTTCTAATTTATCTCTTAACAAATGTCTTGGTAGACCTAACATTTCATGATGGTTT
This sequence comes from Muscardinus avellanarius, assembly GCF_963383645.1. Classification (NCBI taxonomy): domain Eukaryota; kingdom Metazoa; phylum Chordata; class Mammalia; order Rodentia; family Gliridae; genus Muscardinus; species Muscardinus avellanarius. Next base: position 2,026,200 of record NC_137808.1, read on the forward strand.
TTTTTTTTTATCATTAGAAGATGTTTTTCTAAAGCTGTCTGCAGACTCCATCAAGTCACTGCCTGAATTATTAGTGACTCTCCGGAGGAGGATTCAAATGACCGTCTTACAAATATCTTAATTCCAGTCCATTTCCCCGGAAGACAACATAAATTGTAGTTAGCTTTCCATTAGCTACGTAAATTGAGACAAGCACACTGCAGATTATGAAAAATCACTAGCCAATCCAAGAGATGAGATCTGTTTAAAGATGAGGTCTGTTGAATGAATGACTGAAGTCATTCACAACTTTGACACTGGAGTGAATAAAATGGTTTGGGTTTTTTTTGCCTTGTTTTGTTTTGTTTTGTTTACATGAAACCGATGTATCTTCCTGGTTAGATGTTGCGTCTAGCAAAAGATTTTCGGATGGATGCAGGAAGCAAGCTGACACTTGGCTGATTTGGGGGAACAGACTGCCTTTCTTGAATTTCTTCCTTTCTTTTTTCTCCTTGTATAGTGAGGCTTCAGAAATATTGCCGTAACTTCATTCCAAGTTTGTGGGAATCACTCAGCCCAGGACATCTGGTTGGGCAGAGCCACTTGCGGTGAACTGAGACTGCCTGGATTTGTGTTCAGCCCCCCGAGGTGCTATCCTGAACACACAACAAAACAGTTTACATTTTCCTGGGCAGATGGCAACTCCCAATGGATCTGGTAGTCACGAGTATTCCCCATTCGAACGAGTCCACAGCCTGGATAATTCTGTGGGGTGCACTGGCAACTCCCCAGTGTCTGGGAGCTGTGTTCCCAATAGAACAGCTGTCTTTTTTTGACCCCAGCAAGGACTGCACTTTGAAGGTGACCACCATGGCTTAACATATAATCTCTCTCCTGCTCTACCACTACCAGTGGCCGGGTTTTGAGGGTGAGGGAAAACGGTTGACATTAGTTAGGTTGCTTAAGGCCAAGTGCTAATCGATCTCTTTCCCAGAAACCTCCAGAAAATGAGGCTCTGGTGGGTGTGAAGAAATTACAGCTTCGTGTCTGCTAAAATAAGAGCCTTTAAAAATGGTCATCGTCGCCAGGCGTGGTGGCGCACGCTTGTCATCCCCGCGCATGGGAGGCAGAGACAGGAGGACCGCGCAGGTTCGAAGCCAGCTGTGTGCACTGGCTTAAAGAGACCCCGTTTCCAAATAAAATGTAAAAATAGGTCTGGGAGTGTAGCCCAGAGGTAGAGGGCTTCCAGCAACCCCAGTACCACCAAAAAAAAAAAAAATGGTCTTTGTCTATCGGTCTCCCTTCCCTCTTCTTTTCTTGTATAAACAAAGTTGACAGAACTCCTTCAATGATCCTTACCTTAATTGAGATTCTCTTCTCTACAGGCTACAGAAATTCTGGGTGATGAACAGAGCCTCGGTTGAACCGAGAAGGGTAGAGGCGGGTGCTTGGGGTCTGAGGGAATAGGAAAATAGATGTCCTGAGTAGAAGTTCTGCTTGTGAATTCCAAAAATGTGCAGGCAGGTGGGCTTGGACTTCCCTTTGCTGCTCATGTAGGGTTTCAGAGGATGGTTAATCAGGCGTGGAATGGCCAGCAGCACAGAGGAGTGGACTGGATCATTCAATCTCGGTCCTAGTCTTGGTCTCCTCCTCCACAAAAGTTATTAAGGTACCCGGATCTTTTCTCAGTAGCTTCGATTTTTGTTCTTGGTAGTGCGTTCACGCGAGGTTACTGATCAGATTGTGAAGACGACTTTACCACCTTCGCTTGTGCCCTCTCCCTAAAATATTTCCTGCTTTCTCCCCTATTAATATTGTCTTTATGTTATTTTATTTCTCCCGTTATGTTAGCTTCCTCCTCCCACGAGGATGTTCTAGCCAGGCACCTGCATGGGGGAACCATACTTGTCTCCTTCACTATGGCACGCCTAGCACCCAAGAGAGCACCTGCCCCCAGATAATGTGCGAATGTCCAACTTCTGGCCCAACAACTGGACACTTAGGAAACAAAATCTTTGAAGTAGCCCTGCCAACTCTTTCCGTTCACCCCAATTTCTCCCTGCTGGTCTTTCCTACCACAATAAAATTTCTATTTTTTCTTAGAGAGCACAGAGTCCTTGTACTGGGTGTGTGTGTGTGTGTGTGTGTGTGTGTGTGTGTGTGTGTGCGTGTGTGTGTGTGTGTGTGTGACTGGGGATTGAACCCAGGGGCATTCTACCTCTGAGGTACATCTCTAGCCCTATTTTATTTTGAAACAGGGTCTTGATATGTTATGAAAAGCCTAAGCTGCTGAAGCCTTGAAGCTGCAATCCTCCTGTCTCAGCCTCCCCCCGAGTACTGGGATTACAGGTGGGCACCACCACGCCCAACCACACTGTGTTGATTTTCTAGGGCTGCCATAACAGAATACCACACCGGGTAACTTGAATGACGGACATTTACGTCCTTACAGTTCTGGAATCTAGCAGCCCGAGGCAAGACGAGGGGCTGGGCTTCCTCTTGGCGTGTGACTGAGCTAGTTTCCTCTACTGAGTCTTCAAGTGGGTCCTTTCTTTGTCTATGTCTGTATTTTTTCTTGTTCTCATAAACCACACTAGCCATATTGTGTCGGAGCCACCAGAGTTGCCTAATTTTAATCTGATTAGCCCTGTAACAACCCTGTTTTCAAGTTGCCTAATTTTAATCTGATTAGCCCTGTAACAACCCTGTTTTCAAATACAGTCACATTCTGAGTACTGGGGAGAAGGTATGGATTTTGGTGGGCGTAAACAGTTGAGTGCATAACTGTCCTGTTTGGGAAGCCTGCTTGGATAAGAACATCCAGGCAGCTGACGGTCACTGGGAACCCTGAGTAGGACATATTCAAATTGAGTTCAGCTTTCTCCGTTTACCACGTGGGTGCCTCTGATCGGATGGTATTTATTCATTTATTTATTATTTTTATTTATTTACTTTTGCACTACTGGGGATGGAACCCAGGGGCCTTCTATCTCTAAGCTACACCCCCAGCCCTATTTTTGATCCTTTATTTTGAAACAGGGTCTCACTGAGATGCAAAGGGCCTCACTGAGTAGTAGCTGAGGCTGGCCTTGAACCAGGAACCTCCTGTCTCAGTGGGGTTTATTTTTAATATCTTTATTGGCGCATTATAGTTTTACATCATAATGTAGTTCACAGTAACAGTGATATACATGCACGCAGCACTTGGTGAGACACGATGGTATTTCATAAGAGATTCATTTATATCATATATTATATATATGATATATTATATATTATATCATTTAGCTCAACACCCATTTTTGGGGAATGAATAAACTGAGGCCCACGGCAGGAGAACAATTTGGTCACGCATTATATTATGCATATAGAATTAAGATATCTAGAATTTCAGGAATAAAATAACTCAAGCTTTGCTCACAAAATTTCCTACCCAGTGTCATCAAGAAAACTGCGAGCTCCATCAGATGTAGTTGAGAGAGACAATATTCTATAACCATGCTATTTCAGGCTATGGGAGTGTTACGAGCTCCTTTAACATGTGTAGAAAGTCCCTTTTTTTCTTTTCTATTTTTTTTTAAATGTATCTAGTACTGAGGATTGAACCCAGAGGCATTCTATCTCCGAGCTACATCCTTAGCCTTATATTTTTTTTTAATTTTAAAACAGGGTCTTGCTTGTTTAATGAGAGTCCCACTACTTGCTGAGGCTGTCCTTGAAACTGCAGTCCTCCTGTCTCAGCCTCCCATGTGTCAAGATTACAGGCAGGTGCCACCATGCCTAGATCAACTGTGCTAGATTACAAGTCATATCATCCACCAGTTCATTTTTATTTTTGAAATACATTTTTTTTTAAAAAAAAGGGCAGGCTTCATCTTTTTCCTACCATCTTGTGAAATAATGGTGAGATAGAAATAACTCATCATAATCTTTTCTAATACCCAAACTCTCTGATTTCCATACAACCATGTCTCCCCTCTGCCACAAGTGAGAACACCTGCCACAGAGAAAAGAGTTGGTCATTTGAAGATCCAGCTGCCACGTAGAGAATCCCCCAGAACAACTTAAACTTAATCAATCATAAAATTTATCTGACGTGTAACCAAAACCTCCCCAGACTCAAAGCTCAAAGGCTCTTGAAAATCACTGTTACGGTTAGACATGGCACACCCCCTGAGGGGCCCGGGTATCAACATTCAGAGTTGCTGTAATTAAGTCATGAGGTTTGCAGTCTCGTTGGTGGGTAAATCCATTGTGATAGGTGTACTGGGAGGTCACCTAGGCAGGTGGGCTGCAACTGGACAAGGTGGATGTCTGGGGATGTGGCCCTCGAGACTGTGCTTGTGTCTCGAAGCCCCTTCCTTGCGCTCTCTGGCTTCCAGCCTCCATGAAGTGAGAGCAGAGCCATTGCTCCCTCTCCCCGATTCCCACCACCATGCTCTGAGCTCTGCAGACCCAGCCCAACGTGGGCTGAACCCGAACTCTCCAAGAAAACCGTGAGAAGATAGTATCGCTGAGAATGTTAACGGAGACATCGCTGTACCCGTTTTCTGAGGAATTTCGATTTGGGATACAGCCAGGTCTTCAGATGGGATGATGTATGAGGGAGCCACAGAAAAATCCATCTACTGAACAAATATTTACTCTACTGCTCTGCGCAGGATATGACCACAGGGTCGTTCTGATCATCAGTCAGGGCAGGCAGCAGTGTACTGGGGTCGACACTACTTTATCCCAGAGGCTCAAAGAAAAGGGGAAGCATTCCCCTGTCCTCAGTCATCTAAGTGGACACACAGAAGAGCATCTTCAATTCAAGTGGTCGCCACTTTGACTGCCGAGAAAGCTCTACGGGTATTTAGAAGGAGGGGTAATCAAACTGTGGAGAGCAGAAGAGAAGGAATTACTTTTGTGGGAGGATTTGTAGATGTGGTAACTCTGCGTCAGAGCCTTGGAAAATGGAGAGGAAACCGAAGAGGGTTTGAAATTGGAAAGTGAGGGTAGGAGTGAGGAAGAGCAAAGAAAAAAATATGATGGTAATTGTATATTATGGGGTATCCAACAGCGCTTACAACAGTAATGAATTCGGTGACTAGATCAGAAACAGAGAAGGTAAAAATGGTGAATTTTTTTTGAGCCATGACGATATCCTAGGCACAATGGCTAGTCATTTATATGCATAATATAATCTTTAAAGTAATCACATGAGACAGATTTCACTGTCTTTTTCCACTTTATACCTGACAAAATGGGAGGCTTACAAAGGTTAAGCAATTTATTCAAGGTGACCTAAGATGCCAAATCAGATATTTAACCCCAGGGCTGATGGTTATAACCACAACACTATCTTGGAATTTGTTTATATGGGAAACTAAATGCTGGTATAAAGCCCTGCGATTTCATGGTGCAAAAATAGAAGAGCCAAGGGAGGGCTTTGAACAATGAGAATGACATAATCAATATTCTTCTTCAAAAGGCCAACATAGCAATACAGTGACCACATGCAAAAAATGTTCCCTTAGAACTCACACACACACACAAAAACAAAGAAAAAGAAAACAAAACCAAACAAAAGTATACATCTATACACGGCTTTCAAGCACTTAATTGTATTTTTCAGCTTTGTGTTGCTATGACAAAATAGCTTAGAAAAACAACTTAAAAGAGGAAAGACTTATTCCAGCTAAGAATCAAAAGATTCCAGCTCACCCTTTCAGAGGGTTCAGCCCATGATCAGCTGGCTGCGTTGCTCTCAGGCCTGTGTGGAGGCAGAAATATCATGGTAGAACAGAGCTGCCGACCTCCAGGTATCCAGGAAACAAAGAGACAGTGAAAAAGAAGGTCGGAAACAAGACACAGTTCTCCATGGCAGGCTCTCCAGGACCCTTCAACTGGGTCCCACCTCCCAGCACCAACCATCTCCCAATAATCCCTTCAATTATGAAGCCGTGGCAATGAGGTCGGGGCCTTGTGACTCATCACTTCTCCTAAGTCCCACCTCTGAACAGCGCTACACTGGGACCAGGCCTCAGACACATGAGCCTTTGGGGGCCATTCCAGGTCCAAACAATGACACTGAGTTACCAACAAAGAACAGATGTCGTCAGTGGAAGAGAGCCATCATGATTCCCCATCCGTGTTTCAGGAACTGGCCCACAAGCCATTGAAAGGTTTAAAGGTTTGGGGAAATTATGAAGGAGGTAAGCAGCCAGTGGGGTATTGGAATATCTGCTTTTAATCAGAAGAATCAAAGAACTTGGCAACTTGGCACCTTCAGGGTTTGGACTGAGGTCAGCCTATCGGGGAAGGGACCCATGAGCCACCTCCCTGGAAAGTCATACCACGTGGTCTGGATCAGCCGGCTGAGTCGCCCACCCAGCTCAGCAGAAGTATTTCTGCTTTTAAGCCTGTATTTTGGGGGGTGGGACTAAATATGGGAATGCTGATTCTCTCGACATCTGTGGTCTCGCGAGGCCTAGAGTCTTGAAGCACCTGGACTCACAATATCTCAGCCTCCAGGGTTCTGCCTCCTGTCCCCACTACAAGATCATGTGGGGAAGGGGAGGGACCCGACTTATCAGCCATGGGGCACCAATACCAAGAAGGCACAAGAAAAGATAGGTGAATTGGTGCCTCAAGGGGGCTCTTAGAAAATGCAAGGCACAGATTGCCTCATCTTTTAAATCTGTATGGAAGCAAAATCCCATCACTCGTTTTATTGCTATCAGATAGCAATGCCGAAGTGCCTTAAGAAGCACATGTTGATATCTGTTTATTAAGAATTTAAACGTGAGATACTTGTTTATTAAAAAGTATATGCAAGTTGGGCATGGTGGCGCCTGCTTATAATCCCAGTACTTGGGAGGCTGAGACAGGAGGATCACAGGTTTGTGGCCAGCATCCACTATTTAGCAGCTTAGTGAGACCCTGTTTCAAAAATAAAGAATGAAAGCCGGGCGTCGTGACGCACGCTTGTAATCCCGCGCTTGGGAGGCGGAGACAGAAGGATCGCGCAGGTTTGAAGCCAGCCTCGCTGGCTTAAGAGACCTTGTTTCCAAATAAAATATAAAATAGGTTGGAGTGTAGCCCAGACGTAGAAGGGTTCCATCCCCAGTACCACCAAATAAAAAAAAAAGAAAGAAAAATAGGTCTGGGGGTATACCTTGGAGGTAGAATGCTCCTGGGTTAAATCCCAGATCCATTAAAAATAATAGTAATAATTATGTGCAAACTTACTTGTTGTCTATAATCAGCATTTTAAAAATTGCGCTCATGTGCAATTCCCTATTTGGCAATGGAAATTCAAATAGTTATGATAAGTATCTTAGCAAATAGGAAGTTTTGTCAGAGAGGAAGAGCAGGATTGTGTCATGGGTTTAATAATTCGTTCATTCATCACTAAATAAGTCTTTGTTGAGCCCTAACTATGTGTCAGAGGATACTGGGAGAACAAACACGCATGGTTTCTGACCGCCAGTGAACTTAAAGGCCAGCTAGATAATAAGTCAAATAGTTGTGCTTATGTGTCATGAAGAAAATAAGAAAATAACTGGTATAAAAGAGGGCAGTAATCCATGCCCTTCCTCAGACACGGCCATCTGCAGAGCATTCTAGATCATTCTAGATCATGCTCATCTGAAAAGACTAAGTCCCTTGTTACCGTGGCTGGCGGTATGGTACTCTGATCCGAGCGCTTTGTGACTTCAGTCTCTCCCTAACAGAGGACTCAACGGCTGTGTGCAAATGACGTTTTATTTTTATTTATCACTGCAACACTCTTTAGAGACAAGAGGGAGGAGCAGGCCTCATTACCTCTCTTTAAGGGCGCGTCGGGGTGAGACGCCAGGGCTACCTTCAACCAAACGTTCAGGTGCGAGACAGCCACAGGGCCAGCGCTGCGGCAGAACTCAGACCCTTCTTGTCCTAGAGCTGCCTCCAGAGTGTTCATTTCAATTTCCTCCTTCAGCCTAAGTGGGGAACGAAAACACATACCCGGGCTTTTGAAAAGTAAACCAGCGCATTGCTGGCTCTGAAGAAAATAAAAATATATTTTTCATACACACTCCAAAAAAAGGTGTTTTCTGTTGTCATTAATAGAATTTGTTTACCTAAACTACTTAGAAAGTTTTCTATATGAGAAATGTAGAATCTAGAATTTAGAACTGTAATCTGAAAAAAATTATTAAATACTTTAGCTGTTTTTTTCTCTCCTTTCTAAGAAAAAAACTTACAGTGGGAGTTTTTCTGGTGTGAATTTTATGGTAGCCACTTTTAGGGAACTTTGTTATGAGGCAAAGTCATGAACTCTATATAGAAGAATAAATTGTCGTTATTGTTTGTTTATTTTTGTGGTAAAGGGGATAGAACCAAGCATCATTCTACCTCAGAGCTACTCCCTCAGCCCAATTTTATTCTTATTTTGATATAGTCTTACTAAGTTTCTGAGGCTGGACTCGAACCGGTGAGCCTCCTGTCTCAGCCTCCCAAGTACTGGGAGCATGCACCACCAGGATTGGCCAAATGGATTATTATTTAAGTGCCCCCCAAATTAGAATAACCATAAATGAATGCCCTGAAAAGACTAAAGAATTGCTTAGTTCAAGCCCCAAACATTGTGGACATGATTTGAAGCCAAGAAGAATTAAATGATTTATCCAAGGTTTGAGCAGGACTCAAAATCCTGGTTCCTTGATTCCAAAGCCAGGGCTCTTCTGCAAGCTTTAGAAATGTTACTCAGTGACATCAGCACATTCTTAAACTTCCCAATAAGTTACAAATACATCTCCTTACCCTTAAATATCTCAGCGTACATTTCCCAAAACTAAAGATATTTTCTTAACTGCAGTAAAATTTACCAAACCGGGACAATAAGGATAAAATACCATGACTTCATCTACAGACTTCCTTTGGATTTTCCCAACTACCCCCACAATATTCTTTACAGCAGAGAAAAATGAAAGAGTATGCGATCATTTAATTGGCGTGTTTTTTTTTTAAGTTTTCTGTCATCTAGAATAGTTCTCGAATCCCCCTCTATTTTTCAAGAGGACACGCTCAGTTGCATTATAAAATTCCTTTCAGTTTGGTTCTGCCAGGTCTTTTTTTTCACAATTGGACTCAAGTTTTTTTTTGTTTTTTGTTTTTTGTTTTGTTTTGTTTTGTTTTATTTTTTCAGGAATACCATAAAAGTGATATCAAGTTCCATTTCGTACATCAGACCAGAGAACACAGGCTCCAAATGTATTCCACTAGCCAATTATATCATTTGGTTACAATGGTATTTCTCACATTTCTCTACTATAAAGTTATTCTTTTACCTTTTGTAATTCTCTTGTGGTCAAATGATTTGAGAATATATAATATCCTGTTAACCCTCAAACTTGCCTGGCTTTAGCATCTATTGAGTATTTTTGTCCAGGTGAATTGTTATTATGTTTCCCAAATAATGTCCTGCTTCATACAGTCGTGAATGTAGAAACAGACCCAGCCGCATATCACTTTCTCTAATTAGCCTGTTCCTCCATTTCTTCTAATTATGCCGGTCTTCCTTTTCCTCTATTAAATATGTCTCTTTTCTTTTCCCTTCCTCTCTCTAGAGGCACAGACTCTCTGGGAGTTGAAAATTAAGTTGTCAAGAAGAGAATAAAAGAAGTGACTTTATTTTGCCTAAAGAAACAAAGAGGCAAAAATAAGCATATTGATGGAAGATGGCAAACTTTTGTACATCACATTTTCAGCAAGTTCTATTTTTCACAAAATAATCTGCAGAGTTGGCATCTTGAAGCGTAAAATAGGCTCAAGATGAGATTGCGGTGTCTTAAACCCTCCTTCTAAAGAGCTATGCTCTCGGGAATACAAGCGATGGAGTCAAACTAGATAGTTTGACAACACCTTGGACAAAAAAATAAATCGAGCCTTTTAATGTCTTTATCTTGACCTGCAAAATAGAGATGATAATAATGAAATTATACCCCCCTCAGAGCTTGTTCACAACTTATATACCTAGTCAACATTTGGGGGACATGGTCTGCTTTTGAGGTCCTACGATAGCCTCTGAGGATACGATTATAAGTATGATTCATCTTGTTCCGTTAAGAGCCCATCATGAAAGAAAACACCTACAAACCCCACTAATAATAAGACCTTATGGTCAAGGGGATAATAATGACATATGCAGGATGTCTTGGTGGAGCAAACTGGGAGTGAACCATTCTGAATGACATCCATGGGAAGCTTTCAAAAGAGACTATTTTAGTACAGCACTGCCCTTTGGAAAAGTAGCGGTAACATTCCAGTAGATAGGGCAGTGTTATTAAATTACAGAGGGATAAACAAAAATGATTGGTTCTTGGAAATTCGACTAGTCTGCTGTGAGCAGAGCTCGGATTTCAAAGTAGAAACAGTTAGAAATAAGGCCAGGAAGGCAGTCTTCCTGCAAATAATGGCCAGCTGATTGATTCATTCATTCAGTACATGTTTCTTGAGTACCTACTACATAGCGAGCGAGTATAATGGGCACTAGGAATGAAATGTGAAATAAGACAGAGACGGTCTCTATACTCATGCAACGCACCTCCTGAGAGTACTAGCTACACGGCTGCCATTAAGGGTTTCATCTAAGACCTACATAAATATTTCATAGGAGGATTAAGGGCAAGTCTTTATTAAACCATGCCACAGTAACACTGGTTCAGTAAGATTTGTGGGGCAAAACTCATTAGACATAAATAAAAGGTGAGTGTTAGCAATATCAAGACCTTACATTTACATAAATATGGATGATGATGTAGTTCATGCTGGCCATTTGATTCTACATACGATCATGAATTAGGTAAGAGAAGTGTAATTATCTTAATTTACAGATATAGAAACTTAGGTTCCAAAGATAAAATGGGTTTTTCAAGGTCTCAACTCTGATGACAAATACCTGAATTCTAAGTACAGTGCCTGGGAGACGCCAGCTAGTTTCCCATCTAGGAAATAAATATATTTTGCAAAATAAATCTGAGTAAACACAAACATTACAATCTGAATATTAATTGCAGCAGCCAAAATTTATCAAACACATCCTATATGCAAGTCTCTTAACATAATTTCCTCTAAGCCTTATCCTGATTTGATGAAATATCTAATACTAATTTTGCTACACAAATGAAAACCTGGAGGTCAAAAATGGGTTTAGCGACCTACCCCATCCCACACAGTAAGTGGGAAAAGGGAGGGTTGGCTATGGGGCTCTCTGGTTCTAGAACTGAAACCTTTCACCAGTGGGCTATGTTCCTCCCAGCAGCTCTACAACCATGAGTGTCTTCATCTTTGAGACCCAGAAATATAAAAAGTATATAGTTTTGTTCTCAAGTGACAAAACTATGTCAACTTTGCCTGAGAGAAAGCAAAACCTTTATTTCCTTTCCCAAAGAAATCCTGTATTTACAGTGCTTAGGGAAAGAGACGGGGATTTAGGGAGACAATATACAGCTCTGAAGCAAAGCTAATGATTTGTTCTACTTAAAAGACCATAATCCTTCACTCCTCCATTAAACACCCAATATCTGGCTCTGTTCCTTGCTATTGGCTCTCCTTGCCACCGCTTCTACAGACTCCTAGAGGTCACTCCCATTACTCTTGGGGATCTCCGGTCAAGATCCGCCGTCACTTTCTCCAACACTATTCCTGTCACCATTCCCGGTGGCTCTGATATCCATGTAGGTCCTCCTTCCAATCCTGGCTTCTCAATCCCTGGGCTTCCCTCCTCTCTTCCCTTGACAGCCACGGACCTCAGCCACTCACTCCCACAGGCATTCTGGACCTTATCATTCCATATTCTCAGTTTCAAGTACCCTGCTATGGAAATTAGATCTACCCTCTTTTTTTTTTTGGCAAGCTTAAGCCAATTTTACTCTTAAAAAGGTAGAAAGAAGGGACAGAACTATATAGCACTGTGTCAGAGAGAGGAATGCAGCGGAGTGCCTTGAAAATAAGACACTGAAGTTTTGGAACACAAAACGGTTAGGATTCATTATCTTCCATCCTGCATAATACCCACTCTTTTCATGAAAGCTCATTCCAACTACCCTTTATGCTGTCCCTGGAGGGAGACCAAGGAAGTGGAACCTCAACCCAGAAGGACAGGGACCCTGATATTTGAAATGGACAAAGAACGCCAGTAGACATGGAGGTGCCGAGATTTATTTAGGAGAGCAAAGAGCATGCTTTCCAGGCAGAATGTGAGCCATTTGGAAAACAAGAAAGGAAACTTTAAGTTTCTCTTAAAGGAAATCGGATGAGTAGCAGGCCCAAGAAAGAGTGTGGGGGGATGCTATCAGTTTGATGATCGTAAGGCAGTTTGTGGTGGGCTGAAGGTTCCCGGGCTCTTGGGTTGGTATCTTTCTACTATCTGATCAATAGATAACTTTGGGAGGGCTTATATCTTGGGTTTCTTATCTCCCTTTGCTCAAACCTATTTAAGAACCACACATTTTAGAAGCTAAGAGCGTACAGGAGGTTTCCTGAGGTGGGGAAATTTCCAGTCACTTTATGATTGTGAGTGGATATTTAGACATCTCCCAGAAAATCTGGGAGTAACAGGTTTGGGAGATCTAACTGGCTTGGGTAGTAAAGCTCTGAGGAACTTGAGCACAAGGCTTTTAGATTATAGTCTCCTTGCCCCTCTTTTTCTCTTTTTCCTTTTGTCTTTTTTTTTCCACTTCAATACTAGCCCAGGGCAAGCCATCCACTAGTCTTAATGATATTTTCCTATCCTTTCAACCTCCCCTGTTCTCTTCCCTTCTCGCCCAGCTAGAGCCCTGGTATATCATTATATTCCTTGATAGGCAGTATCACCCAATTCCTTTCCCCTTCTTATTCTCACACTCCCCAGATACACCTTTCAGGATAAATCCAACTCTCTACCAACTCCAGTAAAAGTGACAGAGGGTAAAATGACCACGACGCAAAATGCCAAGTCTTTAAGCTCACGTTCACTAGAAGGAGCAGTCCTGCCCAGTAATGCTACCCTACTTCCCGTCCCCACTCCCTTTCCCCATCTCCTAAGAGAATTATTTCATGCTTTCTCCTATGTCTGTTCAACTCCTCCATTCCCCCCGTCTTAGCTCATGAATGACTTTGCTCCCTATTTCACTGAGTAAACGAAAGCAATCACAAGAGAGAGCCCGTTATGGTCCCACCTCTCCCCACGCCCTGCCGCTGCGTCTGTGTGTTCTGCCTTCTCTCTGGTGATGTTTGCTTCCTGGATGAGCCAATCTCACTCCTACCTGCGTGCATTCCTCCCAGCTGTACACCCGATCCCTTTCCTTCTTGCCTAATTTAGGGAATTTCCCCAGCAATTGTTCCCTCTCTTTCATGCATAATTAAATTTCCCCTCTCTACTGAATTATCCTTGTCGGCATTCCAGCGGGCTATAATTTCTTCCATCTCAACAAAACAGCACAATCTTGACCTACTTTTCCCTCTAGCGACAGCCTCATTACTCAGCTCCCCTCTACAGCAAAACTCCTCCTCCTCCTCCTCCTGTTCTCTCCTTTGAATCTACTTCCTTCAAAGTGGTCTTGACCGTGAAACCAATATCCCCAGGCCCCTGCCCCACCCCATGCTGCTAAACCGACTGGCTGGTTTTAAGTCCTCATCTTACTTGAATGGTGGACAGCCTGTGGCGTGGTTGATCGGCCCCTGACCCTGGAAGGGAAGAAACTGATTTTGATTTCCTCCCAGCTTACAAACCAGTCCTGCCTTTTTTATTTCCCTCCCATTGTATGGACCACTCGTGCCTTCTCGGATGCCTCTGCTGGTCTCTGAGTCTCTCCTAACCCCTTCATGGTGGAAAGCCAGAGGCTCAGCTCTCTCATCTCCTCTCCATCTGCAATCTCAGGGTTTTATCATCTACCCATCGATGTCTCCAAAACTCACCTCTCCAACACGAACCTTGCTCTTGAATTCTAGTCCATACCCACTTGTCTACGCAACATCTGTACTCTGATGTTTAACGGGCATCTTAAGAGTTAACGAACCCCTTATCTTTCCCCCAAACATGCTCTGCCCCCAAATTTCCCCATTATAAGTCAAGAGTGACTTTATTTGCTATTTATTTAAGCCTCAAATGTTGGGATTCATGTCATCTTGGACTCCCCTTTCCTCTCATATCATTGTATGTTCTGTTGGCAAATTGTGTTTGGTCTAACTTCAGTATAACATAAGAAATCAGCTGCTTTCACCACCGTCAATAATAAAACTCGTGCCAGGCATGGTGGCGCATGCTTGTAATCCCCGTGCTTGGGAGGCGGAGACAGGAGGATCGCGCAGGTTCGAAGCCAGTTTCCAAAAATAAAATAGGTCTGGGAGTGTAGCCCGGAGGTAGAAGGGCTCCCAGGAACCCCAGTACCACCCAAATAATAATGATAATAAAACTCAACCCAGCAGCACGTGACAATTTACATTTATTTATTTATTTATTTATTTATGTATTTATTTATTTTTGTGGTACAGGGGGTGGAACCCAGGGGCTTTTCTACCTCCAGGCTATACTCCCAGACCTATTTTATACTTTATTTGAAAACAGGGTCTCACTAAGTTGCCGAGAGCCTCACTAAGTAGCTGAGGCTGGCTTCGAACCTGTGCGAAGAACTGGGATAGTAAGATGACCACACAGTCTAGAGGAAGAAAGACTTATTTTATATGCTCACAGTTTTCCAGAGGTTCTGGGTTCAGTCCATTTCACACCAAGGTCTAAGGCCCAGGCCATGATGGCTGGAAGAAGAGACAGATAGACAGACAGAGACAGAGAAGAGAGACAGAGAAGAGAGACACAGAGAGATTGAGAGATGTAAGAACAAGCAAAGCTCTGCTCTCATGTCATGGAGGCCCAGAAGCAGAGAGAGAAGGAGCAGGAGCAGGAAGAAGGGTATATGGTTCCAAGGCTATACTCCCAGGGGTCCCTCCTTGGCAACCAAGCCCGGATTCCCACATTGCTGCCTGGTTTCCATGAGGGCTAAAGGGCCATTCTAAACCCCAACCATGGCAAAGGTATCACCATCCATCTCACTAATGTGCTCAAAGGAGAGGAAGGAGACAGCCAGGGGGCATCGTGGAGAAATCACACCCCGTGCTATGTGGGTGTATGCTTCTATCACACTGAACCTCACTATAATGTATAATTACAATGAACCAATGAAAACACATTTTAAAAAAAGAGGGCCTTGTGGGTGGTGGCGCACGCTTGTCATCCCAGCTTTTGGGAGGCTGACACAGGAGGATCGCGGTTCGAGGCCAGCCTCGGCTACTTAGTGAGGCCCTTTGCAACTCAGTGAGACCCTGTTTCCAAATAAAGAATAAAAAATAGGGCTGGGGGGTGGAGCTTAGAGGTAGAATGCCTCTTTGTTTCATCCATAGTACTGCAAAAAAATATATATATATCCGAAGACAGTTGAACTTAACTGCACAGACATCAGAAAATGGCCAACTCTGGCACAGCTCAGGCTTCCTGGACTGTGGGCCGTGGAAGTCCTGCGACGTGAGGGTGCTACGTCTGCCCGTCAGGGTGGCTGGATGTCTAGCTACCTGTGGCTCTTCATTCTCTCCTGTCCTGGGTGGTTTTTGCGGGGGTGATGGTTGCTTATTTGTAGCAGTTTGGGGAAAGGCTTGTGTGTGTGTGTGTGTGTGTGTGTGTGTGGTACTAGGGATGGAACCCAGGGGCATTCTACCTCCGAGCTACACACCGAGTCCTACTTTTTTATTCTTTATTTTGAAACCAGGTCTCACTGATTTGCAGAGGGCCTCACTAAAAAGCTGAGGCTGTTCTTGAACCACAGTCCTCTGGTCTCAGCCTCCCAAATGCTGGGATGACAAGTGTGTGCCACCACAGCCGGCTGGGAAAGGGTTTTAGGAGCATTTCCGTCTTAACACAGCTGTGTTCGTGACACCTGGCAGCTCTGTGGAATGGCCATCCTTTGCCCCACACCTGCTCTCTCTCAGCCCCCTCTGTGGCTCTGGTTTATGGCTCCATCTTTTATGGCGTGAAGCTTTAGAAGAGGCAGAAACTGGAAAGTAAATTGCCAGGAAGCTCATCCCTTTACCCCTTCACATTTCAAGTCCATAAAACAGGGTTTACTATGAGCAGTGAGAAGTTTCCTCCTTGCTTAAAAGAATTTTCTTAAAGGGTGTTTCACATTTTCTAAAAAAGAGCTCCTAAGCCGGGCATGGGGGCACACGATTGTCATCTCAGCATTTTGGAGGCTGAGACAGGAAGATCGCGGTTCACAGACAGCCTCGGCTACTACTTCGTGAGGCCCTTTGTAACTCGGTGATGATAAGTAAAATAAAAAATTATGCGAGTAAAAGAAAAAATAAGTGAGTTCGGCGGAGTGGGAAAAACACAAGAGAGGTCCGGTACACGTGGCATGTAAAGTTTTAATGGCCCGGCTCTCCCGGGGATCAGGGCGAGGCACCGTGGGGGCCTGTCCGAAGCTAGAGGACGCGGGCTCTCCTTTTCAAGGTACGCATCTCGCGAGATGGGGGTTTTACTCGTGGGGACGCCCAATTCTCACGGGGGTTTCGGCCCCTCCCTTGCCCTGCAGAGGTCACGTGACACAAATTCACGCGAGTGCAGGTCCCAACTTATCAGGTGAGACCCTGTTTCAAAATTTAAAAATAGGGTTAGGGGTGTAACGTGGCGGTAGAATGCCCCTGGGTTCCATCCCCAGTACTGAAAAAGAAAAAAAGAAAGAAAAAAAAAAAAGCGCCCAACAGATCTTCTATGTAACAGAACTGGAACCCAAGGGTCCTGCCTTAGTTTGGAAGTTCAGTATATCAGGAGCAATATAATTTCTGGCTTAGTTATTTAAAAAAATTTTTCAATCCCCCCCCCAAAAAAAAAACACCCAGTCGTCTTAGTGGAGATAAAAATATACTGGTGCTTAGTTAGATACACACAAAACTTGCTTTTCTTCCCCTTGGGACCTGCACGCTGCCAACAGCAATCAATAATTGCGTAGATATCTGTGGTAGGATTTTGTTTTGGGAAGGTGACAAATTTTAAGTTTACTTTAGAAGTTGGCGATTTTTTACTTCTAATTTTGAACAGAGCCTTTCACTTTCTGCTGTTTAATCAGTCCTCCAAAGCTCAAGATTTTAGGGGACCCGCACTTTGATACTATATTGATGAACTAGAATGGTAATAGTTTTCAGGGATAACAAAAGATAGACAATCATTTCCTCTCTCTCTCTCTCTCTCTCTCTCTCTCTCTCTCTCTCTCTCTCTCTCTTTCCTGTGCTACTGTGGATTGAATTCAGGAGCATTCTGCCTCTCAGCTACACCTTCAGCCTTATTATATATATTTGGTACTGGGGATGGAACCCAGGCGCATTCTAACTCTGAGCTACACCCTCAGCCCTGTTTTTTAGTCTTTATTTTGAAATAGAGTCTCATGGAGTTGCAGAGGGCCTCACTAAGTAGCTGAGGCTGTCTGCGAACCACGATCCTCTGGCCTCAGCCTCCCGAATGCTGGGATGACAAGCGTGCGCCATCACGGCCGGTTCATGTTTTTGTTTTTTGTTTGTCTGGTTGGTTGGTTGGTTTTTTAATTTTGAAAAAGGGCCACACTACCTCACTAAGTTGGGGAAGGCGTCACTAAGTTGCTGAGGCTGGCCGTGAACCTGTGATCCTCCTGGCTCAGCTTCCCAGAAACTGGGATTACAAGTGTGTGCCACCACGCCCGGCTGTACATTTTCAAGAGTAATTTCCGCAGCCTCCCCTCCTCATGCTGGGAGACCGAGTGACAGCCTAGGCCTTCAATTATTCAATCTCAAGGAATTTCAATGACAATTCAATGACAATTCTAGTTATTTACTGTCATTAAAGTCAAAGGCATCTTTAAAACTGTGTCCCTAAACTGGGTACAGTGGGGTAAGCTTGTAATCCCAGGATGTCGAAGGCTGAGACAGGAAGATCGCAGGTTTGAGGCCAGCCTCAACAACTGAGAAAGACCGTGTTTCAAAATAAAAAATAATTAGCCGGGCGTGGTGGGCACGCTTGTCATCCCCGCGCTTGGGAGGCGGAGACAGGAGGATCGCGCAGGTTCGAAGCCAGCCGCGCGCGCTGCCTTAGGAGACCCTGTTTCTAAATAAAAATGTAAAAATAGGTCTGGGAGTGTAGCCCGGAGGTAGAAGGGCTTCCAGGAACCCCAGTACCACCAAAATAATAATAATAATAATAAAAAAATAAAAAATAAAAAATAATTAGAAGGGCTGAGGATGTAGCTCAGAGGCAAAAAGCCCCTGTGCTTAATCCCCAGTAACACACACACACACACACACACACACACACACACACACACACACACGCACATCCCTATGATTCCTAAGAAGTATCTGAGCTTTGAAGCTGCTCACTCCTCCTTCCTTTGATTCTGCTCTGATTTCTTATTCTAAAAATTCACTGACAGCAGCGTGCTCGTTACGTTTTTAAGGGAGGAAACCCCATTAATGATGAATCAACCTAACACTGCCGCGGTTTTGCTTATTGCTGTGTGGGTGATAAATGCAATGACCCTAAAATAAATTTAATACTTTCTCCCGTTGTTTGTAAAAGTGACAGAGTTGACATCTTGATGTATAAAGTGAAGCTGACATGGAAAACTCGATAAGCTTATATGGTATCCCGAGTCATTGGGACCTTCTTATTTTCAACTGTAATGCCAAATTTGAGTCTTAACAGTATTGCCTGGCAGATGCATAGATCAAATCCACTTTAGTGAGAGGCATGGAAAAGTGGGGGATGGAGAGAGGGTGGTTGATGGGTAAAGGGACGTAGTTACATAGAATAAATGACTCTGTGCGCATGCACGCATAGTAGGGGGGGTTAATCTAGGGGCATTCTACCTCTGCGCTACACCTCCAGCCGTTTTTTATTCTTTTTCTTTCTTTTTTTTTTTTTGGTGGTACTGGGGTTCCTGGAAACCCTTCTACCTCCGGGCTACACTTCCAGACCTATTTTATATTTTTATTTGGAAACAGGGTCTCCTAAGCCAGCGCACACGGCTGGCTTCGAACCTGCGCGATCCTCCTGTCTCTGCCTCCCAAGTGTGGGGATTACAAGCGTGCGCCACCATGCCCGGCAGCCCAATTTAATTCTGAAGCACAGTCTCATTAAGTTGCTGAGGGCCTCACTAAAGTGCTGAGGCTGTCCTCGAACCTGCGATCCTCCTGTCTCAGCCTCCCAAGTACTGAGGTTACAGGAGTGTGCCACCACGCCCTGCTAAAAAATTCAATAGCACAGCGTGGTAACTATGGTGGACAATAATTATCTGAATATTTCAAAATGGCCAGTAGAGAGGACTCTGACTGTTCCAACAGAAAAAAAAAAAAGGATAAGTGTTTGAGGCGATCAATATACCAATAACTCTAATCTGATCATTACACATCGTGTACATAGACATGTACTGAAATGTCACACTGTGCCCCAGAAATATGTGTAATCATTATGCATCAACTAAAATTTTTTAAGAATCTTCTAGAGTGAAAACTCAAGAATTGTCTGTAATTAGCAGGTGAGTTTACTTTTCTTTCTCTCTTTCTCTCTTTCTTTCTTTTTCTTCTTTCTCTCTTTCTCTTTTCCTTCCTTCCTTTCTTTTTCTTTCTCTTTTTCTCTTTCTTCCTCTCCCTTTCTTTTTCTTTCTTTCTCTTTCTCTTCCTTCCTTCCTTTTTCTTTCTCTCTCTTTTTCTCTTTCTTCCTCTCTTCCTTTCTTTCTTTTTCTCTCTATCTCCCTCTTTTTTCTTTCTTTTTCTTTCTCTTTTTTCCTCTTTTTCTTTTTCTTTCTCTCCTTTCTCTTTCACTTTCTTTCTCTCCCTTCCTTTCTTTCTTCTTTCTTTCTTTCTTTTTCTTTCTCTTTTTCCTCTTTTTCTTTTTCTTTCTCTCCTTTCTCTTTCATCCTCCTTTCTTTCTCTCCCTTTCTTTCTTTTTTCTTTCTCTCTTTCTCTCTTTTTCTATCTCTCCCTCCCTCCCTCCCTCCCCTTTTATTGGTACACTATGGTTTCACAGCATAATGTCATCCCGAGTGTAGAGTCACACACAGCACGCGGGCGCTTCTCCTCCCGGCTCCCTCCATCCCCGTACCTCATGTTGAAATCGGCCTTGGTAATTTCTCATACTTACCTAACGCCAATGGGAGCGCTGTGGTTGGTTTTTTTTCCATTAATTCTCCCTACCCCAACATCACCCTCCCCTGGACCCCCTTCCTGGCTCCAGCGCGGTCTCTCCCCCATTGTCTGAAGACCCTCCTGTATCCCGATTCCTCCCTGGCTTCCACATAGGAGAGAAGCCCCAGGCTGCCTGGCTCCCTGTGCCTGGCTGATCCTACTTAGCACAATGTTCTCCGGGTCCACCCATTTTCCTGCAAATGACAAGTGAATTTTCTTATGGCCCTTAGAAAATTCTTTTCCAATCGCCAAAACCCGTTACAGAGTTCTTGTGGAGCCTCTGCCGTTCCTAATATTCACTTCTGGGCAGGTTTCCCGATGGGCTCGGCCACCTACGAGGCATCTGTGCCCCCTTTAGCCTGTCTCAGAAAAGAACAGAGGCAGCTGGGTGCACACTTGCAATCCCAGGATTTGAGAGGCTGCGACGGGAGGATCGCAGGTTCAAGGCCAGCCTCTACAACTTAATGAGACCCTGTTTCAAAGTAAAAAATAAAATAGGGCTGGGGGTTTAGCTTAGATGTAGAGTGCTCTGCGTTCAATTCACAGCAAGGAAATACAAGGAAAGAAGGAAGAAAGGAAGGAAGGAAGGAAGGAAGGAAGGAAGGAAGGAAGGAAGAATAAGGGACATTAAGGAGGTAATTGTGTGTGTGTGTGCGTGTGTGTGTGTGGTACTGGGGGTGGAACCCAGAGGCATTCTGCCTCTGAGCTACATCCCCAACTCTATTTTACTTTATATTTATTTATTTTTATTTATTTCTTAATTGGTGGCACTGGGGTTCCTGGAAACCCTTCTACCTCTGGGCTACACTCCCAGACACCTATTTTTTATATTTTTATATGGAAACAGGGTCTCTAACGCCAGCGCGGCCGGCTCTGAACCTGCGCCATCCTCCTGTCTCTGTCTCCCAAGCGCGGGGATGACAAGCATGCGCCACCACGCCCGGCTTACTTTTCATTTTTAAATAGTGTCTCACTAATTTGCAGAGGACCTTGCTGAGTTGCCGAGGCTGACCTTAAACCTGCGATCTTCCTGTCTCAGCCTCCCGAGTACTGGGATTGCAAGAATGCACCACCAAGACCGGCTACGAGGTAAACTTTCACCGGGCAGACTTGTATTTCTCTGCAGCTGCCCCCTGCTTCTTTCTGAGCTCCCCTCACGTAATAGATCAAGACGGGGTCCAGAGAGGTGGCGGGGCGTGGTGTAGTCCAAAAGCACCTTGGCTTTACCTCCGTAGCCCCTGACTCTTACCCCTCACGCCCTCCAACACCGTGTGGCGCTGGGCTACTGTCTGGCTGTCACCCGCCTCATCTATTTAATTAGGGGGCTGGGGAAACGCTTTTCTAAAGGTCTCGTCCAACCCTCAAATTCTATGATTCAATGAAATGTGATAACTCCTGGAGAAGCACCGAGATGATTCATTCAACCAGGTCCTATTGTTTCACCTAAGTGATATTTTGGTTTCCAAGGTCACAAGTAATTCCAAGGACACGGAGGAGCCCGATATGAGTGGGCACGTCAGGCTCACGGCAGCAGAGGAACGTCTGCTTCCCTGAAATGCACTTTGACGATCAGCAATGAACACCTTCTGCACCATCTCACCCAACAGATATTTTATCACATGATAAATTAGGTCCCTTCCCATCCTCTGAACAATATAGTTCTTACAATAATCGGAGATGGGCAAGGCCTGGGCCTGATCCTAAAGAGACCACTCAGGCACTCAAAATTTGATAGGTTTCTGACAAATAAAAGAACAAGGACCTGGTGTGTGTGTGTGTGTGTGTGTGTGTGTGTGTGTGTGTGTGTGTTTTAATTTGCGATACTGGGGAGTGAACCCAGGGGCATTCTAACTCTGAGCTACACTCTCAGCCCGATTTATTATTCTTTATTTTGAAACCGGGTCTCACTGAGTTGCGGAGGGCCTCACTAAGTAGCTGAGGCTGTCCACGAACCGCAATCCTCCGGTCTCAGCCTCCCGAATGCTGGGATGACAAGCGTGCGCCACCACGCCCGGCTCAAGGACCCCTTTTTATCTTGTGTGACTGGTAACAGGAAAATGAACCCCCCAAAGAAAAAAATTGATTTGATTATCTGCAAAGTCCAGCTCTAGGTTTGGCAAGATCCAGGGCATCCAATACTATTTGTGTATCAATCTCTATATCTATCTTTATATGTCTATCTCTATCGTCTACCTATATCTATCTACATCTCTACCTATCTTTATCTAATATCTATTTCTATGTATCTATCGTGTGTGTGTGTGTTTGTGGGGATTGGGGAACCCAGGGACATTCTACCAGCTTTACTTTATTATTTTATTTTATTTTATTTATTTTTATTTTTATTTTTTGGTGGTACTGGGGTTCATGGAAACCCTTTTACCTCCGGGCTACACTCCCAGACCTATTTTTATACTTTTTTAAAATTTGGAAACAGGGTCTCCTAAGCCAGCACAGCTGGCTTCAAACCTGTGGGATCCTCCTGTCCCCACCTCCCAAGCGCAGGGATTACTGCGCCACCACGCCTGGCTTATTATATTATTTTATTTCAAAACAGTGATTCACTAAGTTGCAGAGGGGCCTCGCTAAGTTGCTGAGGCTGGCCTGGAACCTGCAATCCTCCTGTCTCCGCCTCCCGAATCCTGGGATTCCAAGCGCGCACCACTGTGCCCAGCTCAAAAGTACTATTGGTACTGCCCCAATGGTAGTTGAATCAGAGAGATCAATGGAATGGCCTAGGTGGTTGACTTTGACAACTTCTTTATAATCGTGCGCCATAACGCCGACTCTCCGGCATTCAATTCTCCATCTATTTTCAAAGGTGGCCTTGTAATTGGACTTGTAATGGCCAGAGGACTGTTCTCTCATCGCTCGGCTCTCTGGGTGCCCTTTCCTTTAACTAAAGGTTAGCGCGCCACTAGTCAAAAAATAGGAACGTGCCCTCAAAGGTCAATTTTGAAGTCTTGTCTTAAAGAGAAGTCTCTTTTGCAACTCAGGAGCTGCTACTCGTCTTTCTCGTGAAAGGAGCTCCTTGGAAATTATGTTCACGTGCGAGAAGTTTAGAGTATTAATTGGAAATTTGTGTGTGTGATACAGGGGATGGAACGCAGAAACATTCTATCTTCGAGCTACGCCCCCAACCCTATTTTTTTTTTTAATATTAAAAGAAAGGCAGGCCGGGCGCGGGGGCGCACGCTTGTCATCCCCGCGCTGGGGAGGCGGAGACAGGAGGATGGCGCAGGTTCGAAGCCAGCCGCCCTGGCTTAGGAGGCCCTGTTTCCAAATAAAAATGTAAAAATAGGTCTGGGAGCGTAGCCCGGAGGTAGAAGGGCTTCCAGGAACCCCAGTACCACCAAAATATAAAAATAAAAAAAGAAGAAAGGCTGCCATGTGCAGCGCCTCATGTGGACGTGTCTGGAGTCTTGGAAGCTTGACCACCCTACGTTCTCCTGCAAATAGACCTTGAGAGCTTGTTTGGAGGTTCTAGCCGGGGAGCGCGGCTACTCCTATACCCCTGACCAAAGACCCGGTCCTCCTCTATTCGGGGAAGGTCGCCCTCTTTGACGGAGCGCGCAGCTTCAGGACGGACAAAGGTGGAGTGGTGAGGGCTGAAGGTGACACCCACCTAGCCAGGCCAGATCAGCCTAATCAACCCTGGCCATCAGTGGGGTGACAGATGTCGCAGCCAGATGGCCCTCACATCCTTTATTCTTTCTTTGGAAACGGGGTCTCACTGAGTTGCAGAGGGCCTCACTAAGTAGCTGAGGCTGTCTGTGAACCGCCATCCTCCTGTCTCAGCCTCCCCAATGCGCGCGCCACCACGCTTGGCTAGAATATATATATATATATATATATATATATATATATATATATATATATATATATATATATATGTATATATACATATATATATATATATACACATATATACGTATATATATGTATATATGTGTGTATATATATGTATATATATATATTTTTTTGAGGGGAAAAATAAGCTAGGAGTCTGAAGAGCAGATGTTATGATCCGCATGGCCCCCAAAAGTCACGTGGTCACGTGATAGAGATACAATCCCTCATGCAGCCGTGTTGGGAAGTAGGACCTTTTGGAAGATAGACATCTTCCAAAATCCTGACGGTTTTGCTTTTATGGACCAATTAATGGCATTATCAAAGGGCTCCGTGGAGGGAATTCAGTCCCTTTCTGTCCCTCTGTCTTTGGCCATAGGAGAGCCCAGTGTTCTGTCCCTTCTAAGACACAGCACCCCAGGCTCCATCTTAGAGAGAAAGCAGCCCCCAGCTCGTCTGAGCATCCTGCCCCGGAGTTCTTTGCTTCTGCAGTGGTGACAAGTAACTTTCTCTTCTTCGTAAATGATCCGGTATGTGACATTATCATACAGGCGCAGGCGCAGACTGCGATACCAGAGTGGGAGTTTTCCATCTACCACTAATGAGCGGTAGGGCCTGGGGTAAAGGGTTTAAACACTTCAACTCCCAAATCTCTCATTTGCAGAAAAAGCAAACGAGAGCAGAGGCCTTGCGGGGCACCCCCACCCTGAGTCTCTTCCAACCCCACGGTGAGCACGCCCGGTTCCTTTCAAAAAGACAAATATCTCTCACAGTGGATTCTAAGGAACTATCAAGGAATCACAGCCTATCTCTTGGGTAGAAAGCCCATTCCTAGGGGAATGTTTTCATCCCATAAACAGGGATGAGAGGAAGGAGAGTTTGGGGTTGGACTAAAGCAAGATTAATTTTCCTCACCTTGATCAGTTGGGAGGTCCTTCATTCCTACTGAGAAGCAACTGGATGCCCAGTTTATGTTTTTATGTTACCGGGGATTTAACCCAGGGGCATCCTACCTCTAAGCTACACCCTTAGCCTGATTTTATTTTATTTTTTGAAACAGGGTCTTCAACATAGTTGAAGACTCACTATGTTGCCGAGGCTGGCCTCAAACCTGCGATTCTCCTGTCTCAGCCTCCCAAGTACTGGGATGACAGGTGTGTGCCACCATGGCCGGCCAGAATTAACAGGGCCAGGTTTCTTGCTTTATCTTAAAACCTAACTTCCAAAAGAACAAGTTGTTATCAGAAAAGGATATCCTCAAGAAAGAAATATAATGAAATAATGACTTATCTAAGAAAGTCTAAGCTTCTGGCCCTTCCTCTGCAAGCAGGAAACACATCACGGCCTGGGCGTCTTCTAGCTCTGGAACCCTATGATCCTCCTGTGGCTTTATGATATATTATTTAATAGATGAAAAAGAGAGTCCTTTGGAAGCAATGCCAATATAACTATAACGTCCCGTTACTTCAGACACGGGCCTCTCCCCCAACCCCTTCTTGTTACCATTGGCTATCAATCAAAACAATGCAGGACAATACACATAACCCAAATATATTAAAATCCCCAATTTTTTTCAGGTCGCTCTTTGTAAAGTTGAAGATATATGATGAAAAATCAGCGGCTTGAGTCCATTTATCATATTTACCAAACCCAATGATCCATTTTACAAACTGTTTTTATCCACTGTTTGTTTAGTTTGTTTGTTTGTTTATTTATTTATTTATTTATTTATTTTGGTGGTACTGGGGTTCCTAGAAACCCTTCTACCTCCAGGCTACACTCCCAGACCTATTTTTTTTATACTTTTTTATTTGGAAACAGGGTCTCTTAGGCCGTGAGGCTGGCTTCGAAGCTGCGCGATCTTCCTGTCTCCGCCTCCCAAGCATGGGGATTACAATCGTGCGCCACCACGCCCGGCTTACGCACTATTTTAAAAACCCAGTTGGTGTGGATGGCATTTTCCTTAATTAGCTGGAAATGCGGTGAGATCACCAAGCAAAGCTCACAGGTTGTAGCAGCTTGACCTCCCCAAATCAAGGGGACAGTTGTCCTTTGGATACTAACTGGCATTAACTGGCTACAGGTTTTCTCTTCTTGGCCCTAATGAGGTAAAACAGCACAATTAAGTCTTTTGGGTGCATCTTTGCGAATACCTTTCCTAAGCGGGCTTTTAAGAATGGACTTTAACCGTGCTTTCTAACTTTAAATGCGAAATGCCAAAAAGGAATTGCACGGCCAGATTATTAGGCTAGGAATGAATCAAATGTTTGTGAAAGCCGATCGTGAATGGTAAAGTGTACTGGCCAATATTAATAATAATTGGCAATTGAAGCCATGCAAAGTGGTGGCCTTTGGAGGCCCAGCAGCCTGGTTTCTACCCTGCCTCTTACCAAGGCTATAATTTGGCAAGTTTCTCCGCCCAGTGCCTCCTCTGCTGATCAATAAAACACAAATAATATCAGTATTTACCTTCCAGGGCTATCCTAAGCGCTAACCAGAGAAAGCGTATGTAAAGGACTCCTATAGTACATGCACAGCGCATGTTAAATAGTATGATTAGTTATATTAGCTCAATAGATATTTGCTGAGAACAAATGTGTTGATGAGTCAATAGATTCTCGCAAAGATTAAATGAGAAAATGTAGGCAAAAAAAGCAGGGCATAAAACCGAGATGATGAGCCGGGCGTGGTGGTGCCCACCTGTCATCCTGGTACTTGGGAGGCTGAGACAGGAGGATCGCAGGTCCAAGGCCAGCCTCAGAAACTTAGTGAGACTCTTAGCAACCTAGTGAGATTTTTGTTTCAAAACAAAAAATAAAATATGGCTTGACACCGGGCGTGGTGGCGCACGCTTGTAATCCCTGCACTTGGGAGGCGGAGACAGGAGGATCGCGCTGGTTGAGAGCCAGCCTCACTGGCTTAAGAGACCTTGTTTCCACATAAAAAAGTTAAAAAATAGGTCTGGGAGTGTAGCCTGTGGGAGTGTATCCCGGAGGTAGAAGGGCTTCAAGGAACCCCAGTACCACCAAAAAAAAAAAAAAAAAAAAAATATGGCTTGGAAGTGTAACTCACAGGTAGAATGCCCCTAGATTCAACTCCCAGTACCACAAACACATAAAAAAAAACCTAGATATTTTTCCATTTCACTATCTCTAAGAAAACATGCAACAGGTGGTATAGCATTACTGTGTGTGCTCCTAAGAAAGAAAAAAAATCCTGTCAATTAATTGTAAGATACCGTCAACCATGAGACACATTCCCACTGCAGAGAGACAAAATTCTAGAGAGGGAAAATGTGCCTTAGAATCAATGAGTCAAAATAGTTTTAAATTCATAGTGTAATGGTAAAAGATATATGGAGAGAGGATAAATAGAAAATTCTTAACTAATTTCTCAGCGGCCTCAGAACTATCCATAAATTTTCCTTTCACTTGCATTCCTAAATTTTAATTCTTGTTAGGAAGAAACAATAAAATCCATTGCTTCCCAAGTTTTTAGTTCTGAAAATATTATAAAATTGACACAGGACAGCGAAGCGTGGGGGCACGCACCTGTAATCCTAATACTCGGGAGGCTAAGACCGGAGGATCACAGGTTCGAGGACAGCCTTGGCATGCAGTGAGATTCTTATCAGCCTAATGAGACCCTGTTTCAAACTAAAAACTAAATAGGACTGGGAGTATGGATTAGAAGCGGAATGCTCCTAGGTTCAAGTCCCAGTACCACACACATACACAAATTTTTTTAAAAAATCGACACAGATACATTAAAATAGGTTGAAAATTATTATCTAGAGTAATAAATCCATTATTTTCCTTATATTCATGCCATTAGGAAGAAATAACCAACTTTGCAACACACAGGACAATGAGACAGCCTAAAATGTTTTAATATGCATGCCATCCTATACACAGGACGTTCAGCAAATAGATTTGGGGTAATGGAAGACAACAGATGAAGGAACTTGCCCGGGAGTCGCGCCAGAGTTATAAGATCCTGACTGTGATAAAACTTCTGAAATCTACATGGAGTCCTTGGAGAGAGGGTCTCAGTCAGGAGTCCCCCTCCCATGGCCAGCGAGCGGCTCTTCCACACCATCTCTGAAAAAGATGATACTCAGGTTCCAGTTCATGGCAGGGAGGGGGAGCTCTCCTTTGTTTCTGAAAACTTTTCCAGCCAATGGAAATAAGTAGGAAGAAGAGAGAGAGAGAGAGAGAGAGAGAGAGAGAGAGAGACAGACAGACAGACAGACAGACAGACAGATAGACAGAGACAGACAGAGAGAAGACAACCCGTGGCAGGAAGCAGGGGTGTCTTGGTGCAAAGAAATTAAGAAAAAACAATATAGTTGTTGCTCTCTGGGCGGGGGACTCGGAAATTACTGGAAGGCCAGCTCTTTTACCCTCTCAATCAGCATGTCCAACTTCAGCAAAGCATTCCCTTAAAACTCACACTACCGGTGCCGGGCGCGGTGGCGCACGCACGCTTGTCATCCCCGCTCTGGGGAGGCGGAGACAGGAGGATGGCGCAGGTTCGAAGCCAGCCGCGCTGGCTTAGGAGACCCTGTTTCCAGATAAAATATAAAATAGGTCTGGGAGTGTAGGCCAGAGGTAGAAGGGTTTCCAGGAACCCCAGTACCACCAAAACAAACAAACAAACAAAAAAAAAAACCCCTCACACCCATAGACTATCAAAAACCTAAGAAAACATCAGACAGAGTGATCTCCAATCCTACCTGGACCTGAGAACCATCTAGAAAGCCGTAGAAACATATCAACCCGTTAGCTTTACCCCAGGGATGCTGACTTTATTGCCCTTGAAGTGAGCGCCAGGATTTGAAAACATTTCACTTTGGCGATTCGGATCAGCACGCAAGCCTGAGGACCTCAGAACTTCTGCAAACTGTGAGCTTGTGCCAAGATCTTGTGACGGACCTGCCCAGACGCGCAGCCAAAGCCCAGCAGAGCCGGCCTCGGGCGGGCTCCGTCCTTCACCTCGAGTCTTCACTTCTCAGGAATTGCACAGAACATCCCCCTTCCGACATTCATTATTTCCACATTTTGCTCTCCTTTTTTTTTTTTTTTTGATACATAACAACGCTACACATTTCTGGGATTTCTGTATCTGGATCATCCCATGTAACAGATTTTCTTCAGGTCTGTTCATGTTGTCAAAAGTGATTTAAAAAAATGATAGGATTTCACCCTTTTTAGTGGATGAATAGTATTCCATAGTATTCCACTGTATGTACCACACACACACACACACACACACACACACACACACACACGTGTGTGTGTATGTGTATACAATATTTCTTTATCTATTCATCTGTTGTTGGACATATAAGTTGATTCCAAATTTTAGCTTTTGTTATTTTCTCCTTGCATTGATATCTAACCACAGGATGTCTACAAAATCTGAAAACACAAATTATATATATGCTATTTTGCACTCTCTCTCTCTCTCTCTCTCTCTCTCTCTCTCTCTCCAAATGAAGGGGCCCTTAGTGTATGTTCTTTAGCCCGTGCTTCTGGACTTACAGCTCCCCGTATCTTTCCAGATGGGGAGCAGCTGTGTATAAATAGAATAAGAGACTTCGGGGTCAGCACAGAGTATCTGACAGTGGCACTCACCTTCAAGAATCGGGGTCATTTGGAAAGTGTCAACTATATTTGCATAAGTGTTCTTGCATTTGTATATGTGTTTATTTTGCATCTAACTTTTTTTTTGCAGTACTGGGGATTGAACCCAGGTGGATTCTACTTCTGAGCTCCACCCCCCAGCCCTATGTTTTATTCCTTATTTTGAAACAGGGGCTCCCTGAGTCGCTGAGGGCCTAAGTAGCTGAGGCTGGCCGTGAACTGCGATCCTCCTGTCTCAGCCTCCCGAATGCCGGGCTTACAAGTGCGCGCCACCAGGCCTGGCTGCCTTTAACATTCCTAAAGGTAGAAAAAGGGGAGCTGGGCGTCAACAGTACCTCGGCGCCTTGATTTGAGGAGGAAATGCTCTTTATTCTTGCTTGCATAAAAGCTAACATCAGCTGCTCTAAAATCTATATACCAACTCTAGCTACCATTCGCCAGCAGGTAATATGCACCAGGGAGCGGTTAAAGTTTGCCTCACCTGTTGGGGGCTAAAAATGCCAGCCTACCTGGGCTTAATTTCCGTCCTGCCAGGGACCTGAGGTGTGGCTCAGATACTCGTGCTGGCAGGGTCTGTCCCTTCTACGAGGGAAACAGAAGCTTTGCTTCAGAATTCCTTATCTCAGGACACTTCTCTTCCCTGGGCCAGAACGGGGGCACGTGGTTGTTCCTGGCTATGAAGAAAGATGAGAATAAGTATTAAAATGCTTAGCCACCTGGCAAGGGAGGAGCAGCTTGGGAAAGCTTTCCTGTAACCCTTGGCAGTAGGTATTGCTTCTCCCAACTTACATATATGGAAACAAAAGCTTACGGGGGTAAAGGGGACTGTTGTAAGGTGGTGCGGCTAATGGGTGGACCAGGCTTGCCGTATATTTTTGTAGAGGTGCTCTTCCTTTGAGCTGCACCCCCAGCCCTTTTTACATTTTTTAAAATTCTGAAACAGGGTCTCACTAAGTTATTAAGGGCCTCCCCAAGTTGCCGAGGCTGGCCTCAAACTCGTGTTGCTCCTGTCTCAGCCTCCCAAGTATTGGGATTACAAGTGTGCACCACCAGGCCTGGCTTTCAAGGTTGGATTTAGACCCAATGGATGTCAGACTTAGAAGTCCACAATCTCTTCACGGTGCCACTTTTTAAAAGATATTCGCAGTTATACGATAACTCCCGACCCAACAGGTGAAACTTAATTCCCTCCCTCTTGAGTGTCAGCTGAATCCAGGAGGTCGTTTCTAACAAGAAGAGAACAGAGGGAAGTGGGTGCTGGGCTCAGCAAATAAAAATAAGGGACACCTAGTTAAATTTGAATTGCAGATTAGCAATGCATATTTATATCCGAGTATTGTATGGGACATATTTATACTGAAGAAAAAAAAATGTTTGTTGTGCATCTGAAATTTAAATTTGCCCAGGTATTTTAAATTGTATCTGGCGGCCCAGCGAAGGAGCAGCGGGTAATTTCAGAGAGCAGGTTGTAAAATGTGCCGTGTCTCCTTCTGTTCTCTTGAAGATGGTTGGAAAACAGAGATCTCCAGAAGGTAGCCAGAAAGGAATGGGAATCTTCTACCAACAGCCACGCCCATGTCTTCACATGATTTGAACACAAGTTGATAACTAACCTCTCACTCATAAGAGACCCTGAGCTCAAATCAGCTAAAAAATCCCTGAAACTATGACACATTAAACAGTTATTTTTTAAAGCTTCTAATCAGGGGCAACTTTTTATGTAGCAAGAGATAACTAATACAGCCCTACTGCGTAAGTAGACGCATATCTATTTAGAATTCTGGTCCAACCTTTCTGGCGTCTAGATAACGCATCCTTTTGTTCGGAGTAAGTTTTTTTTTTTAATCTTTTGTTTGGAAGTTATCAGATCTCCTATGAAATATCCCTTAACAGCACTGCCAAAGGCAAATCCAATATAGAACTGACTATTTTTTTCAAGAACCTTTGATCAAGAATAATGGTTTTTTTGAGCCAATTTTAGGCAGAAGAAAAAATTTTAGTTGTCATATGCAATGGGCTTACAGTGTGCTTTACAGGGAGCAAAGTTTCACATTTACCCTATTACTTGATCATTGAAATAAAGCAAGATTATTGCCTTTCATGGGGTTATAAAACAAAACAGAAGACAGCTGTAAGAGGTTTAAGGTCAAACAGGCAATCACACAGCAAGGGTTCAAATTTAGATGGTGTGATACACAGTCTCTTGCTGATATTTCTGTCTCTCTCTCTCTCTCTCTCTCTCTCTCTCTCTCTCTCTCTCTCTCTCTCTCTTTTCAGGACTTGGAAATTGAACCCAGGGGCATTGCACCTCTGAGCTATACTTCAAGTCCTTTTCATTTATTTATTTTTGTTTTGAAACAAGAATCTTGCAACATCGCTGAGAATCTCGCTAAATTGCTGAGGGCTGGCCTCTAATCTGTGATCCTCCTATCTTGGCTTCCCAAGTATTGGGATTACAAGTGTGTGCCACCAAGCCCAGCTCAGATACCACCTCCTTAACCTGAAAACAGTGTCTCTTTCCTCCTGACCCCGGTCGTCTTAAATGGTACTCGGTTGCAAGTGGTTTACAATATCAGAGAAAGGGTCACCAACCCCCTAACACCAAGTCACAAAAGTGAGCCTCTTGGAAAAATGAGTCTTAATTTTCCCCGTTAATTCAGCAGCCACGGTTGACACTGCCATTGCGGAGTCCAGAGCTGACTTGGTCATTCAGCAAGTTTTGTTCTAGTGTTTGACTTGTCATCCCTGTCAAGAGAAACAGCCCATGACAAAAAATAAAGGACAGATATTGGGATGAATCCGTCAAAGGCAGGAAATAGCACAAGAGCAGGGTAAAAAGTAGAATTCTTGGGACTTCAATCACAGGAATCTAGTTCTTGACATCTCAAGTTCCTGATCTGAAATACTGGGTATTGACAAAAATCAAACTATGCTACAAATTAGATATTGTTGTTGTTGCTGTTTTATCTACAACTCATAATTAATCATTCAATTGTACTACAACCCCACATACAAGCCTGTATTAGAATCTTAATTTTGAAGTTGATTCCAAGAAAACCTTTGTTACTTTTGTAAAAGTGTGGCATACTGAGTAGATAATATTATAAATGAAAGAAAAATTAATCCTATCCAGGGAGAGAAATGTATCAATGTTGGTGAAGAGAAGAAAAAGAGGAAATAAATGTAATTTGATAAATTCAGGTCAAAAATCTTGGTGAAGAAGGACATGATACATTGGGAGGGGAAAATCAAAGTAACTTTGGAATCATTTGTAGACTTTTGGCTAAAAGGACAAAACAAGAACATAGTATGAAGCTGAGATCTTTGCTGAACGCTCTACTCTGGATCCTTTATGCCTCCTTGTCTTGGTATTAAAATGAGAAAGCCCCTACGCCAGGGAAGAAACAGGAATTGCAAGTAGAGCCATGAGTGATCTATGATCTCCATCTTGAAAAATACCTAAGGAAGATTTGGGGATATTCAAAGAAAATCAGAAAGGAGAAGAATTTGGTTAAATACCAAAAAAAAAAAAAGTTAACTGGCGATTATACCATTAAGCAGATTCCTAGATTCTATAGATTGGATTCAGTGTTTGTCTCACTTATGATAGTCAAGTCACTAGAGGGGAAAATAATGCAATTGCTCATCTGGATTCTGTTTCCCTGTTCTACTTGTTGGAACTGCTACTTGAAAGAAAATCCCAGCAGCTCATGACGAGGGTGAACGCTCATCTGAGCCCCCATGAGTAACATGAAGTCATTGCACACCTTACTCTTAATGATATTCCTGCTCTAAGGTGAGGATAAAGTCAGACTCAGCCTCTTCCTTTCCAACCAGAAGGATGTATCAAATGGCCTCCAACCTCAAATTTCCTGCCAATTACACTGCCCTTATTTGAGAAAACTAATACCAGAAGATGCTTATTCAGAGGTCGACATTTTTCCCCACATTGATTGAGGTTAAAATTAGCCAATGTGGTTGAACTAGAATCTTGAATCCTGGGCATGTTCTCTAAGGTGACTTGGCCTCCAGAACTGTGCCCAGCTGAAATCACTAACATCGGGTAGTGACCAACTCTCCCAATTACATCTCCACTATGGGGGAACCAGAATGCAAGATAGACAAAGGAAATTGGCAATCAACTCTTAAAAAGTAGACATAAATGGGGAAAGAAAAAAAATCTGAACCATAAACATAGCCAGCCTCAAGGCCTGTTCTTGGGTCACAAAACCCACTGTAAACATTTGAGCTCTGAATTAAGCATGGCTGTTCATATACCAAGCGAGGTTTCTACTGGTCCCTTAACTTCTACAATATTCTAACAGGAAAACTGCTATCACCTGAAGCAAAATAAAAATGTACCTTCTTGCGGCCAGAAGGAAACTGGTTATTGAACACAATTTTGTAATTTTTAGCATTGGTGTTTTGTCCTAGAATCCATCCAGGAAGCTCCTAGCCAACTCATGTTGAGTGGCTATATTAACTCCAATGGCTAGATCATTGTTGCTTCCCCACCATTGGTCCTGGTTATTATATGTTCTCTATATAAACTTGAGTGTGTGTACATGCTTGTTTTGAATGCCAGACAATTCCAAAAACTGGTCTCTCAGTCTTTGGAGGGCCCAAGTGACCAAGACATCTAGCTTGAAGGAAATGTCTAAATATCTGTTTTCAGATTTTTTTTTATGGTGGGTAAAGTGTTAGGGCTTTGGTCATTCTAATTTATTTCATAACAAAAAAGATAGAACCACGCAGCTGTCCAAAGTTCAGATGCAATCCTCTATGAACAATCCTGATTCCAGGCACAGATGGATGTCTGCAAAAGCCATCACGTCTGCTGTCTGCTCTTCAAAGGCAGAGGAGGGCAGAGATATTATTCTCTCCTAAGTGGGGCAAATATCTGTCTATGGTGAAATTGTAGCATAACTCCTAAAAATACTTCATGTTAGCCGGGCATGGTGGTGCACGCTTGTAATCCCCGCGCTTGGGAGGCTGAGACAGGAGGATGGCGCAGGTTCGAAGCCAGCCTCAGCTACTTAGTGAGGCTCTCAGCAACGTGGTGAGACCCTGTTATCCAAATAAAGTATAAAGTAGGTCTGCGAGGATAGCCGGGAGGTAAAAAAAAAAAAAAGTCCCTGGGTTCCACCCTCAGTACCACAAAAATAAATACATAAATAGATAAAGATAAAAATACTTCATGTTTATCTATGAATATTACCTCCAAATTCCCAAAAGGTAGGTGGAATTAAATTGGTGGAGTAACAAATATACACCCAAGCTGGGCATGGTGGCGCACACTTGTCACCCCAGCATTTGGGAGGCTGAGACAGGAGGATCTAGGTTCACGGACAGCCTCAGCTACTTAGTGAGGCCCTTTGCAACACGGTGAGACCCTGCTTCAAAATAAAGAATAAGAAATAGGGCTGAGGATATAGCTCAAAAGTAGAATGCCCCTGGGTTCCATCCCCAGTGCCTCAAAAAGCAAAACAAAGCAATAACAACAAAAACAAACCCATGCCCAAATGGCCCCATACTATCTTAATTAGATATAGAGCATTTACTTTATTATTACCCATCTCTCCCTTTAATCTACGATCTTATTCTATGGGAAAAGATCTAAAGAATTAAAGTGAACAGCGACTGCTTGGGGGAAGAGGTTGTACAGCATTGTCTGTTCCTCTCCCTTTATCACCACCAAGAGTTTGCTACCCTGTCCTCTCCACACAACCAAGAGGCCGCCACCTGCACTACGTCCATAAAATGCGCCCACCTTCCCAGAGTGTATCTTCTTCCATTGGTACTCACCTTTCATATGTTACACGTGATGTTCAGCCTCAGCAATCAGGGAGATGCAAGTCAAAACCACGCTGAGATTCCGTCTAGCCCCACCAGAATGGCCAGCATCAAAGCTAAAACAAGAATACATGCTGGTGGGGATGTGGGGAAATAGGGACTCTTCTACACTTTGGTGGGGGTGCAAATGAGTGCAGCTGCTATGGTGTGCAAGGTGGAGGTTTCTCAGGAAACTGGGAATAGATCCACCATAAGAACCGGCTATGCCTCTCTGGGGTATCTTTCCAAATAGACTGAAATCGGAATATTATAGTGACACATGCATAGCCATGCTTATAGAGGCACAGTTCACAAGAGCCAAAGTATGGAACCAGCCTAGGTATCCATTGGTATTCAACTACGAAACATATTCAGCCATGCAGGACATTGGAAAGTGGATGGTGTTATCTTTAGATATGATAGGGCTTGGATGATCTAATATATAGGCATCCCGTGAGCAATGGATGAGGACAATTTAACACGGAGAAGAATTTGACCTAGAATTCTAGAATTTTCTAGAAAAAATACCAATCATGCTCGAAATATACAATTACAATACAACATGTTAAGTACCATTTTGAAAGAAGTTCAGAGTAATTTTATTTATTTATTTATTTATTTATTTATTTATTTATTTATTTATTGTGGGTCTGTTGATGGAACCCAGAGGAATTTGACCTCCGAGCTACAACCCCAGCCCAATTTTTTATTCTTTATTTTAAAACAGGGTCTCACTGAGTTGCAGAGGGCCTCACTAAGTAGCTGAGGCTGTCTGTGAACCGTAATCCTCAGGTCTCAGCCTACCGAATGCTGGGATTACAAGCGTGTGCCACCATGCCCGGCTCAGAGTAATTTTAAAATCACCTGTCAGGACCACTCATGTCGTTTGGAGGTAAAAGAATCAAGCTAATAACATGTAAGTTGAAAGCAGGCTAAATGTAAAAGTTCACTAGGTAATCATAGAACAGGAGAGCTGAGTTTCATATAATTTTATCAAATCGTTAAAAAGACAACTAAATATATTAGGAAAAGATTGTTTTGTTGTATTTTATTCTTTGTAGTATGTGTATGATACTTGGGATTAAACTCAGGGTCATTCTACCTCTGGGCTACCTGCCCCCACCCCCACAGCCCTATTTTATTTTTTATTTTGAAACAGGACCTAAGTTGCAGAGGGCCTCCCTACATTGCTGAGGCTGGCTTTGAACCTGCGATCTTCCTGTCTCAGCCTCCCAAGTACTGGGATTACAAGCGTGCACCATCACGCCTGGCCTCTAATCCGATTTTACCCATGAATTGTTAAGTTAGGATCAAAAGCTCTCTGTAGTGCTCTAGGAGTTACGTCTTATAGAGTAAGTTTACATTTATATTATGTGTTTTAAGGATAAGCATAAAATCTCCGAGAAGTTAAAAAAAAAAAAACTTTTCAGTAAACTTTTCCATGGACTGGACCTGAAGTTTTCTAATTGACCTTCCTCTTCTCTTTGTTCGGTTTTTATACGTCCTTTGATTCTGGGCATCACTTATCAGAGCCCAGGATGTGTTTGATCACTCTCCCATGCTCACCGCCTCCTCATTAATCATCTAACATGAAAGGACAAAAGGCTGACCTAAAATCACATGACTAAAATTACACCACGTATTTATTACCACGCGCTCCCAAGAACTCCAAATTCTCAGATGCTTCTGTTTGCTAGAAGGTCAACCCTTACCTCTTTTCTTCCAGCTGAGGCACCAACTTGGCCGAAAATATTATACTCAACATGACTATCACTTTGTTTCAGCCGTGACTTGTTAGACACATACCCTAGAGAGATGCTCTCAGACGTTACTGTAAGCAAGGACGGGTACCCCTAGGGGCAGAGGCAAACAGAAGCCAATGATGTCCAACATGTGCAGGCGACCTCTGAGGGGCAATTTAAGATTTAAAAACAAAAAGGAGAAAATATAGCTGGGGATGGTGGCACCCGCTTATAATCCCAGTACTAGGGAGGCTGAGACAGGAGGATCCCAAGTTTGCAGGCAGTCTCAGAAACTTAGTGAAACCCTGTTTTATTTTGAAGAATCAAAATCAAAGAGATCAGGCGTGGTGGCGCATGCTTGTAATCCCAGTGCTTGGGAGGCTGAGACAGGAGGATCGCACAGGTTCAAGCCAACCTCAGCTACTTAGTGAGGCTCTCAACAACTCAGTGAGGCCCTGTTTCCAAATAAAATATAAAATAGGTCTGGGAGTATAGTCCAGAGGTAGAAAAGCCCCTGGGTTCCACCACCAGTACCACCAAAAAAAAAAATAATAATAATAGATTCTGGGGGTTTAGCTAGGAGGTAGAATGCCCCTGGGTTTTCCTCAGTACCAATAAATAAATGAATAAATAAATAAATAAATAAATAAATAAAATTGAAATAATGTAGGGGTGGGAGTGTAGCTTAATGGTACAATGCCCCTGAGTTCAATCCCCAGTTGTGCAGGAAAAGGGAGAAACTAAAATACATGTATGTACTATTCCATAATTCATACTCAAGTAATTTCAGAGAAAATGAAAAGAGAAAAGAAGGTGTTAGAGAAATTATATGCCTGTGGATCCAAGCAACATTTTGTTTGATTGAAAGTATTTGCTGGGTGTAGTGGTGCACACTTGTAATTCCAACATTCGGGAGGCTGAGACTGGAGGAACATGGTTCACAGCCAGCCTCAGCTACTTAGTGAGGCCCTTTGCAACTCAGTGAGACCCTGTTTCAAAATAAAGAATAAAAAAATAGAAAGCGGGCGTGGTGGGCACGCTTGTCATCCCCGTGCTTGGGAGGTGGAGACAGGAGGATTGCGCAGGTTTGAAGCCAGCCACGCTGGCTTAAGAGACCCTGTTTCCAAATAAAAATATAAAAATGGGTCTGGGAGTGTAGGCCAGAGGTAGAAGGGTTTCTAGAAACCCCAGTACCACCAAAAAAAAAAAAAATTGGGCTGGAGGTAGAATGCCCCTGGGTTCCATCTCCAGCACTGCAAAAGAAAGAAAGAAAAGAAAGAAAGAAAGAAAGAAAGAAAGAAAGAAAGAAAGAAAGAAAGAAAGAAAGAAAGAAAAGCATTTAACACATCTAAAGTCATCAGCTAGAAGCTTAGAGACCTAGCCCAGCACCCTCAATTCGCAGATGAAGACAGTAAGAACAAGATCTAGAAAAAAACAAAACAAAACAAAAAACCAGCCTAAGCCACTGTGCTGGTACCAGGCAGAACGGAGACCCAGCACTGTGCACGGCGACGATGGAGTGACCCGGGTAGATTATCTGGGGTGCGCTTTCCGTGTCGTTGCTTACATTGTCTCACTGAGTTTCCATTTTTCTCTCAGTTAAAGCAAAGATCGCAGTGATGCTTAGACCGCAACGTAAGTATAAATATTAAATAAGACACTCACGTGAAGTACTTGATAATCAGTCATTGGCTGCCAATAAACGTGAGCTATTAGGATGATGGTCCATGGCAGAGAGGGATGCTACCATAAACCTTGGCTCGTGTTGCTAAGAAACCCATCATTGTGTCTGAGGAAATCCTCCTCTCTTCCGGGTGTGCTCCCAGACTCTGGCCAAAATAGGTCCTGAGGACTTGAGGTGGTGCTGAGGGATGGGCTCTGGCTATTTTTTCCAACTCCTTCCTACACGCATAGGCTTCAAAGTCCAAACCAAATATTTCACTACTAGTTTCATCCTGGAGTTCCTTGGAGATGTCACAAGATGACAATCACCACATTTTTTTTAAAGTGAGTACATTCTGAATTGTAGACTTTTATGCTGAAAAATATCTGAGATGCCTTTGAGTTTTTTGGTGGTACTGGGGTTCCTGGAAGCCCTTCTACCTCCGGGCTACACTCCCAGACCTATTTTTACATTTTTTTATTTGGAAACAGGGTCTCCTAAGCCAGCGCGCGCGGCTGGCTTCGAACCCGCGTGATCCTCCTGTCTCCGCCTCCCCAGCGCGGGGATGACAAGCGTGCGCCACCACGCCCGGCTCTGAGATGCCTTTCAGTCTAATCATTCCAATAACTAATATTTCTTGTGGACTTTGCACCAAGCATTATAAAGTACTTCATGGGCACGTCCTTAATTAAATCTTTATACTTATCTTATAATTTAGACATTAGCACCCTTACGTTACCTGGCAGAAAAATTGAACCTTGCTTATGGAATCTTGATTACTGAATCCTCCAGGGCAAGACCTTTCTCTTTTATTATATTATTTAGTTCTTGCAGGGCCAAAGACCTCATTACAGTGCTCTTCACATGTCAAATTGAAATGAATACTTGTAGCTGGTGGAAAGGGAGCCATGCATTGGTCTTCGAGCCTTGCCATCGTTACACAGAGCTGGCCCATGAGTTCTAGGAGAAGATCATTCTGCAGAGTACCTTCTATACATAGCACATCCTTCTAATACATAGAAACCCTAGCCTCAAATTCCTGGTAACCTTCTTTTTAGTAAATGAGAGACTAAATTAAATGGATTGTCTAAGATTCCAAACTTAGTACTATAACAAAAGTAGAAGCCAGCCTTCGAGCCCTGCTGTCCAAACTCTATTATGTTCTGTAGCATGACCTGCATGCATTTCCCATTGCAGGGAATCTTCAGAGTCTTTTCATGATAACTGAGAGCTATTGGCCACATGTACCAGAGGCACTTCTTAAGTTCTATCTCCTGGGCTGTAAAAATGTAAAAAATAAAAGGTGCTGTACCATTGAAAAGAAAAGTTCCTGGTAACCTTAGTCTGCATGAAGTTAACACTTTCTACGAAGACAATGGACATCCACTTTACATGCATCATTTACACACAACAAACCAGGGGAAAGGACGTTGTCATGGTCACAGTGTCACAGATGGAGAAGCTGGGGAGATACTCACTCAAGGTCAGCTGACTAGTAAGTGATGATGCCAGGATTCCTGCACTCTTGGGCTCATCTTGCTCTCCTAACACATTTAGAGATCTCTAAGTATGACAAGAAGAATTTCTCGTTTTCCCCACAAACACCCCACCATTTTGGCGACATCCTGCAGTATGGGTTGTCTTGGTACTAATTCTCACTGTTGTGAGAATAAAAAATAAAAAAACAGATGACCACACAACTTAGAGTCAGGAAGAATTTATTTGCTCAATTTTTTTTGTTGTTTTTGGAGATTTCAGGATTCAGTCCATGTGAGGCCGGGTCTGCAGAGCTCAGAGCATGGTGGCTGGCAGGAGAGAGAGGGGGGAGGGAGGGAGGGAGAGAGAGAGGAGAAGAAGAAGAAGAAGAAGAAGAAGAAGAAGGAGGAGGAGGAGGAGGAGGAGGAGGAGGAGGAGGAGGAGGAGGAGGAGGAGGAGGAGGAGGAGGGACAGAACACCAGGCTCTGCTCTCATATCTTGGTGACCAGCAGTGAAGGAACAATCACTCAACAAAGAGATTCAAAGACACAAGCTCAGTCTCGAGGCTACACCCACGGGGACCCCTTTCTTAAGCCACAGCCTACCTGTCTAGGTGAGCACCCAGGGAGTCCATTACAATGCACGATGAGAGGATAGCCCTCAGGACTTCATTATGTCAATCTGAGCATTAATATAGAAACTCTCTGTCTAGCCATAATGACATATGTTAAGCAAAAATTGTTACCCCTTCTCAGGAGCTTGTCTGTGCTACAGTCAGAAGCTGTGATTTGAAATACTTGTGTACACACACACACACACACACACACACACACACACACACGCACCGGGTCACTGCACATGGGGAAGATGAGATAAAAGAGAAAATGCACTAAACAACTGCTATTCTTGCAATCAAATTTTCCATCAAAAGAAAAAAATCATCCCACTGGAGAGGACTCAGAAAAGCAGAGCGAGACCCCGTGTTTACCAACACTCGGCAAAACTGAAGTTTCAACCCCAGACCAGACGTTGAATATCATCGTGGAAGGCACCCGTGCTGTGCGAAGTCCTTGCAAGGCTTAACAGCCAAATTAGCAATAAATTCTGACAGCCCCATCTATCAGCTCTGTTCAGCCAATCCCCTGGCAACACTGCTTCTCGGTGGGCCCAGGGAGCACACGTTTGCAGAAGGGGGGAGGAGAGCACGTGGTTACATTTGCTTTTGAATAATTGGTTCATTGAAATTCTTGGGCCGAAGAAAAATGGCATTTCTAATTTACAGAAATCACTATTTGAAACATAGTTAGAGTGGCTCCCCCAGCACCTGGAACTAAATAAATCTAAGATGGCACATTTAAGGAAACCATTAAGAGGCACCTAATGACAGCTCCTCCCATTATCATCCCGATAGGTCTGATGTGGATATCTGCCAAAAGATAACTCCCCTACTCCCCTTTCCCGGGCAAGCTCGGGAGCCTGGTTGGGATTATAAAGGAGGAGAACACGTTCTGGTCAGGAAAAAGGAGGAGGAAAAACACTTTGCTGCAGTTGGGTGTGGTGGTGTGCATCTGTAATCCCAGTACTGGGGAGGCTGAGGGACAGGATGATCGCAGGTTCGAGGACAGCCTCAGCTAAGTAGCAAGACTCTCTAAGTCTTGCTACTAAGTAGCAAGTAATCTAAGTAGCAAGTAATCGAGTGATACCCTGTTTCAAAACAAAACAAACAAACAAACAAAAAACAAAGGGAGCTGGGGTGTAGCTCAGAGGTAGAATGCCTCTGGGGCAAACCCTAGTACCAAAAAGAATATCCAAAATTTTCCTGGGCCAATTCCTTTTTGGTAGGACTCTTTCGTAAGTTAATGCTGCCTGTTTGCAAATACCTTTGTTTGCCTGTTCTGGGTTTGCCTTCCTACTCAGAATTAGCCCAGCATCCTCTAGAGCCAGTAAGGCCTACTACAGACCCTCTGACTATTTCAAGGCAACCTGACATGTCACCACATACAACATTTGAGTGGGGGAGGAGAATCTGTGCCTCTTCTCCAGTCCTGTGCAATCAGGACACGAGTATGGTTTAGGTTTTAGCCTGTCTTTTCATTGCTATGCAGAAATGCAAGCAGGCTGTAAGAAAAAACCTCTCCAGGTCATGATGGCAACTGAGGCCCCAGCACATGAGTCAGAGTCAGTCCACCAGCCAGGGTCTACGCAACAGAGGAATAAACTCTGACCTTGAGACGCCTTCTGTGAACGAGCCAGTAATTACCTCAGCAGAGCCCAATCCTAGAAATGGACCGACTTCAGATCAACATGAGATCAGAAGACCTGGCTGGCCCAAACTCACGATGTGATGAGAAGACACAGCCCCTCGGCTTTCCGCTCAACACGGCCCATTTGCAGACTGGCTTCTTTGAGATGGCAAATGAGGCCAGCCTAGAAGACAGCCTTCTGCAAGCCTCACAGCAATGGAAATTACATGTCCAGACTCATCGTTCCTGGGCCTTTGACTCATTCTACTCAAATTGGGCCCCAGCTACCATCTTTAATGATGCCCACTAGACACACACTATGTTATAGACAGAATTGGGATATGAACAGAGTCTGCCATTTGGCATCTCTATTGTAGAAGACACGGGAAGGCAGGGCTGAGCCCCATCCATGAGGCCTTGCGGCCACAGAATGGTGGTGCCCACCTGTCATCCCAGTACTTGGGAGGCTGAGACAAGATCACAGGTTCAAGGCCAGCGCAGGCAACTTAGGGAGGCCCTCTGCAACGTAGGATGACCTTGATTCAAAATAAAAACTAAGCCGGGCGTGGTGGCGCACGCTTGTAATCCTTGTGCTTGGGAGGCAGAGACAGGAGAATCACGCTGCTTTGGAGCCGGCCTCGCTGGCTTAAAAGACCATGTTTCCAAATTAAAAAATATAAAAAATAGATCTGGGAGTGTAGTCTGGAGGTAGAAGGGCTTCCAGGAACCCCAGTACCACCAAAAATAAAAAATTAAAATTGAAACTAAAAAGTAGGGCTGGGATGTAGCTCAGAGGTAGAATACCCTTGGGCTCAGTCCCTAGTACAAAAATAAAAAAGGAGGAGGAGGAGGAAGAGGAAGAGGAAGAGGAAGAAGAGGAAGAGGAGGAAGAGGAAGTGGAGGAGGAGGAGGAAGAGGAAAAGGGGGAGGAGGAGGAAGAGGAAAAGGGGTAGGAGGAGGAAGAGGACGAGGAAGAGGAAGAGGATGAGGAGAAGGAGGAGGAGGAGGAGAAGGGGGAGAAAGAGAAGGGGAGGAGGAGAAGGGAGAGGAGCAGGAGGAGAAAGAGGAGGAGGGAGAGGAGGGGGGGAGGGGGAGGAGAAGACAAATAAGGAAAGACAGAGAAAAATGTTAGGAAAAAATAAAGCTTGGTCTCCTGGACAATTTTAGAGTAAAGCTCAGGGAATTTAAACTGTTAAGAGAGCAAATAAATAATGATAAAAATATCAATACCTACAGTCCGTAAATGTTGCACTTTATGCTTTTCCAAGTCCCTTGGCGTCATTTTTATTTGACATTTCCTCCTTTGACTTGTCCTCCTCAGCCACTGTCTACCTTCTGTGGGGTGCTGAGGTCCCGGGGTGTCTGTCTGTCTGTCTGTCTGTCTGTCTGTCTCTCTCTCTCTCTCTCCCTTTTTGGTGGTACTGAGGATTGAAACCCTGGGGACATTCTACCTCCAAGCTACACCCCCAAGTCCTTTATAAATTTTTCTTTTAAAACAGCATTTTGCTAGGTTGCTGAGGCTGGCCTCAAACCTGGGCTCCTCCTGTCTCAGCCTCCCAAGTACTGGGACTACAGGTGTGAGCCGCCACGCGTGATTGCAGCCTCTTGATGTGAATGCCTGGCCACCCCTTGGTTCTTGGTACCAACCCTCAA
This sequence comes from Muscardinus avellanarius, assembly GCF_963383645.1. Taxonomy (NCBI): domain Eukaryota; kingdom Metazoa; phylum Chordata; class Mammalia; order Rodentia; family Gliridae; genus Muscardinus; species Muscardinus avellanarius. The sequence goes on from NC_137808.1 coordinate 2,070,487, forward strand.
CTTTTTGTTTCACGTACGACGAGGCCATGGAAGAGCTATTAGAACAGAGGGGAGCAGGTGAGGCTGGGTAATTGTGGTTGTAGGACCAAAGCGGGGCCATGACAGGCTTCATCCATACAGCAAACACGCTAGGCCTAAGGTTCAGTTTCCCAGGAATACAGCTAACAGCTAAGCGCCAGTTTTGGCACCTGGGTCAGGGTGAAAAACTCCCAACCTACCCCAGGAGGCACGAACCAAATGGGAGGCACCAAGTATCCTGTCCGTTGCTTTTGATGACAGCAGCAAAGATCCCTTTTGGTCTAAAGAGAACTCCTTTGTAAGTCACAGCCCGAGTGACAGAAATGTATAAAACTGCCTCGGAACAAAGGCTCGGGGTCCTCGTCAAGACTCCATTCTGGATGAGACTCGGACCCCAGCTCGAGCTAGTTCCCCAGTAAACCCCTTCCTGTTTTTGCATTATTGTGTGTGGCGGTGGTCCCTGTCACCCTGGGGTCCCGGACTTTGAGTATAACATGGTTTTGCAGAATAATGAAGGATACTTTTCCCATGTGAGTACAGAATTAGATCTTTCCTATCAAAGATCTTTCCTATCACTTAAGCTCCACTTTGTAAAACCACCAGTTTGGAGCCTTGCACGCGCTCATATTCTTTGGCAAAGTTAGCCAACCTCTCTCCCAGCATCCCCTTGGGCCAAAAGCGTGAACGATGGTGAAGCCATACAGAGTAGAGCTCAGAAGCTTCACGTTAGGAATTAAAGGCCCAAAGGGCTTCTGGTTTAGCGACCTTGCACATCTGGCTTTACTAGAGGCAGGCTCCCTTCTTGCAAAGAGTAAAATTGCCTCGCCGAGCCCCATTCGAACCCATCTTTTCCTAGGATACCGTGGACATTTATTTCTAACCTTCAGTAGATGCCGACACCGGAGCTCTGAAGACACCATCCCGCCAATGTCCCTAGGGAACCTATCACAGAGTCCGGGCTGTTGGACCCAGAATTCGGTATCAACAACAAAATCAACATATGGAAAATAAGCCTGTGTGGAGTGGGGGAAGAGATAGCTCTTAATGTCACCGACGCATACCCGAGGGACAAAAGAAACCAGAATCAAAATGAGAGCCAGGCTACTCTAGACCGGTGAACTCCATTAAACAAAGTATTTAAATGTTAAAAGATAGAGCAACATTGCTCTTTCCGTTGACGTAGGCTTGTGCTGCCAAGAACATCATAGGCTTCCTCTACAATGATGGAGGGTCTTTGCTTGAAAAAGGGGACAAGGGGTCCTCGCATCTCTAGTAATACAGATGTCAACAGCACACATCATGTCTTCTTTACAATCCACCGGTCTCCTGCCGCCATTAAAACGACAGATGGCGCCTTTGAAAAATAACTGTAGGAAAATCCCAGGCCTGGAACTGAGATGTTGTCTTCCTCTTTTCCCACTTCTTCTATTATTAAGTTGACCCGATTAATGATATTTCTCTACTTGAAATAATTAGATAATCCCCAAACTGAGAACTCAGCACGGTCTTCCTCTCATTGTTCTCGACCGGCCCCAGGAGATCAGAAACGTGTCCTTAGGGCAATGTCAGCAGCTAATGATTCGTGTTCAAAGGCTCCTCGTTGTCTAATTAACAAAAAAGCAATGATTTACAGAAGGCGGCTTCTGCTTTCAAGTTAATAGCACGCACTATATACAAATGGCGGGGTGCACGCAGCTCGTCCAGCTGGTGCTCAGCTACTGATTCAAAACTTGCCTAGCTCATTTCGTCCGACCCAAACTTTGTGCCGTTAAAAATGAATCGTTTCCACTTGGTTCCTTCTGATTTATCGGGACCTTAACAGGGCAGTTCACACGCCCCCTCCCTCCTGTCATGCGCTCGCAAATATCACGTTCCAGCTTTTATGAGAATCTCTGCTCTTGATTAATGAAAATTGTATGAGCACGTTTCCTGTAAAATGGCTTCTTAATAGTATCCGTCATTAAAAAACAAGAATCTTTAAAATAGTCCAATCATCATCTTAATGTAAACGGTGGCATGGGCTAAATATTTCCTTAATAGTAGACATTTAGTAAGATTTCTGGCATTCTATATCTCACCAAAGGGCATGAATTATTTCTTTCTATTTGTTTTGTGGTGCTAGGAATTAGACCCTGGATATTCTATCTCTGAGCTATATCCTCAGCCCTATTTTATATTGTATTTTTTATTTGGAAACAGGGTCTCACTCTGTAGCTGAGAGCTCCTCTAAGTTGGTAACCTCAAACCTGTGATCCTCCTATCTCAGCCTCGCAAGTACTGGGATCATAGGTATGTACCACCATGCCTGACATATCATAGGTTTTTAGAGAGATGGGCTAATGTTTCCAAGATTACAGTATGTTATGTTTCTGATATCAATGCCCCAAACCCAAACACACCAGAATAAAAAAAAAAAATAGATTTCTCTTGATCATGAATTTCGAAGCAAACTTGATTTGAAGAAATGAAGTGTTTGTTGCTCTGGGATGCCTGGAATACTCTGCAAACCCACATTCTTTTATTGCCCATTTTCTCATCTGTATCCATGCTAGCAAGCAAGGGCTGCACACACAGTAGTTAGAAATGTGACCTCCCAACTGAAAGCCGTCTTATTCTGAATTATGTTCCATAGTTCCTAGTTTATATAACCAGGAGAAGTTATTTAAGTCCTAACATACAGCATTTTTTTTTTGTCTGTGAAATGGACACAGTGGTATCTGAGGGTTTTTTTTTTTAATTTTGAATAAAGAAAATGAATTCAGAGTGGAGCGTGTCTGGTTAAGATTTGCTGAATGTTACCTATTATTTTATTATTATTTGCATCTTCAGGATCGACAGCCCTGGGATGAAAATATGGTCACTTTCTCATGTTTAAGGGAAGATGAGTGAATTAATAGGTAAAGGAATCTGTTCAGTGCTAATCAGCTACTAGTGGGAGCCTTATTTCTCAAATCTGGGTCCATTTTTCACCCAACTACAGCAAACTATCTCGCTTCTGCACAGGGTGAACTTTCCGCTGGTTGAAATAACACCTAAGGTCCAGATATGAGCCAAGTGATTTTTTTTTGTATTGGGAACTTAAAATCTGTCAAATACTATTCCACCATGGGAACAAAATATATTTTCTTTATTTATCACCAGGCACACATTTAGATGGTTTCCAGCTTTTGTCCATTGTGTGTAATGCTGCTGTGGCCATTTGTGTTCAAATATTTGTGTGTACACACATTTTATTTTCCCAGGTAAGCTCCTGGGAGAGAAAGTGATGAGTTATGGTAAGCCTATTTATAACTATTTCAGGAGCCAATATGATGACCTTAAATATATTATGCTAAATGAAAGACGTCAGTTGAAAAGCAGAAACAAAAGCAAAAATGAAACTATTAATTACGCAATTCAACTTATAGAAAATGTCCAGAAAAGGCAAATTTATAGAAACCAAAAGCAGATCAGTAGTTTCCTGTGACTAATGTTCATGTGTGTGTGTGTGTGTCAGGGGGGTAAACTTCATATGGCCTTAAGAGAAGTTTTAGGGGTTGCTGGAAAAAATTTAAATTGCAATATAGCAACGACTGCATAATTCTTTCAATTGGCTGAAAGTTATTGGATTGCACACTAACAATTTATGGATTGTGTGGAGTGGATGTTATGTCCCAGTGAAGCTGTTTAAAAGAGTAAAAAAAAAATGTAAGGCAGAAATATCACAAGACCCCTACACACACACACACACACACACACACACACACACACAGAGTCACTGCTAATTAATCTACTAAGAAGCAGCAGCTATGAAATTGGGACTTTGTTCCCCAGGACCTCCCCCCCAAACTCATAAAAATGGAGAACATCTGATATTCTGACAGGCAACTTTCCCACTTAAGTGGCTGCCACTCTTAATCTTTGTCAAAATGGGTTTCTCATAATTAAGAATCATAGTCCTCCGAGGAGACAAGTGGCAACTTGATAGCTCGAACTTTGCTGGGTGATTCCATTGTGTAACAGAAGTGTCCACACATTTGAGTGTTTACACCCACCTCTCCAGACCTAGGGGGCTTCGCTCAACAGAGACAGCACAGAAGGTGGCTCAGTAAGGACACTGTTAAGAGGTCTTCTAATTATTCAATGATAATTACTTGAGTTACTATCGTACACCACTGCTGTGAAGAAAAAGATACTTTATAAGAAGAAAAGAGAAAATGAGTTCGTGTCTTAACTCTAGGTAGGTGAGATGCCTCATAATTTGCTTATAGAGTAGAAATTATTACTAAGATGTTATTAACATACACATTGTAAATTTAAAAAGGTCTAGTTTTCACCCTGAAAATCTTGTGACTTTATCATCCTAATAAATCTGTGATTTTTCCTCCCTTCTGTCTCAGAGAGAAAAGGAAGCTAAAACTTACAAGTAAAAGTTTTTTTAATTGTTTCTAATCTATCTACGGTTTAAAGGACTTTTCTCAAAATACATGCTTGTTAGATTTATCTTTGCCTTTCATACTTTATGTTCATCAAAGGGAATTGGATTTCATTTTCTCAGAGCTAAACAAAAAAGGGTGACCTAATTCAAAATACTAAAGAAATCGCCGTTAAAGAGTTACCTGGGGAAAAGGTTGTAATAGGTGAGTTCCTGAACACTTTAATGCGGTGCATCTGTGTTATTGCTGGGTGGAATTACATTGTGCATATCCCCAAATTTTGTAATGCGTTTATCTGTTGGTGCATGGATGTCCCCGTCACTCTGAACTACATTATGATGTTAGGGTACAATGCACCCATAAAAGTATGTTAAATGAAAACAGCCAGGCATCTCAAGGGAAGGTGTCCCCTTCATTCATATTCTATCCTTCTACTATCCTCTCCTGGACCACCTCCCTTGCCCCATTTGAGTTTCTCCTTCTTTATCTAAAGCCCCTCTTATATCCTGATTATGCTGCTTCAAAATAAAAATAAATAAATAAATAGGACTAGGATGTCACTTAGAGGTAGAATGCCCCTGGATTCAATACCTACTACTATTACTACTACTGTAATACTACTACTACTACTACTATATACTACTACTAACAACAGTACTAATAATAACCATAATGATAATAATAATAACAATCATCATAATAATGTTCAAATTTGACACCCTGTGATGCCCTCATAGCTGTAATCTCTCATAATCAGAATATCCGCCAGGCGCGCTGGCGCACGCTTATAATCCCAGCATTCGGGAGGCTGAGACAGGAGGATCGCGGTTCGCGGACAGCCTCAGCTACTTAGTGAGGCCCTCTGCAACTCAGTGAGACCCTGTTTCAAAATAAAGAATTAAAAACAGGGCTGGGGGTGTAGTTTGGAGGTAGAATCCCCCTGGGTACCATCGCCAGACCCGCAAAAATTAAAAAAAAATAATCAGAATATCCCCTTGATCACAATGTAGAAATATCTTGAGAGGATTCAACAAGCTGCAGCACAGATATAATATTCAAATTGTTTCTGGACACCCAGTCATTTCCTTTGTCTCCTCCTCTGCTATTTCTTCCTCCCTTTCAGCCTCATTTTTAATGTTTAGCTAAGAGTATACAATTATAAGAGGTCAAGTAGCATGCCTGCATTAGGAGGCTCCCGAGCTCTTTTTATTCTCTGCTTACAGGAGCCTCCTACTTGAACATTTTGAAGCTGTTCTGTTTCAGGTAATAAATCGGGTTGCTGGCTGGTAGTACATCCATTATCATGCTGTTGTTCCTGAGAATAAAGGTGCTCCAAGGTAATTAAATAAGAGCTGAGTGGTTTTCTACTGAAACACAAATAAACAGCCCACTGCTTCTTCTGTGATAAAAGAATGTTTTCTCAGTAAAACAATATTGTATGGGTACTGCAAGGTGAATGCTCTTCCTGCTCATCAGCAATCTTCTGAATGAGTCCCCATGTCATTTCCCTGTATGTTCACAGCATTAATTTGTAATCAGTATTACAAAATAAGTCAAGTATGGCCAGGCATGGTGATGCAAAGCTGTAATACCAGCACCTGGGAGGCTGAGACAGGAGGGTCGCAGGTTTGAACACAGCCTTTGCAACTTAGAGTCTC
>NC_137808.1:2076777-2099277 GCF_963383645.1 Muscardinus avellanarius
GGAGGAAGAGGAGAAAGAGGAGGAGAAGGATGAGGAGGAGGACAACGAAGGAGGAGGAGGAAGAGGAGATGAAGGAAGAGGAGGATGAAGGAAGAGGAGGATGAAGGAGAGGAGGAGAAGGAGGAAGAGGAAGAGAAGGAGGAATTATTGACATACAGAAAAAAACATCTTTTAGATAGGATCCTAACATTTGTTCCTTAGTAGTATCATCAGTAGATTACTATAACTACTAGATAACACAATACCATTTGTGTTTTAGGCCTCTTCTTTTCGATAAGGAACTATTTATTACCTATATGGTATATATCATTATTTCATTAAAATCCATCAAGAATAGGTAAACAGAGATGATTGCTGGAAACCTGCATTTTTCCCCAATCCGGCTTCTCAGAAGCATACAGAATAAGCACCCCCATCATCCATCCTGAAGGACCGAGCTGCAATAATTTGAATAATATTTCTACTTTGCAATAAAGTTTGGCTGGTTTAAAACAGCCATTGCGGAAGATGGACAGCATTTTCTATTGAAATGGCTCACACATTAGGTCCAGACTGTTCTAGAATTTTTAAGAGGTTCAAAGTCTGTCATCTCCCAAATTAAGATGAATGTTCAGAGCACTGGGCTTGGGAGTGGTCAGTTAAGCACCAAGGAGTTTAGTGCTTCTAAGTTACGGGAATCAGAAGACTGGCATTTGTCAGTCTTTGAAGAAATAGATCCTTTTCCCTTACGCACGCTAAACAATCTCTTTTATTCATTAACTCAAAAAATATCCATTAGGTCTTTCTACCCTGCACCAGACACAGAGCGTTCTGCTTGCTGAGGAAACACTAGCCGACAAGATGAAGTCCCTGGTCCCGTGAGGCTTGCCTTCTCTAATAAGGCGTCAGAAAGCAGAAAGGGGGCTTTATAATCAACTTCAAGGTCGAGAGATCATGCAGGGATGATGAGCTATCAACTAAATACACACACACGCACACACACCTGCACACAATCACACTCATGCACAAACACACACACATATATACATGCACGCACACACACACACACACACACACACGCACACATGAAGATATTCTGGGGTGTTAAGGCTGATGTTAACAAACCAATTAGACTGGGCATGGTGGCACACAAATATAATCCCAGTACTTGGGAGGCTGAGACAGGAAGATCGCAGGTTGAAGACCAGACTGAGCAAGTAGGAAGACTCTCATCAACCTACTGAGACCCTTTTCCAAATAAAAAATAAAATAGGGCTAGAGGTGTAGCTCCGAGGTAGAATGCCCCTGGATTCAATCCCCAGTCTGTCTCCGTCTCTCCCCCCTCTTTCTTTCTCTTTCTCTTTCTCTCCCTCTTTCTCTTTCTCTTTCTCTTTCTCTTTCTCTCCCTCCTCCTCCCCCTCTCTCCCCCTCCTCCCTCCCTCCCTCCCCTTCCTCTCTCTCCCTCACACACACAAAGCCAATTAGAAAGAAAACACAAAAATATTAAGCTTTTCTGATGACTTCATGCATGTTACTAAGCCCGACTTTAGGTTCAGATTATTCTTTTCCAAATAATGGTTTCAGTTATTTCAAACTACTTGCTGTGCAAACACAAACTATCCTAGCTGTACTGCAAAGATCCATGACTGTGACCTCGCTTTTCAAGGACGTGAATCGAAGTTCATCTTCAAACTGATATTGATTAGACCTGTGATGTCTCCTTGCCTTTGGAAAATGGTGCAGAACCTAAAGACATCCACATCCGGGGCTGCCTATGAAATGTGGGACATGAGTGGTAGTGATGTAGCTTGGCTTTCGGTGTAATTGCCAAGGCATTAGCACAGCAGACGGTCCCTCCAACTTTCAAGTTAGTACCCTGTAGAAAGTAGAGCTCTCGGATAGCCACTTAGGAGACATAATGTCATCCAGAGGACAAACACTGGCCTGGAAACCCTTGCAGCAGCCAGGCTCAGTGGTATGTGTCTGTAATCCCAATACTTGGGAGTCTGAGACAGAAGAATCTCAGGTTCAAGGACTGCCTCGGCAAATAGTAAGACTTTCAGCAACCTAGCAAGGTCCTGTTTCAAAATGAAAACACAAAAAGGGCGAGGTGTAGCTTGCAGGTAAAATGGTCCTGGGATCAATCCCCAGTACCACACACTCACTAAATAAATAAATAATAAATATTCTCTCTCTCTCTCTCTCTCTCTCTCTCTCTCTCTCTCTCTCTCTCTCTCTCTTTCTCTTTTCTGATGCCATATCCTGAGGTTACATGCTGGGTCTTTTAGGGTATAGCTGCAAGAATGTTGACTAGAATATACTTACGTCATCTGATGCACATTGCGATAGGGTAAGGCTATGCTTGAGAGACAAGACTGTAAAAAAGCACAGTAGCTCATCTCTTCTCTGTCCTCTGGCCACTTTCAAAGATCAGGTAGCCTTGACAGCTGCCTCTGTTTGCCCACTTGTCTCTTCTCCTTAAATTCACTCTAAGAAACAATATGCTATCTGACATTGATATATTCACCTGAATTCCCATCCATAATGCAGAATTTAAAGCCACAAAGAATGACAGAAATCATCCTTCCTGAACTCAGTCATTTTGTAGATGTGCAGATCAAGTGATGGCAAGGTTTCAGGACCTACCTGAGTTCACCGAGCTAATTATCTGCACAGCTGAGGATGGGCTCCCAACCAAGGGCTCTATTTACTACACCTTCATAGAAATGACCTTCATTTGACTCTTCTTTACTTCAAAGGCAGAGTTCCAACCCCAGAGAGTTTAACACATCAAGGAATAAATGAATAAAGCACATAGAAAGGCAGGGGCTCTCAATGAACCCCTTAAACAGTCTTTGTAGGTATCTGCTTGCCTTCTTCTTGTGGGAGGCAAGCTCTGTTTGTTGGAAGAGTCCACCCCTCTCTCTTGATAATTGTATGGAGGATGTCCTCCCTGCTGTATCATCCACGCCCCTCTTGCTTCCTTTTAAAAGCAACAAGCATCTCCTCCCCACCTGCTCCTCCCAGCAGGAATGCACACAATCATTGTATTAAGACCCCACTGGAAGCCACCACCATAGAAAACCAATCACATTTCAAATTGATCATTTCGAGTTGCTAAAAGAAGAAAAGAACAGACTTTTCCCTTCCCTGATTACGTTCATTATCATAGATTTCAATTTGTATCAAATTGCAAAGGAGAATAGATTGAAATCTATAGCTGGATCCCAGGTGTAATGTTTCATTTTAAAAATAATCAATATGAAACCCAGGCCATTTTGCAGTTAAGTATTTTTGGCTTCGCTCAGAAGTATGAAGGCAATTATGTTGCATGTAGTCATCCAGATAGTTGGTCGTGGTCAGCCTATGCTTCTTTTTCCTTTTAATCTTTATGTGCTATGTAAACATGGGGCTGTGAATGTCAGTGGTTTCTGAGAGCTTCTTCCTTGTTAAAATAACTGTATATGGCAGACATGGTGGTGCATACTTGTAATCCAAGTACTTGGGAGGCTGAGAGAGGAGGATTGTAGGTTTGAGGCCAGCCTTAGCAACTTAGTGAGATTCTCAGCAATTTAGTGACACCATATTTTAACTAAAAAAACAAAATGAAAAGGGCTAGAGTTGTAGTTTAAAGATAGAATGCCTTTGGGTTTAATCCCCAGCACACTAAAAAAAAAAAAGAAAAGAAAAGAAAGAGAAGAAGGAGGAGGAGGAGGAGGAGGAGAAGAAGAAGAAGAAAGAGGAGGAGGAGGAGGAGAAAGAAAGAAAGAAAGAAAGAAAGAAAGAAAGAAAGAAAGAAAGGAAGAAACTGTGTATGTATAGGGTTCTTGGTCTGAGTGCTGATGGTTGTTTTCCTATGTCTGTACCTACAAAGACTACTCAAGATAAAAGATGAAGAAGTTTCCCGGGCATGGTGGCACACCCTTGTCATCCCCGCGCTTGGTAGGCAAAGACAGGAGGATCCTGCAGGTTTGAGGCCAGCCGCACTGGCTTAAGAGACCCTGTTGCCAAATAAAAAAGTATAAAAATAGGTCTGGGAGTGTATCCCAGAGGTAGAAGGGTTTACAGGAACTCCAGTAAAACACACACACACACACACACACACACACACACACACACACACACACGCACACGATGAAGTTAATCCAGGTGCCATGGGGGAGGGAGCTGGGAAACCATGGGTAGGAAAAAGGGGGAGATCTTCGAGGGCCTGCATAGTTAGACTTACCATTCTTGTATTCGATTTGTAGTTGTTAAGTTCCTAAAACAGTACATAGAGTGTTTTGGCTACATATAGAATGTCCTCTGAAGAGCTTCTATATTCATGTTCTGAACTGATAGGATTAAGTCTTGAGGTTTGTAATCTCATCAGTGGGTAAAACCATTGTAAAGAATGCAGTGGGTGGTCACCTACACAGATGGGGTGTGACTGGAGAATGGGGCCCTGGGGACTGTGCTTGTGTCTTTTAATCTTTAGCTTATTTGTTCCCTTGCTTTTGGGCTCCCTGGTGTGAGACCAGAGATCTTTGCCTTTTCCCTTTACACTGCCACATGCCCTGAGCTCCACAGACCTGGCCCGATATGGACTGAACCCTGAAATCTCCAAAAATCTCTGAGCAAATAAATCTACATTCCTCTACATTGTGTGGTTGGTTGTTTTGGATTACAGCAATGAGATTATTGACCAAGACACAGAGTTACATGACAGTCAGAGCTAGGCAGAATGAAGTCAGCAGCTAATTCAATTTCTTCAGTTAACAAAGGATACACCTGAGGCCTAAAGAAGGAAGAAGTGAGATTTATATCATAACCTAGCTCAAAGAGTTGAGATTTAAAATGATATGTGTTAGCCAGGTGTGGTGGCGCACGCTTGTAATTCCAGCATTCGGGAGGCTGAGACCGGAGGATCACAGTTCGTGGGCAGCCTCAGCTACTTAGTGAGGCCCTCTGAACCTTAGTGAGACCCTGTTTCAAAAAATAAAGAATAAAAAATAGGGCAGGGGGTGTAGCTCAGAGGTCAAATGCCCCTGAGTTTTATCCCCAGACCTGCAAAAAAAAAAAAAGTAAATAAAATAAAATGATATGTGCTAGTTTCAAGTTCAATACTTTTTAACATGAATGTCTTAGCTTGCATTTTCCCCAAAGTAGTGTCTGAGCAAAGGACTTGGGGGAGGGGAGGTGGTTTATATTGGAAGTAATCACAAGAAGCAATAATGAAAAATCAGGAAGATGACACAGGGAAAGAGGGGGAAAAAAGATGCATCAGACATTTGGTGACAAGTATGTGCTCCTAGAGTCCAATACCACTAGAGTCCCTGGAGGGTCATGTAGAATCATACAAGTAAAAAGTATGTCTCTGCTTACTACTTCCATTTCCTGATCTCTGCAGACCCAGCCTGATATGTACTAAACCCTTAAATCTCTAAAAACTGTGAGCAAATAAATTTACCTTCCTCTGAGGAAGGACACAAGGCCAGGGCACTTATCTACACATGTCTATAAAGGGTTTCCCCAAAGGCATTAACTTCTATAAACTCTTGAGTTGCATACATCTTTGATAAGTAAGGCTAATGACTGGATAGAAAATCAGGGTGCTTGAATCAGGCCACGGTAAATACTCTCCATCACTGTTTCCTAGGTCACAAAGGGTTCTCCAAGTGGTTTTTCAACCATGAGCTTTGGGGTGGTTCTACAAAGAGGCCCCAGGGAGGCCTGAGGGAGTGAACATTGGTTATGAAGCACCCCCCACCGGGGTAACAGAACTAGTAGGATATTTAGAGAACTCTAAGAGGGGATCATTATGAAAATTGGCCACAGGTCATACAAGCTAAGCCCCACAATGCACTGTCTTCAAACTGGAGAACCAAAAAGGCTGGAAATAGAATTCATTCTAAGTCTTAAAGCCTGGGAAACCGGAGGGAGTGTGGAGGATGCTAGTGTAATCCAATCTGAAACCAGAGGACCTGGAACTTCTCCCTTGAAGGGTTTATCAGTCGTAGTAAGGGACTCAAAAGTCCTTCCTAGTTCAATGACAACTCCATTAGCCAATCACTATTGCATGAAACAGTTATTCTAAAACTTTTGCATACATCAAAATCACCTAGACTTGTCAGAAACACTTATCCTCAGAGTTTTTATTCTGTAGGCCTAGGATAGAACCAGAAAGTATACATTTACTAATAGGTTCCAAGTTAGGCTAATATTGCTGGACCAACCTCGTATACCACTGGCGGCAGGGATGAGGTATTCTTAGTGGTAAGTTGTTCTTTTTTATAGCTAGAACACATAATTGTCCTACAGCTTCTATGTGTTTTTTTTTTTGGTGGTACTGGGGTTCCTGGAAGCCCTTCTTCCTCCGGGCTACACTCCCAGACCTATTTTATATTTTTGAAACAGGGTCTCTTACGCCAGCGCGGCTGGCTTCGAACCTGCGCGATCCTCCTGTCTCCGCCTCCCAAGCACGGGGATTACAAGCGTGCGCCACCACGCCCGGCTGCTTCTATGTATTTTAACTGTGTCTGAAGACTATATGAAGTTTAAAAAAATCTGTTTCTCATTGCATTTCTTTTCCTGTTTTCTTCTTTCTTTCTTTTTTCTTTCTTCTTTCTTTCGTTATCTCTTCCTGCTTTCTTTACTTAGTTTTTATTTTGTGGTATTAGAGATTAAACCCATAGACATTCTATCTCTGAGCTACACCCCAGCCCTATTTTATTTTTTAGTTTGAAACAGGACCTAAGTTGCTGAGGGCCTCACTAAGTGGCAGAGGCGGAAGCTGGCCGAGAACCCGGGGTCCTCCTGTCTCTGCCTCCCAAGAACTGGGATTACAGGCGTGTGCCACTATACCCAATTTCACTGCATTTTCTGGGAGAGAAAAGACAAAATGTATTCCCAGAGGAATGACGAGTTTCAGATTCATCCCCGATAATAATGACAGAAAATCCAGCAGTAAGAAACAGGTTGGTAGGAGGGGGGAATCAACCCTGTATCTAGAAGACAGCACTTTTCTAGGAAATGCTAGGCAATTTTCTAACATGTCACCAATCTGTATGAGTTCTTGTCGGGAACTGCTTATTTTATAACAAGTAGCGATGTCAGAGAAACCTGTGACTATTCAAGTCGGAAGATCTTCAAGGTGAAGGAATGCCAGGTGAGAGCGACGAGGGAGGACAGCTCATGTTGAAAATAAACAAAATGTCTCCGAAGGACGCTCTGACCCGCCGCGGCACAGAAGGATGGATTCGTTATTCCGTTTTCTCTGTAGTTAAAATATCTATGTAAATGTGCTGTGCTGTGTTCCCCAAGGGTATGGACAGCAACGTTAGATAATTAGGCGAGTGCAAAATGTTAAAGAAACGGGAAGAGAACGGCTGCCCACGCTTGCCAGCCCAGACTATTTCTGGTGTTGAGATTAGAATGACCTAAAAACATTCCCAGGAAATAAAAAATTCATAACTGAAAATGTTTTGGTGGCAAATACCCAGATAAGTAAAGTGCCTTGCTCAAGGTGGCTGTCCAAGGTCATGCACCTGAAATGTAAAGGCACAGATCCATGCCCACACGGGCATCACAGAACGGAGCAGACCTCCTTGTAACCAGGGCAATGCCTGTCTTTGGGGTATTAGGGATTGAATCCAGGGGATTGAACCATTCTACCTCTGGGCTACACCTCCAGCCCTTTCTATTTTGAAACAGGGTCTCGCTAAGTGGCCGAGGGTCTCACTAAGTTGCTGAGGCTGGCCTCGAACCTGCAATCCTCCCGAGTACTGGGATTACAGGTGTGTATCGCCACACTCAGCTTAGTTCCACCTTTTGTGGGTCGGATTTATGACATAGACTCATTAGGTGACTTTCACAATGTTCAAAGATATTATTGTTGATAGTCCCCAAACTATGTAAAACCTGGCAAAGAAAGTGGGGAGATGAAGAATCCAATTTAATTATGAAATTTCTCATCACAAAAGGAGACTGTCCAAGTGTTCTAATCCCAGAAAGGACTGCAGGAAGTCATGCTAACAATTCTTTATTCTTTTACCGGTGCAATGTAATTATACATGATAGTGAGATTCAGAGTGATACAAAGATCCACGCCCACAAAACTTGGCCGATTTCCCTCCAAGTGAACCCCTCACATTTTAGTGAGATTGGTAGCGGCATCTTCCTATAAGGACAGGGACACGCAAACCATTTTTTTTTAAGCTAAGATATCACCAAACATAAGAGCAGACTCGGGAGAATGAGTAAGAGGTAAAAGCCTAGCAACGCAGGCTTAGAATGTCTGTTGATCCAAACCATTAGGTCTTAATCATGTAGTTGCCAATAAGAACCTGCCCCCTTTTTTTGTGATTTTCTATTAATGGTGTCTAGCAGAATCTACTGCCCCCCTCTTAACCTAGTACTCTTGACATTTTATCTTGCTTTCTTCCTTTCATCTTTTTAATGTTATGAGTCCAAGTTACGCTATTCTATTTAAAAATCTTAAAAACGAGCTGGGCTTAAGGGTGCGTGGCTGTACTCCCAGTACTCGGGAAGCTGAGAAAGAAGGATCTCAGGCTCGAGGCCAGTCTCAGCAACTCAAGACCCTCAGCAACTTTCAGAACCCCATATCAAAACAAAGAAAAAACTGAAAAAGGGCCTGGAAGTGTAGCTTGAAGGTAGAATGGCCCTGGGTTTAATCCCCAGTACCATATGCACATTAAAAAAAAAAAAAAAAACAGAAATGTCCAGTAGGAGGACACAAATTCCAGAGAGCAAAAAGAAGTATTTCATAAAAACATTTCATATTACCACGAGATATTCCTACAAACAGCATTTTTAAAAGGTGTCAACATATGGGTGATCACTAGGGATTTTAATTACTATAACTCTTGGTAACTTACAGACAAAAGAGTTGTCTTCTGAAAGACTATAAACCTTACGGACCAGCCTGAAAATCATACAACGTTCTTGACTTTATTAACAGAAGGCCAAGAAACTAGAGAATCAGAAAAGTTGAAATCTTGTTTCACAATGATTATAAGGCTTTTAAACTAAAAATCTTTTATAGTTAAAATAATTACTTACATACTCAATAATTTTTTTTTAAATTCGCGGAGTTATATGGTTTTAATGCTGCCTTTACATGGCATCTAGCCATGAATGGTGGCACACACCTGAATCCCAGTACTTGAAGGCTGAGGCAGGAGGATTACAGGTTTGAGAACAGCCTCAGGAATTTAGATAGACATTCAGCAACCTGGTGAGATCCTATTTCATAATAATAAAATAAAATAAAATATGGCTGGGGGTATAGCTTGAACATAGACTGTCCCTGGGTTAAATCCCCAGTACCACACACAAAAAGTTTCTTAGTCCTATCTTGTTGATAGAAGAGTTTAATTTCAGATTCTTCTTCTCCTGAAAAAGAGGCTGAAACAGGAGGGGCACAAGTTCAACATTAGCCTCAACAAGTTAGTTAGGCTCTCAGCAACTTAGTAAGATCCTGTTTCCAAATTAAAAATGAAATAGATATATGAATACAATGCATCAATAAAAGTTTAAAAAATTAAAAATAAATAAAAATAAAAGAGGAATGGGGTTTAGCTCAGAGGTAGAATGCCTCTGGGCTCAATCTTCAGTACCAATCCATCCATCCATCCATACATACATACATACATCCATACATACATACTTACATACATACATATGAATTCTATAGATGCTTTTAAAATGGCTATTTATGGGAACCTGATCTTCTTGTAAAATCTGCTACCACAGTAATCTTGGCAAATAATTAGCTCCTTGGGGAAAATCTAACTCTTCATAACTTCTTGTTGAAACAGAAAATAGCCTTTGGCTCTTCTCCCTAAATGATGCTACATGTGTTACTTGTAAGTTATTACCATCACGTGTGTAAGGAAAATTTAAAAATGCTCCTTGGGAATGCTTTCAGACATTCTAGCTCTCTCTCCATGATATTTCAAGATGAAACCCTGTTTTATTTAAAGTCAACTCTTTGCAAGTTTTGAAATATCAATACACCGTCGAGTTTATAGCTTTGCAAATTATTTGAAAAATGAAAAGCCAACTCTGTTCTTTTTGTCCCCATTTCACAATCCCCCATGGCTAGAAACAGACGACAAATTGTATGCGATGAACATCCTCTCTCTGCTTACTAGGGGGCAAGTGACTATTTTCAAGCAAAAAGTATGAAATGTATCTCTAAATAGCTCATAAGTAATAACATTAAGTGTAAATACTGGATTCTAATGTAAATGTTTCATTGTTTATGTATATTGTGCTTTACTCTAAATTGGATTTAAATCAACTTAAAAATAACAGGAACAAAACAAGAAATAGATGGAACAAAATGAAAATAAAGACATGAAAGCAAGTTAAAGCCAAAAATGAAGTTTATGCTCAGTGATAAGCATCCCGTGAAATCAGCTTAGTAATAAAGATACTTTACCGCACCTGAAGTGAACCATCATATACAGTATATTCTGAAACAAAATAAGATGCTGATCAGCAAAAGAGAATCCTAAATTGTAGATGAGGCACATGTCTATAAACATTAAAACCTAACAAACTGTCCTAATCGCTCTTTTTCTTTCCAATGCCCGGATGCAAAATTCTTTGGGTCAGGTTTCAGAGAAAGCATATACAAAATTCAGTATTTTTAGGCTTTTATTGGTGCATTGTAATTATCCATCATACTGAGGTATCGAGTGGTGGGAATAAGCGTGCACACAACTCTGGCTGCTTCCTTCTGGTTTCCGCCCCTTCCTTTCCCTTCCCTGTACCTGTCTTTGAGATTGGCATTGGGAGTTTAATATACATGCATAGCATTATTTCAGCTGTTACCTTCTTTACATCTGTATCCTTTCAACCCCCCCCCCAAATCCCTCTGTCACTCCACTGGAGTCTCTGCTTCTCTATCTGATGTTACCCTTGTTTATCAGTTTCTCTCTAGTTTCTATCTAGGTGAGAAAGCATACAGCTTTTTAAGACTAACTAATCTCATTTAGCGTAATATTCCCAATTTTTTCACCCATTTTCCTACAAATGACATAATTTTGTTCTTCTTTATGGCTGAGTTAAACTCCATTGTGTGTGTATATATACCACAGTTTTTGATGGACACCCAGGCTACTTATCAGTTTGCTCCTTTATTGATGCTGATAAACTCCAGCCAGAATTATATTTGTGCCACTACAGACCCTCTTTTAGCATGTTCTAATGCTATAGTTTGAGTAGGCTAAAAGGATTTTTTTTTCTAAATTGTCTTTTCTACATAAGAGGACTAAACAGTGTTAAAACCAAGGGTTTGAAGCATCAAACCTAAGAGATTCAGGCTTAGTTACAAAGAAGGAGAGTCCTAAAAGTCCAAGGCTCATGGATGGAGCCTTGGCTGATGGACGGAGAAAGCAAAAAGGCAAAGGGGGAGGGTGGCAGATGCAGAGAGAGGTGGGGGAAAGGAGGCTGAATTAAGGAAACA
This sequence comes from Muscardinus avellanarius, assembly GCF_963383645.1. NCBI lineage: Eukaryota > Metazoa > Chordata > Mammalia > Rodentia > Gliridae > Muscardinus > Muscardinus avellanarius. The sequence goes on from NC_137808.1 coordinate 2,088,230, forward strand.
GGAAAGATATAAAAAAGCTAGGAATAAAAAGAATCAATTGTGTGTGAAACAGTTGTGTGTGTGTGTAGATGAATTAATGAAAAAAGATAAAACAGCTAGGAATAAAAAACAGTTGTTTGTGAAACAAGTGTGTGTGTGTTCGTGTGTATGTGTGTGTGTGTAGATGAATTAATGAAGAAAGAAAGATAAAACAGCTAGGAATAAAAAACAGTTGTGTGTGAAACAAGTGTGTGTGTGTTTGTGTGTATGTGTGTGTGTGTGTGTAGATGAATTAATGAAGAAAGAAAGATAAAACAGCTAGGAATAAAAAACAGTTGTGTGTGAAACAAGTATGTGTGTGTGTTCGTGTGTATGTGTGTGTGTGTAGATGAATTAATGAAGAAAGAAAGATAAAACAGCTAGGAATAAAAAAACAGTTGTGTGTGAAACAAGTGTGTGTGTGTGTGTGTGTTCATGTGTATGTGTGTGTGTGTGGATGAATTAATAAGAAAAAGATAAAACAGCTAGGAATAAAAAAAACAGTTGTGTGTTAAACAAGTGTGTGTGTGTGTGCGTGTGCAAAACAAGTGTGTGTGTGTGTGTATTACTAGGGACTGAGCCCAGGGCCATTCTACCTTCGAGCTATACCCACAGCCCAATTTTATTTTTTATTTGGAAACAGGGTCTAAGTTTTAGAGGGCCTCCCCAAGTTGCGAAGGCTGGCCTTAAACCTGTAATCCTCCTGTCTTAGCTTGCCAATTACTAGAATTATAGGTGTGTACTACTAAACCTGGCTTAAAAAAAAAAAAAACTTCAAGATACACAAGTGAGTCAAAGCTAGGAGAGCTTACTCCTCATCCTCCTTCTTGGTAAACCAAAACTCTAATATTAGCCGGGCATGGTGGTTCCCGCTTGGAATCCCAGCATTTGGGAGGCTGAGACAGGAGGATCATAGTTCGCGGGCAGCCTTAGCTACTTTGTAAGCCCCACTGAAACTCAGTGAGACCCTGTTTTTAAATAAAAAGAATATGGCTGTGGGTGTGGCTCAGAGGTAGAATGCCCCTGGGTTCCATCCCCAGTACCACACACAAAAAAAACTTCAATATTAATTCATTCACCTTTTTTCAAATAGAATAAAATATGTTCACTGGTTTATATAACATATTTCCTAAGATCATCAAAATCCCAAATAAATCAGGACCTCGAAGCAGGCACAGGACAGAATCCTGGCGATGTGGTGTGAACGGAGTGTGTGAAGAGGCAGATTCCAAGGAGTATATGCTTGAAAGTCTTTGGCAGTGCTCAATCATGGTTATGTCAGAATTCTTGCAATCTTCCTCAATCTGTGCATCCTCAATGACTGTCTCCCGACTCCCCTGACCAGATTGCCACCTTCAAACTGCTCCTGAGGGCTACAACAGTTTGGTATCCAACAGACCTGGGATGAATCCCCAGTTCGCCCACTGATGGGCCAAGTCACTAAGCCGTTCTCAATTCCAAGACTCATAGCAGGATATGGATATTTTTTTTTGGGGGGGGGGTAATCTTGGCCCACCATTTTGGACCATCTTAACCATGTACACGGTACATGCTAAGTGGAAATTGTCCCAAAGCAGACAAGCTTCCTTGGACCCATGGGACAGAAAGGTGGACATTGATGACCTTCTATTCTCTCTGACACCTTCACCTTGCCACTCCCTAGACTTAACTTGTGATTTTCTTCCCATTTGCTTTATCTGATCCCTTATAAAAAGAAAGGCTCTGGCTACAGAAGGGCCGGATAATTTGTCATCTCTGTCTCCTCTCCACCCCTAATTATTAAGTTCTCATAAAATTATTGTATATCGCTTCATGTCATTTTCTTGTGAGATGATGACCAGGAAACTGCACTGAGCGGCGACCTTCTATGGCAGAGATGATGGAATAACTTTCCAGGGGCTGCCGAAGCAGCAACCTTTCGTGGTGGGATCACAGAGCAAGCAGCATCCGCTAAAGCTCACTCTAGGTATTGTAGCATCAACCCAACAAGCCATTATGAGGGTCAAACGAGCTTGCACTGCGAAGTCCCCAGCTACGTGACTGAACTTCACGATGTGGCAGGTATTATAGGCACAGGAGAGAGGTTCAACTGCACTGAGGGCCCGTGATCTTCTAGGGGTCGAAAGATCTTTTTAGAGACAGAAAGCCTGGTTCCAACCCAGTTACCTTTTCATCAGTATTATTATTACCTAAGTTCTTTATGCCTCAACCTGAATATCTGCACGGTGAGGAAGAGCTAGAAATAACAGGCCATCTCTAAGGTACCCCTCTCCTAGCTCGTTGCTCCAGAATTAAAAATGAGCAATTTACCACTTAATTTCTCCCTCCCTTTCTTACCTCTCTCCTTCCCTCCCTCTTTATGATACTGAGTATTGAACTCAGGGTCATTCTACCACTGAGGTACACCCCAAGTCCTATTTCATTTTAAAATAGTGCTTCACCCACCGAATTGCAAAGGGCCTTGCTAAGTTGCTGAGGCTGGCCAGTAACCTGTCGTTCTCTGTTTCAGCCTCCCAAGTATTGGGATTTACAGGTGTGTACCACCATGCTCATTTCCTAATTAATTTCTCCTTGGGGACATTACCAGTTGCATGCCGAGCTCCCCTCCCTGCAGAGGAGGCTACTTGCTCTGTGATCTTACCACAGAAAGCTGCTGTTGATTAGAAGTCTCTTGCATGAAAACATCTCACATGAAATGACCTGGAGTTAGATGTGATTATTTGGAGAAAATTATATTTAATATTTGATACTGGGAGTGGCTGGAGAAGAGGCTGCATGAAAATCCTGTCCTCCTGCAGCCTGCCCTTTTCTTTTTTTTTATAAAAGGTTTAAACAAGGCATCATAAAAAATGGTTAAACACAGGATCCAGCAGATTGTCATGGGTTGAGATAAGGAAAGACAGCAAGGGCAGTCATGGGACAAACCTAGAGGAAGATGGGTTAAACATTACTAGTAGATGGAGAAGACATCAAAGACCATGCTCTTATCTATTCCACCAGGGCCCTTGGAAGTCTCTCTGCTTGTGAACATATTCCACCTACCCGGTGCACTCTGGCCAACCAAGTCCAAGATAGTAGTATCAGTGTGCAATTCTAAAATGGCTCCCAACATTTCTCATCCTGTGCCTTCAAGTTTCCATCATTAGTGTTTAAGATGAATGGGGAGAGCATGTAAGATGATATCAACACTAAGGAATGGAGCTTAGATTTATGGGAAACTTTTGGAACTAGGCAAAGCTGATATTAAAATCTTAGTCAGCTGGGCATGGTGGCACATGCTTGTAATCTCAGCCTTCAGGAGGCGGAGACAGGAGGATCGCTGTTCATAGCCAGCCTTAGCTAGTTTGTGAGGCCCTGTTTCAAAAATAAAGAATAAAAAATAGGACTCGGGGCGTAGCTTGGAAGTAGAATGCCCCTTGGTTCCATTCCCAGTAAAACACACACACACACACACACACACACACACACACACACACACACACAATCTGACACTGCCATATTGGTTATATGACCCTGCAAAAGTTATTTCAGTTCCTTGAGAATATATTTTCTATTCTTCAAAATGGAGCTAAACACTGTGGGAATGTGAATTCTTCTGGCTTCCAATTAGCATTCAATTGTTTAGTGACTTGACCAAAATACCCTGAAAAATTCATAGTAACTTAGCTTAAATCCTTCTTGACATGCCCAACACTTGTGATATGGAGTGTGTGTGTGTGTGTGTGTGTGTGTGTGTGTGTGTGTGTGTATGTGTGTGTTTTTTTTCTGGGGATTAAATCCAGGGCCATTCTACCTCCAGGCTATACCCCCATCTCTTTTTATTTTTATTTGGAAACAGGGTCTCATTAAGTTGCTGGGAGCTTCACTAAATAGCTGAGGCTGGCTGCAAACCTGCAATCCTCCTGTCTCAGCCTCACAAGCACTTGGATTATACACATGTACCACCAAGTTTGTCTTGCTTAAAACACTTTTTTATTTTTCGTGGTACAGGAGGGATGGAACTCAGGGGCATTCTACCTAAAAGCTATACCCTCAGTCCAATTTTTAGTCAATTTTCTTTTTTGAAACAGCGTCTCACTGAGTTGTGAAAGGCCTCACCAAGTAGCTGAGGCTGTCCGCAAACCACAATCCTCCTGGCTCAGCCTCCTGAATGCTGGGATTACAAGCCTGCACCACCATGCCTGGCTTAAAACACATTTTTTATAAAATAATATGGCAAGTACTTAAGGAAATTTTACCCCAAATCCTGTGCGATTTAAAATTTTAAAAAATTAACAAAGCAGTATGAATTATAAAAATGATTGTTTTAACTGCACTACCAAATTGTGGCAGGATAAGACAACTGCAATCTGACTTGTCCCTCAAGCTAAACTATCAGGAATTACAACCATATCAAGAAATGTGTTTTAAGTCATAATGAGCACACATGAATGCTAAGATAAAAATTGCTGTTCACTTCTGAGAGACCACAACCTAAATACTTAAGTACCATTTCAAAACCTATTTTCATAAGAGCACACCAAAACATTCAGAAGGACTATCCATGAATAATATAACAATATTTCAAAGCCAGGAGGAAAACTAGAGATTGGCTCACGTTTTGGCTCTCATCTCATTAGTGCGATAAGTTTATTTAAAAATCTTTCTGATCTTTCACTCTGGCTCAACGGAAGCAAATTTTCAGAAGTGGGAAACCTAGAGGGCTTCTCATTTTTTATTAAGTATCATTAACATATCACACATCAATAAAATATGACAGTCCAGGACCAGGATACGGCAGCCTTTCTACTATTCTAATACATTGTATACCATATCCATGGAACAGTCACTGAAACAGAAGGAAAATCAGCCACTAATTGAGAATACCAAGCTACTTTCATTTATTCCGGTATTGACTACCTTTAAAAGTCCTAACACTTTATTTAAGATAGTATATGTGTCACTAACTACAGAAGCACGTGTTCCATGAATGAAGTGATATTTTCTGTCTTCTTCATGTCTCAAATGATTCAACTTATAACAACAATATTGCTCAACAACCTCTTGAGCGCTCAGAATGGTCTTGAATCATAAGCTGAAGTGCTTTACATGCTAATGTCATTAATGCCAGAAATCCAAAATCAAGGTATGTTCATTCTGGAGGCTCTGAGACAAAACCTATCTATAATTTTCTCTACAAGTACCCGCTATCACCACTCTCGTTAAATATAGTTCTTGGGATCCTAGCGAGAAGAATTCAGCAAGAAAAGGAAATTAAAGAGATATACCTAGGAAAAGGGTAATTAAACTTACCTGCTGGCAGATGACATGATTCTATACTTAGAAGATCCAAAAAATTCAACCAAGATTTCTAGAGCTGATACACAAATTCAGCAAGCTAAGTAGGTACAAAATCAACTTAACAAGAAAACAATAGCTTTTCTCTACACCAACCACAAATCCACTGCAGAATAAAACAACAGTCTTAAAAAAATAAAAATCTTTTGGAAAAAAAATGACCAAGGAAGGAAAATACCTCTAAAATAAAAATTATAAAACACTGAAAAAGATCATTGAAGAAGACCTTAGAAGATGGAAAGACCTCCCATGCTTTTGGATAGGTAGAATAATTATTGTCAAAGTGGTGATAACTAAAAGAAATCCACAGATTTAATGCAAGCCCTATTAAAATGCCAATATCATTTTTCACAGAGCTTAAAAAAAACTGGTCAAAAAATTCATATGGAAAAATACAACACCCAGAAGAGCCATAGCAATTCTGAGCAGTAGGAACCATGCAGGAGGCATCACAGTACCTGGCTTCAAGTCATATTACAGAGTCATAGTGATGAGAACTGCAGGGTACTGGCATAAAAACAGGCACATGGACCAATATAATAGAAGATACTAAATAGAATAGAAGATACAGGTACAGTATCTTCTATTTTATTGGTATAAGGATAAGGATACTTATAGCCAGTTGATTTTTGACAAAACTGCCAAAAAACATGTGCTGGAGAAAAGACAGCCTTTTCAACATATGGTATTAGGAAAATTGGATAGCAATATATAGAAGAACGTGCATGTATGCCTTCACCATCTTGTGCCCCATTAAGATGTATGACTACAATGCACCAATAAAAAAAACTTTTAAAAGAACCACATGCAAAAAGAAATTAAACTTCCATCTCTCATTTTGCACAAAAGTCAACTCAAGATGGGTCAAAGACCTAGAAATTAAACCAGAACCTTTTACAAATGCTAGTAGAGGGCATGGGCCCAGCTCTAAAATATAGGCACTGGTAGAGAATTCCTCAACAGGTCCCTAAGCTCAGAAAATAAAACTACAAGGACTTGTCCCTCCCCTGGACCTCCTCCTCCTCTGAAAACACCACTTGTCATTGAACTCAAGGACACCTAGTAAATGCGGGATGATTTCATCTTTAAGCCCTTACTTAATCACCTGTGCAAATACCCTTGCTCCAAATAGGGCCCTGTTCATAGGTCCCGGGGATCAAGACTTAGGCATATCTTTTTGAGAAGGGGCACAATTCAACTTGCCATCGTAAAGAAGGATCAATAGAGCAGGCAAAGCCACCGAATGCAATTTGGACATGATTGCCTTAATAAAAACAGACAGGGAGGCCAACTCCTGCTGGGTCTGTTTGTAGCATTTGAAAGGGTTTCCATGGGGAACTCTAGGGTTATGGCGAAACACGTGAGTGTAAGTTAAAGTTCCATTTCACGTGAGCCGAATCATGTTGCTGGCCCAAGCTCTGTCACCACTTTCTACATCATACATTTAACAGCACTATTAATGTGGCCGAACCACCCCAGATGTCACAAGGAAGGATTGCTTTTATTTCATCTAACCTCTTCTTTCTCTAATAACCAAATCAGTCACGACTAGAGTCTTGCATCCCTCCTCAAAGAAGGGAGGTGCGGGACTTACTGTAGCAGCAATAAATTGCTGACAAGCTCTTACCTATAATAGGAAGGATGTCATCACTATAACAAACGTGCTTGCTTAGATAACCCAAATGCTAGAAATCTTTACTGGGTAAAAAGAAAAATCTCTGGTATGGCATCTAATTGCTATTCCCCAGCCCGTGGTACTGGGGACTGAATCCAGGGACATTCTACCTCTGAGCTCCACCCCCAGACCTATTTTATTTTATTTTGAAGCAGGGTCTCATTAAGTTGCTGAGGCTGGCAGGAGATCTGTGCTCTTTCTGTCTCAGCCTCCCAAGTCCTGGGATGACAGGCCGGTATCACCATGCCTGCCTTCCAATTGGTATTCTATCTCCTATTTTCTATTAATGAACAATCTTTGCTTTCCAGCATGAATTCCTTTCTTAATTTCTTTTTCTCTACTTTCTCAGCAGGTTTATATGGTACGTTGTGAGCAACGTACCATATAAACCTGCAAAAAGCAAAAGAGGAATCAGCGCATTTAAAAAACTAGCAAAAAGGGCCGGTTGTGGTGGCGCACGCTTGTAATCCCAGCGCTTGGGAGGCTGAGACAGGAGGATTGTGTAGGTCCGAAGCCAGCCTCAGCTATTTAGTGAGGCTCTCGGCAAATTAGTGAAACCCTATTTCCAAGCAAAATATAAATATAGGTCTGGGAGTATAGCTTGGGGGTGTAAAGCTCCTGGGTTCCATCCCCAGTGCAATCCATAGTCATTTACTGATTTGGTTATTGGTTTTCAGCCCATTGTCAGTCTGAGCTAAATGCAAACAGTCACCAAGTCTGGCTTCCTGGGTGCAGCACTACTATATATCAGGAGCACCTAGCATAGGTTACTTAATAATTGTTCTATTGCATAATGAACATGGAGGACATTTATGACACTTGTTTTCTCTACCCAAAGAGGACACAAAAGATTATGGGTTGCCATTCAGTGCCAATACATTCAGTATGATAGAAGGGATATGAAATTAGCAGTTGGTGAAGCGCTGGAAGTTGTCAACTCTTACTCTCTAGATACCACTGTGAAACAGCAGCCCCTCTATCAAGGAGGAATTAAATCCATCTCCGGCTCAAAGACAGCATGGGATGGCTTCACTGGCCCCTTATAGATGTCTGATTTCATGAAAAACCTGTAAGCCCTCGTCCTGACAGTACTCTGATAACGAGGTAATTACCCTTTTAAATGAAAGAGAAAGCCCTTTTTATATCTATCACCTTTGAATTATGGGCCTCAAAATTGGATTGGAGTCTAATAGGCATCGAGCGCAGCTACCTCCAGTTCCCAGCAAAGATGAGAAGAAACCTGTGCGACATTCAGGGGCTCGGTGGGCGGTGTGGTGGAATGTCCCCCTCTTTCTGCAGTGACTCCTCACTCTGAGTCCAGCTCTGCAGGTGTCCCTGGGGGCCTGGCTCAGTTTGTGAGCCAGTCCCTGGCTGCAGAGAAGACACCGGCTATCCTTCCTTGTCTGCTCAAGGGCTTTTGAATTGAAGACTACGTGCAGATTCCCTCTGAGATGTGACCTAGGTCTGAAGGCAGGGCTCTCTCCCGACAGCAGGTCAGTTCCTGTGCTGCAGCGGACCAGCTGCAGAAGCCCACTGTTTTCCCACTGTCCTGGACCTATACAAGCCCTGTCATCCATTTCCTCCATGACAGAAAGAGCTCTTCCATCAAAGGACCAATTGACGGAGCCACAACACTGACACTCTCGAGCTCATAACCCCTCAACTCAACATTGTTCTCATCATCGTCATCTCCATTGTCGCCATCAGCATCATTGTTACCAGCAGCAGCAGCAGCAGCATCGTCATCATAATTACTGCCATCATCGTCATCAGCAGCAGCATCATCAGCATCAGTATTATCATCATCGTCATTTTCAGCAGCATTGTCATCATCAGCATCATCTTCATCTTCATCATCATCATCTAGTATCAGCAGCAGCAGCAGTATCTTCATAATCATTATCGGCATCAGCATCATCATAGTTATTGTCATCAGCATCATCTTCTTCATCATCATCATCTTCATCATCATCATCAGCAGCAGCAGCATATTCAGCATCAGCATCACCAGCATCAGTATTATCATCATCACTGTCATCTAGTATCAGCAGCAGCAGCAACATCTGCATCAGCAGCAGCATCTTCCTAATCAATATCAGCATCAACAGCATCAGCATCATCATCTTCATCATCATCATCATCATCATCATCATCATCATCATCATCTGGTATCATCAGCATCACCAGGAGCATCTTCCTAATCATTATCAGCATCAGTATCATCATAGTCGTTGTCATCATCATCATCATCACATCATCATCATCAGGTAGCATCAGCATCACCAGCATCAGTATTATCATCATCACTGTCATCTAGTATCAGCAGCAGCAGCAACATCTGCATCAGCAGCAGCATCTTCCTAATCATTATCAGCATCAGCAGCATCATAGTCACTGTCATCAGCATCAGCAGCATCAGCATCATCATCTTCATCATCAGCATCATCATCTTCTTCATCATCATCATCATCATCATCATCATCTGGTATCATCAGCATCACCAGCAGCATCTTCCTAACCATTATCAGCATCAGTATTATCATGGTCATTGTCATCATCATCATTATCATCATCATCATCTCCTCCATCATCTTCATCATCAGGTATCATCAGCATCACCAGCAGCATCTTCCTAATCATTATCAGCATCAGTATCATCATAGTCGTTGTCATCATCATCATCATCATCATCATCATCATCATCAGGTAGCATCAGCATCACCAGCAGCAGCATCTGCATCATCATCAGCATCTTCCTAATCATTATCAGCATCAGCACCACTATGGTCATTGTCATCAGCAGCAGCAGCAGCAGCATCCTCCTCCTCCTCCTCCTCCTCATCATCATCATAGTCATTGTCACCAGCATCACCATGATCATCACCCTCATCTTCTTCATCATCATTATTGTCATCTGGTATCATCAGCATCTTCCTAATCACTATCAGCATCAGCACCACTACGGTCATTGTCATCAGCAGCAGCAGCAGCAGCATTCTCCTCCTCCTCCTTCTCCTCCTCCTCCTCCTCATCATAGTCATTGTCACCAGCATCAGCATGATCATCACCATCATCTTCATAATCATCATCATCATCTTCTGGTATCAGCAGCAGCAGCAGCAGCAGCAGGATCTGCATCAGCAGCAGCATCTTCATAATCATTATCAGCATCAGCAGCATCATAATCATTGTTAGCAGCAGCAGCATCCTCCTCCTCCTCCTCCTCATCGCCATAGTCACTGTCACCAGCATCAGCATCACCATCATCTCCATCATCATCATCATCGTCGTCATTGTCATCAGCACCAGCAGCATTATCATCATCATCTCATCATTTTGTGTGTGCATGGTACTAGGAATTGAACCCAGGGGAGTTTTACCTCTGAGCTACACCCCAGCCTTTTTTTATTTTTTGTTTTGAAACAGGGTCCCCTAGGTTGCTGTTGGTTTCACTATGTTGTTGAGGCTGTACTTGAACCTGCGATCCTCCTTTCTCAGCCTCCCAAGTACTGGTATGACAGGTGTGTGTCACCACGTGCAGCTCCTTATAGATCTAAACCTGTGAAATGGAAGGTATTTTTCTTACTGGGCAATATGGCAAGTAATCAAAGTCTTAGAACTTATTTTCTTTGGACTGAGTTGCATCACAGGTTTTCCAGCGCTCTTAAAGACTACCGAGCGGATAGCTCAAACATAAAGATGAACAGTTTGAAAGGTTCAAAAAGAAAATGTTGCACTCCTGAATTCTTGAAACCCAAGCTGAATTTCTCAGTTCATTATACAAACCAGTACATTCTTCTTGATGCTTCAGCTATTTTTTTAAATATAAAACTGGGGATTAAACTCTGGGTCATTGTACCTCTGGGATATACCCTCAGCCCTTTTTTTATTTTTTATTTTTTGGTTCTAAAATAATAACTAAGTTTCTATGCACTGGCCTTAAACCAGGGATCCTCCTTTCTCAGCCTCCCAAGTAATGGAACGCTTTGACTATTTTTAATTCCATATATATATTGTG